>NC_050526.1:23431916-23471537 GCF_002922805.2 Oryzias melastigma
CTCCCCTCCAAAGGTGGCACAGAGATTCAGTAAACAGGTCACTCATGTAGTGTTCAACTGTGGACATCCAGCTACATGGAGAAAAGCTAAGAAAAGTGATGTGCATCTAGTTTCCGCTTTGTGGATAAACAGGTAAAGGGATTTTTGTGTGTGTAACTTTAAGAACTTGAACTGCTTTATTACAAAGTTATTATTTACTGGTTATTTTTTTTCTGAACAATTCAATTCATATAATAATTTATGGCTGCTGATACAATTCGTCCTTGATATTAGTTCATTTTGAACAATTCGATTCATTGCCACCAAAATTCAGCCAGTGAGAATCAGAGATGAATACTTGGGTGCTGAACAGTGCAGGTGAAATTTTCCAGATCTTGGTATTTCATTCAAGATAATCAAGTTTAAATAAAAATATGTTAGCAAACATCTGCTGTGATGGCACTTAGTTGTTTTTAACGTTATAGTTAGATAAATCTACCGTGCCTAAATCCAAATGTTATTTTCCAGTTTTGATTATATCTTATTTATTTGATGTGCCGGCAGACAGCTAGCCTCTGCGGGGTGTGGGGGCTGCCAGCTTGGGCTTCCTGAACTTTGTGACATTTTTCTTATTTTCATTGAGATAATAATAAACTCCCCCCCTTTTTTTCTCTGGGGTTAATGCTGGATTGCTTCAAACTCAGTCACAGAGTCACAGAAACACAGCGGAAGCGGCTGTCATCCAGACACAGTCCAAGTGAGATAGAGGCCCCAGGCGATGGGGAAATAGTGTATTTGAATAATCTCATAAACCAGATGTACAGACGTGATGACCGTTGTTTTTTAATAAAACTATTCACAATAAGTAAACCTGATCTCCTATTATAGCCCTCTCAACTTCCACACATTGTAAGTGACATATACACAGACACCGCTTCATGTCAGGCTTAAAACATTGGCTGGTAGCTCCTCCCACACACGGCATTTTGATCATATATTTTTCAGGTGTTTTGATGAAGGAACACGTGTGGATGAGGGGTTATTTCCAGCTTCAAATGATGAGAGCAACCCTGTGATAAAGAACAGAAGAGTGAGTTTATTATATTTTGATGTTAAAGTTTAATGAAGCACAACCATGTCTTTTGAAATTATTAATTCATTTTTACAACAATGTATGTTTCTACAGTGTAAATGTAGGTATATTATTTCACATCAGGTCTAGATGTTTTAATATTGATTGATGGATGCTTTTGTAAAGATAGAATTGTAAGTAAAAACGGACTGTTTTTTTTTTCTTATTGCTGAAATATGTATTTGATCTCGCAATCCTAAATTGTATTGCTAGATCAATCAAGTCAGTACTAGTAGTTTCAAACTTGTCCTTTTTTTTCTAAACAGTTTTTTTTAATTCTCTTCCTCTTTCATGTAGCATCGTTGCATGTTACCAAAGAATTCCCCTGAGAGGAAAACTGAAAATGACTGGCGGAAAAAGAAAAAACTAAACAAGATGTTGAAAGATTTACCTTCAAAAGAACCCCAAGGTAATATTTTTAATAGAAATGTTTTTAAACATTGGATGCAATGTGCTGTTTAATTCTTGTTTTTAATCCCAGTTGCAGATTTATCACCCATTATTATTGATCAAGAGAATGGAATAATTTACAGTCCCTCCATGAAAAGGGCAGATTACATGGCACAGCGCTTGAAGGACATGAAGGACAAACTGGAAGACCTGTCGTTAACAGGTAGAATTATTTGACTTATTAGGACCAAAATTAAACAAGTTAGGAAATGGAGTTTAATAATTTAAAATTTATTGAAATATCACTTCTTTTCAGCTTCACAAACTGGTGAATCCTGCTCACCTACAGGGATTAAACCTGCTCTTGGAATGTCACCATCTGTCCTCAAGTTTAAGTGTAAGAACTCTGGCAATAATAGTTTTCTTAACCCTTGAACTACCCTACTAAAACAATCAGTAGCAAAAACAATCATCTGGTTATTGTTATACATCTAAATGTGCTCAACCTTTTGGTTGAGCAGAAAATGAAAGGGTAAATACATTTTAGATAACCCTTCCTTCTCATGTCAGATATTTAAATTACAACTTTTTATAGGCAAGTCTGTAACTTTAGTCTTTGTGTATGTTCTATTAAAAAATATACATTTCATGTTTATACTAGTGGTATCAATCTATTAAAAAAATAATCACACTTTTGTGTTGGAAGTATGAACTGACGTAAAGCAAAAGATTGTTAGCGTTAGTGTAAGTAAATATTAACACATTAACTTTCTTTGATTAATCCCGTCCGTTAACGCATCAATGTTGACAGTCCTAATTTACACTATTTCTCTTTCAGAGTAGAGAAAACAATTTTAAACTTTTAAAATATGCCCCAAATAATTTTAACTAAAAAAATCTGTCTGTTCGTGTGCAATGTCTGTCGTAGAATTAACAAATAGCCATCAGAACCTTTATTACAACCAGTCTGCTCCGCCTTCATCACACATAGCTGACTCTGGCTCTGTCACAAATGGAAGGCTACACCTCTGTCTCAAACAGCTGGAGTTATAAATAGCTGACACTTCATCTCAGTTACATATAGCTAGCTCTGCCTCGTCACACATAGGTGGCTCAGCTTCCATCATATATAGCTATTACTGCTTCTTTATCTTTATCTTTCGGGGTCATGGGGCTGCCAGAGCCTAACCTGGCTACTTATAGTTGAAAGCAGGGCCACAACCACACACCCATACACACTCGCACTCACACTTAGGGACAATTTTGTGTTACCAATTTCCCTATGAGGCACGTTTTTGGACTGTGGAAGGAAGCCTTTCCTTACAATCCCCACTAAACAGACAAAAATGAACTCTGGTTACAACTTTTTAACTATTTTGATGTCTCTTTTTTTCTTTTCATTGACAGTAGACGACGATCCACATGATGATTCCTGTGTTTCTGTCTCTTCACCTGGATGTTTGTCTGATGAAGAGGGAATATCACACTCTGAAACTAAAGACTTTGGTCATTCTATCAGCCCTCTGTCATCACCCTGTCAAGATGTTCCTAAACGGATTTCACGTTTACGTAACTTTCCCCGCTTTGACCTCGACATGGATGAAGAAGGGAATAAAAGTGTTGATCCTGAAATAGATAAAGATGCAAATGAAAACAAGACAAAGACGACAGAGAAGGCGCAGTCTAAACTTGTTTCAGAAAGCCCTCCCCAGGACAGATCTGATGATTCCAAGGGTTCCGATGGAGTTCAAAAGCTGCCACCTATAAAATCAACTCGCCTTCCCCCTAACAAATTTGAAGTTGGAAATAAAAAACAATTAGTTAAATCCTGCACTAAAGCATCATCTAATATTTATTCAGGTGCTGTGAAGTCTTCAAGACGCCATTCAGCATCAGTGCTTTCACTTGACTCTAAACCCAAAATGTCAAAGGAAACATCAGTGGTCAAAAAGACTGATAAAAAAACACCCAAACAATCCAGATCATTAGTATGTTCCCTCATAAAACCTTTTACTCTGTCGAGTGAATGTGAAAGCGTTACATCTGGCCCAACTGATGGAGACAGTGACGTGTTTGAGGATTATTTTTCTCCTGCCAACCACAGAAAGTCCGTATTTCCCGATCTGCCCCAAGACTTAAATATTCAGATACCTTTTGAGCTGAGCCCTCTTCCAATCAAGAGAAAGCAAAGAAGTGAGAACCACAGTTCTGACACCAAGGGTAAAAAAAAGCGGAAATTAGAGGAAAATTCTTGTGGCAAACATCTTGAGCAGCAGAGTAATGAAAGCTATGAGTCCTGGCCTTTCAGAGCATCTGACAGCCCTCAGATGACAAAAAAGCAAAGCACCAGGAAAGACGAAGACGATGCTACTGACAACCAGAAACCAGCAACCTCAACAGGACAGCCATCACTGCAAGCTAAAGATCTTACAGGCGAAGAACAACCGAAGAAGTCTGATTTCCCAGTTCTTTATTCAAATCCAGAAAGTGAGTAATATAGATTTTAGATAATGCAGGAAATGCAAAATGCATTGATTTCAACTGGATTTCCTTTTCTGACCTTTTTCTTTATTAATTCAACCAAATTATGCTGTTGGAACTGTAAACAGTATTTTTGAACTTTTATTGAAGTGTTTGAAAAGCATCAGTGGTTTTTAAAGAATGAGCTGCATAAAATCTGGAGTTTTATATCACCGGGCTATGAATTTGTTCAAAATAGTTTAATGCAAAAGTTTGAACCTAAATAAACCTTAATGAGTTTTAAAAAAATTGTTTATATAATGATTCACAGCTTATAACTGTTTTTTTTTATTTTATTCAAAATTTGACATAAAAGAGATTCATAAAGTTCTTGAATTAAATGTAAAACTATGTAAATGGTAAAGCAAGTTGTACAGTTTGTGTACAAAATTAAATATTTTGGAGATGGATCAGTGTTGACAGGAGATAGGTGTAAATCTTTTTATGTATTTGGTTGTCTGTGACACAAAAAAATGCATTAAAAGGTCCAGTGTGAAAACATCTGCATTCCTCTGCATTTACCTTAAAATATGTGTTTGAGAATGTGTGTTCACTATAACACAAATCATAAAAGATTTGGGTTGTCATCCAGGCTTTCATATGTTTTATTTTGTATCTAGGTTTAGGTGTTCATAACTTAAATCTATACATTTATTTTAAGATCCAGTTCAGTGCTACTCTTCACTGGGAAGAAAATTGAAGATTTAAGTATCATTAAGTAAATGTCATTATTACTAAAACAATAGTAACGATCTCTTAAAAATAGGGGTACCGTATTAACTTATTTTTAATGGTTACCATTCCAAATCTTTCCTTTTGCTTAATACAAGAGCGAAATCTTAAATTTATAGACAATTATCAATTTTGTAATTTTTCAATTTTGGTTTATGGTTGATTTTTTTCCTTTAATTCAATCTAGTGTATTCTGCTTGATGCGTTATTCATCAAAGTTGTCAGGAAAGATGAAGCACTCTTTTTTTGGAGTGGGATTTTAAGAGATTACAGACCAAGTCAAAATTTATTAAATAGTCTATAATTTCCTCTAGTAGCCTGCTACCCTGTACCATGTTCTCCTGTCACATCAAATCAATTCATTGAGAAATTAAATGTAAATTAAGTAGAAATGTTCACACTTGTCAAATGCCACCAGCTGTGCAATCGCTCCAGTGACATGACACCACCCCACCCTATTTTAAATTGTGTTGTTCTCCAACGTAGGTGGAGGGGATGAATGCACGGGTGCAGCTGGTTTCAAAGAGATCCCCCCTGAAGCTGAAGAAAATCTCAATAAGCAAGACGGCTCGAGTCTTCAGACAATGGTTAACAAAGCAAAGGTAAGATGATCATTGTTTGGCTGATTTGCACACTTAGGACTCAGTTTGATTTATTTTTATTACAAATATTTTTAGTTTTATCTGTAGTGTTCTCGTGGTGTAGTGACTGATAATTAATTAAAGTAGATTTAATGAGCCAAATGACAATCAGGTGTGACCAAAGCAGGTGTCCAACTTGAGTTTACTCACAACCCAGATAGACGTTTCAAAGAGTTCCATAGAAGTTTTGATGTTTAAGGAAAATACGTTTCTGAAAAACAAATCCTGAGTGTTGGAGTTCACAGGTTATGTACAAACGCAGGAAATTCTGAAGCATTGTTTCCCTCCAGGAGTTACTATAAAAGCAAGGTGTGAGATAGTCCAAAGGGTTGAGGTCACACCAACTTCTAAGGAGCTGGACGTCTGTTCAACTGTGGCTTACATTAATACGGAGGCCCCATTGTGTAAATGCTCAACAATATTGTAATACATAACAGGGCTTCTGGTCAATGTTGGAATGATCAAATTGTTTCCAGTCGACCCAGTTCTTGTTGATCATTATTTAGTAATCCTGTGTTGTTGACTTCAACTTCTCTATTTTTGATAAGGCAACAATAAAAGTTGTCTGAGCATGACACGCTGTTGGTTTTTTTCAGCTTTTTGAGGTTGCCAGCATAACGAAAACAGAGCTGCAGGTGCATTTCACAGGCAAGGAAGTTGCTCTGCCGTCACAGAGCCAAAACACAGGAAACTCTCAGGACCAGACGTAAACTCACGCACCGAGATGCATCCAATGCCTACAGCTATGTGAGGCCGTGACCCTGTCAAAGGAAATACTTAAACAAGGAATTTCATAAACACAGCTGTCATATTTACTTCCTTTATCATTAAGCTTTTATTTTTATTGTTTTGTCATACTTACATTTTTAGTCTTAGCGCTGATGTTTCTGTACTTGTAGACATCATTTAAGTAAATGTAGCTTCAGTTGAACAAAATCCTGTTCTGTTGAAGTCCAGAGTTCATCCAGTCTCAAACAAAATGGCAAAACTTGAACAAAATTGTGAAGAAGAATAGATCGAAAGGTCCTCCTTTCTTCACATGGCTTTTTCAATAGGATTTTTTATGCAAAGCTACAACTTTAAGAATAAATAAAAAAAAAAAAAATGAAAAGTTGATTTTGCCAAATTTTTCCTCTCCAGTAGAAATATCATCTAAAAACTAAATAACTTGATCATGTGTTTTTGGGCTAAAAATGTTGCATCATTGACATACAAAAATTCAATACACATTTCTGTTTTGTTTTACACCTATATAATGATGCTTGTCCATTAGGAATTAAGTATGGAGGTATTATATTTTTTTGGGTGTCTGCAATATGACTTTTTTCTTTTACTAGAGCACTTTTTTGATTCTTTTTAATTTAGCAAGCAAACTGTAAAATAAATAAACAAAATGGCCCTTTTTAAAAAAAATATTTATTTTCAGTGAGGTGGTTGGATTTTAAAACTTGTCATTGAAAATAATTTACTTAAATTGATTGCAACACGATTTATAGAACTATAAGTTTCCCCAGAGGCTCCATGTTGATGTTTCTTTAGAGGAATTTTTTGAAAAACTCTTTACACGTTTTTTAAAGAAGCTTTTTCTCTGATATTTTTTCCTAGATTTGTAAAAACACATGAGATAATGACACTGATCCCTTCAAAAAATGTTAAATTGACAATTCTTTCACTAATTAATGCAGTAATAACACCAACTCGATCCATTTTCAGGGGTTAAGTGATATTTGACAAGAGCAGGTGTGGGCTGTGGACTGTTTTGGCACTTTAACTTTCAGCAGGCCTTAACCTCAGGTTTCCAGCTGGGAGAGCAGATACTGGCGTGGCAGGAAAAGAGCTTGGTGGTCCTGTTTGTAACTGTTGCTGAGGTGTTTGTGTTGATGATGGCTTTCTGTCCGCATGCCAAAGTATGTGGCTGCACAAGCGCGAGCCTTTCAAATGGAAATTAAGAGAACATTCTGTTCTAAACATGTTCCTTTATATAGCACCATGTATATATTTCTAACAAAAGAATCCCTGTTAATAATGCAGGAAAGATCTAATAATTTAGATGACAAAATAAAAGCATTTCAATTTGAAAATGTTTTATTTATACATCAAATTCATGATTATGTTGCAAAGTACTTTTTCCCTTTTTAGACAAAAAAAGTCTTAGTTTTTGATGAAAAAGCAAAATGGCAATATTTTAAAATGAAAATGTGATAATTTTATGGAAAATTTCATGCTATCTTCACCAAGTTTTTTTTTTAAAGGTTTTACTCTATTGACTTTTTGGTGATAAAACTCAACAACACTATTTTTGCTGTAACAATCTTGCATTTTTATTTGAGTTTTACTGGTTAGAGTGTGAAGGATGTTTTTTAAAAAAAAAATTAAGTTTAAAACTTTTAGTCATTCAAGAGTTGTTTAATACATTGTGCTTCCTGTTGAAACTGTCACAATTCTTGGTTTAAATGGAAGTTTTTTCTGTTTATCTTTGTTTCAGGTTATGAGAACACTGGTCATGACAAGTATGCCAACTGAGTAAGTTCTGCGTTTTCCTTCTTCTGTATCACCACTTTGAAGCATTGAACAAGGATTCATGCATCATTGCTTTGTTGCTTCCTTGTGTCCTGCTTGTAGGAAGCAGAGTACGGTGGTTCAAGTGGTGAAAACACTGGGTGGTTTTTTAATTGTCGACCAGGTGTGTGAAAGCACCACTCATGTTGTGTCTGGGGGACACAGGCGGACCCTCAACATCCTGCTGGGCATTGCACGGGGCTGCTGGATCCTCTCTTTTGAATGGGTACTGAGGTTGTTAAGACTGAAAAATATACATATA
The DNA here is from genome assembly GCF_002922805.2 of Oryzias melastigma. Classification (NCBI taxonomy): domain Eukaryota; kingdom Metazoa; phylum Chordata; class Actinopteri; order Beloniformes; family Adrianichthyidae; genus Oryzias; species Oryzias melastigma. Next base: position 23,440,132 of record NC_050526.1, read on the forward strand.
TATATATTTTTTTTCTTATAAAAGCACCGATTACATTTGTTTTATTGAACAGATTCTATGGTGTTTGGAGCAAAGGCAGTGGATTCCAGAGGAACCGTATGAACTTTCAGATCAGTTTCCTGCAGCACAAGTAAGTTCAATCAATGAAGCTGTGCCATATTCCTAGTAACTGCAACAAAAAATATCTAAAAGAAAATAAAGATTCAGACTTTTGGGGGATTATTGATTGTATTACCACTTCTCCAGAGATCACTAACCATAAAATTATTTATTTTTTATTTTCTCCATGCATTTCGATTATCAAAATGATAAAGAATTGCATAAACCAGCTGGATATCAAGTCAAGATCACATTGAAAAATAACTTTTTTTTCCTGCCGGGTGAGATAACAAGGAAAAAAACAAACGAACAATGAAAATATTTTGAGATTAGTATATTTTGTCATAATCTCCTGGAGAGAATGAAAACAAAAAACAAACTTATTGCATTTTGACTTTATTGAGTTTATAGTGGATGTAACTGCACAAAAAGCTTGCTTAAATGTTGTAAATATTGTAGTGATATGCCACTTTTAGGAAAAAAATATTTCTGTTTTAGAAAAAGACACAAAAAGCATCACAATCTAAATGGAAAACATGTTGCTGCGTTTGAGCTAGAGCAGCAGAACAAAACTATATCAGACTCTCAATATAAATGAAAAATATCTTTCTATAATAAAATTAAATATCTACATATAAATTAAACAAAAACTCGACATATATTATCAAAAGCAAAACTGTTATTTCTGCGTTTTTACATGTATAAATACATTTTTAGAACAAAAGATAATTAGTTTGGGACATATTTTTCTGTGCACTTTGTACCATAGTCTTTTTACAAATAGACAGAATCCTAAATTCATGGTAGTTGTGAATTTGGACTTTCATTGCAATGTCCCTGCAGTTTTATTTCAGAATTTTCTGCACATAAATATGGACAAAAATATTTAATTTATAAACACAATGATTTTTTTTTTCTATAAATCCCCCCAAGCTTTTCTTTATTTTTGGTGAGCAGCATTTTCTTTTCCACTTTCTTCTGAACGTGCTCTGCTTTTAAAGTGAGCTTTTAAAGTCTGCTGGTCTCATCATTATCGCTGTGGACTTCAGCGAGTAGCCCGAGCCTCTCCAGTAGTACCATTTGATTCCATTGAAGCGGTTGGCGTTCTGGCCTCGTTGGTAATACATGCCATTTAAATTGGAGGGACCGCAAGCATCAAACCACCAGCCTAAAAGAAAAGGAAAAAAAAGTTTTATTTATTTTTTTAATATTTATTGGTAGAAAAAAATATTGTTATGAATCATATTTTTACAATAGATCTGTGTACCCCTGACAACACTCTGTACCCTTTACTTGATCAAGGAACAAATGGCTTACCAGAAATAAATGTGATAAATGGGATAGTTTTTCTATTATTATGCTATGTTCATATGGTGTTCACACTGGACAGGCAGGGAGGGTCTTCTTCTTCTTTTTCTACTGTTTACTAATGCATGTCCACCAATTACACTTGGAAGAATCTTGGTGGGAAATGTCAAAGCAGTGCAAATCTGGTGAACCTTGCTTCGGGCTTTTTCTTTCACAGCTCTATTCTGACATATGAAAGATCTGGTGTCAAATAATTCCATCAGTGCACAAACTGCAATTATTAATTTTTCCTCCAAGATCTTTTTTTAAACAACAATTCCTTGAATTAAAAAGAACACCATCTATATGTCCCTACTAAATCTGAGTCCCTGATTGGTCAAAGTTTGACCCGGTTTCAACATGTGTTCAATAGATTTTGTACTTGGAGCCCGACAACGGTCTTAAAAATGTGCATAATTACACAAGCATTTTGAACGCAGAAGCCCGAAACTTCTATTTATGTGCATTTAGAGACTTTTCATTTAAAGTAGTCGCTTAATCACATGTTGACGGGGGTATGGAGGGATTTTTGTGCCACCGTATTGCAGGAAAATGTCACAGTTTTGGGATAAAAAATTTCTAAACTGCAAACAAAATGTAAAGTTTCAAGAATAAAACTTCATAATTTGTAAAAATTAAATTGTTAAATATTTGCTATCAAAAACTTATTTTTGGATTCAAAAACGTTTGTTTTTTTTAGTTTCAAAAACATTTGTTTTCAAAAATATTTTTGCGTTTGCAACACCAAAGTTAGATAATAACCTCTCAAAAACCTCAAAGATGGGGCGAAAGCAAGATGAGCGACAACGCATCTGAAATCTTTTGAGTTGCAAAAGCAAAAATATTTTTTTAAAGCAAAAAAAAAATTTAACGTAATATTTAATACTTTTCATCTCAAAACTGACTCTTGTTTGCAATATGGTGGCACAAAAATCACCTCATGTGAAGGCGGTGTGAATCCAATTTGATAGAAAATGGTCATATGTGCCATCTCCCATAATGCAACTCAACAGCTGAGAGTGAATTCAGTGGTTAATTAGACTAAAAGTTTTTGTTTATTTTTTCCTATCTAACTGTCAGGTATTTTCATAGCTGTAAAAAATTATACATTTTATTTTTAAAATGGCCCAAGTCCACTCAGAAACCATAGTGTGGCTTGCAGAGACAGACCTGTCATGGGAAAAGGTTTGGCGTTACCGTTTTCATCCTTTCAAGCACTCTTGGCAGACACCTACATAAACATCGACAGACGTCTGGGTGGAGAGTCACTTTCAAGGGAAAGCAGAGGTGGACTTTTTCACTTCAACTGGGGAGAAGGAAATGCTCTGTTCCCAGGCTATTAATGTCAGCCATTGTCGCTGCTGAATTCCCTAATGGCCAGATATGTGATTAACTCTGATTTAATTGTGTGGTTTGACACAGCAGCAGAGGTATGACGGCCCTGACGATGCCCTTGAACATTTTTCGGGCAAGTGCCAAGATTTGTTTTTCCACAACATGTGCTTACAGCAAACAAAGAAACTTCTTACTTTTCTTGGTAGTTACTGAGAATCAAAAGCTTTTCGTATATACGAGTTTCTTACCTCCTGTTGTCAGTTGTGAACATTTGCAAACACATTTGTCATTGTCTGCATCCTTTGTGCTAAAATCACTTCCTGGCTGCCCGATGCTGCTTATTTTGCCTGCAGTTCCACTGTAGCCTTTAAGGTGTATCCTGTAGAGGAGAAAAGAAAAAATGAAGGAAGAGGAGGAGGAAACCTGTGATTGCTGTTCTTCAAAAGGCAGAATTCAACTTCCTTTAGAGTTGGCGTTACTAAATTGATTTCAGTATAAGTTATAGCTTCATTCTGCTGTTTTTTTTTTTTTCTTCGTTATTCAGGAAATATCCTCGTTAAACCAATTGCTTCTGGAAATGAATCCAGTGAGGTCATTCTTTTTGCAATCACAATAAGTCATATTTATTTGATTTTCAGCCTATGGTTGCTTAAATTATTCGTTTTGCTTATTTATTTACAAGGCTTTTGAAATCATCCAACGGTCATACTCTGCAGAGCTGCTTGTTTGATGAAAAAATTCAGAGGAATCAACTTTTTTGCTCCAAACCAATACAGAAAGTGAAAAAAAATGTAAATCTTAGGGGAGTTTCCATTTGATTACTTGCAGGGCTCAACTTACCTGTAGTTTTGTGCTTCGGTGCCAAGAGAAAACTGGTCGTATTGTGAGAAAGCAGAATTGTCTTCCCAGTCACTCAGTTCAATCCTCAGCTTGTAAGCCCGTTGGCTTGTCAATCTAGAGACAAACTCATTTCCCAGCCAAAATTCACCTGAAGGCTCTCCAAATCCCTGCGAATACACACAAAAATTAAGTTAACACTTTTTGTAAACTCCGCTGGCAGACCTTTAAAGGTGCTTTTGAATAAATTAAAAAGTGGAACATCAAAGAACATTCTGTACTTGTTTTTTTAAAAACGGATATTTTTTCACCCAAAGAGCAAAGTGTTTGATAGGGACACACAAGATACTTTTAAATCGACTCTCTTCAAAAAGAAGTAGCCTTTATTATGTCATGCATTTACTAAAAGCCTTGTTCTGTTGGGCTTTTTTGTGGAGTCTGTTCACCGACTTGATCCTGACCACTTTGATTTTCCTTTTTGACTTTTCAAGTGTTGTTTCAGTGTAGGTGTTGCTTTAATCACCATGTCCTGAAAACAGGGGGTTTTCCAACAAAACCTGGTCACTGCATTTAGGATAAAAACAGTAGCCTTGGTTATTTTTTACTTTGGGAAGAATTTCTTCTTGGGTGCCTTTACCTTTTTGTACTCTTCCCACGTACGATGAAAGTCAACTTGGCCATCAAAGCGCTTTTGTAGGACTGTCCATCCACCCCCTTCTGTTTCCATATCACAGAAAGCCTTCAAGCACAACATTTTTTATTTAATTCATGATTATGTCATGTTAAAAAGACAGAATGTCACATCATAAGATAAAAATTTCTTTTTGTTTTTAGCCGAATCCAACTTGTTTCAGGGCAAAGTATCAGAAATCAGGTCTCAGTAGCTGAATAGTTTCTTAGGCGACTGCAGTTTGAGCTCAAGTATGTTTGTCATTAAAGGTTGGGAACATTTCATTAAAGCACCTTGCCTTGTAGTAATACATTTTTACATTAATGCAGTGTAAAAAGTGTTAATGCAGGGGCATGCAGTGTTTAATTTACAAAAAAAGAATTAGTTATGTGTATATCCCTCACACTCATGCCACTCATGCTGAGTGAATCTTAATGAACCAGTGAGCAGACTATTTTTTCTTCTTTTCTTTTTACAGGTCAATTGTTAGGAGTTGGAAGTAATCAGTCAGGCTTACCTTTACTTCCATGGTTGTGTTGGGTATCGTGAGAGTATAGACGCCGCTGTGGGTGTTTCCTGATGTGTAGACGGCAGCACAGTCCATGTAGAAAGTAGGAGTGTCCTGCATCATCACAGTTTTGGGGACTGCAGAAGAAATAAGCCCTGTTATAGTGAAATTACACAATTATGGAGCATTTAGATGGCATTGTAAAATTAGATGATGAAAAGTTTAAATTAGTTTGATGTAAGTGAAGCAATTTAAATGAGATCTCTGTTGAAGTACTTGTTTTATGTTGACATTTTATATGATTAGGAATGGAAAGCAATCAGTTGGAGCTTATGAAATCTTTGGCTTGTTTATGGCTCATGATAGAAATAGTGAGCAAATCTTTATATATTGTCAACCAAACTTGCTTTTTTGCAGCAATACATTTAGTAACACGAGTTTTGTAGCCAGTTGGTAATTTAATAAATGTGAAAACCAGCTTAATTTGACGTAATAGTGGATTATAGTGGATCTACATACCAAATACAATATTTTTCAAACATTTTTTCATCTACTCCTGATTCACAACAATTTGAATAACAAAATATAATTTCAACCTAAATTTCCTTTGTATATGTCCTCCATTATCAGAAAAATGCCACTAGAACATGTTTAAAACACAATTTTCATCAGCGTAGATCTTAAATAGCTTCTAAGGTGTCAAATCTGCTGGGAAGTTGCAATAAAAAATTGAGTTTTATGGTAATTTGTCTAAAAATAAAGTTGTTTTTTAAATGGAACCTCTTTTTCCTCTAATATAAACTGGGTAGATGATTGTCAATGACTGAAAATGATATATTTTGAAGGATAATTTTCTGATGTTCCGATAATATGTGGCAATTATCTGTCATCCCAGCGTGAGTGTCAACTCGGGGGTTACAATGTGGAGCTGCGTGTTCTATTTCTGGGTACTTCTTGTTTTTCTTACGGTCCAGAGACATCACGTTCTGTGAATTTGTGAATCTAAATGCACAAACAGTAATGGGGGTGCAGGTGACACATTGAAAATGCTCTGCTGCTTCACCCTGTGACATGTAGGGCACATCTTTTGAGTGCGAGAATGGGGAATGAAAGCAAGGACGGACACAGTGCGGGCGCTCACCTTGAGCAGATCCAGCAGACAGCGTGTATATGAGGGCGTTCACCGTGTCCAGCAACTCCTGCTGCTGCTGATGAAGGACGGAGTTGTTTGTAGAGACTTTCAGCAGCTGCTGCTCCAGCTCACCAATGATTCGTGTCTGCCTCAGTATTAAAGTCTGGAGCTGCTCTCTTTCTTCTTGTAGAGCCTTGAGCTCCACCTGGCTCTGCTTCTCCATCTCTTGCACTTTCTTCTCTAAAAGACTGCAGAGAGGCACCAGCACAAGTTTCATTATTTTTGTTGGGAGTAGTGAAGAGTGCAAAGAGAGTAGAGTGGATTTGATGAAAGAGTGGTAGCAAAAGTCAAGCAAAAAATGTTGAAAGAGGTAGAAAGGAGCTATTTTGTTGTTTAGAGCAGTATTTTTCAACCTTTTTTGGAGCCAAGGTACACTTTTTCCTTGACAAAAATTCTGCAGCACACCAGCATCCAAATATGTAAAACAGGAGATTCTCTGTAGTCTGTATTGAGGTACAGTCCCTCCCCAATCTCGCGACAATTTTTTTTAATAATTCAGGCAGAACAGCCGGAAGTTGCGGCTGTTTTTTCTAAATGTTGTGATAAAAGTTACGATAGTTTTCAATAATAATTTTCAACTAAATTAGTTTAAATTTGCTCAAGTTGTTAATTTTCCCTTTAAGAATGTATTAATACCTTTATTCATATGCAATTTTATGTGACCTTTAAAAAAAACAGTAATATATTCTTTACGAAGAGTGATTTATATATAGGTATGTATATATTTCTTTAAAGATTTGTGCCAGAGCAAGTATAATTTTTGAACAATTATATGATCACAACATGCCTATTTTTTACACACAAAAAAAACACACATTAAATTCATGTTTATGTTCAATTGCGAACATTTTGAAATTTGTTATTTTTTATTTTGTCTTCATACAAAATGTAACTTTAATAAAACTGACGCTGATGTTTGACAAACTCACGTCTTTGAGATTCATTATTTGTTCACTTTTTCTACGGTCTAACACCAGATCCTGCAGGAAGCTAAATCGCTAAACACAAACTTTAGCTGTTATTTTTGTTGGAACTGTGAGACTTTATGAGCTACGTGGTAACATAAAAGCGAGGATGTTAACAACTTTTGATTGGTCAGACTGATGACATGATTAAGCCTCCAAGAATGATTGGCGGAGACAGTTGGAGGAGCGAAACTTTTCTAAAAAACAGCTAGCTGTGGCTAAATTGTGGGACCATTATTCTTATCAAAAAAGTCTTTATTGGAATCAAAGCACACAGTAAAAAAGAACTGATAGACAGAGGGAAAAAATCTGATCTGCTGGGAAGATTTGTGAACATTCAAAGAGGAAGTACTTGCTTTTTTCCCTTTTCTTATCTGATCCTCACCTGTTTTTGTCATTTAGTTTGTTGATCTCATTTGTTTGGACAATGAGTTGTTTTTCCAACTTGTTGGTTGACAATGAATTTTCAAGAAGTTGACGCTCCAGACGTGTCGTGTGATGAATTACCTGAAGCCAAAAGAAAACGAGGTGAAGCAGTTTGAATTATCGTCAGGAATTTCAAGACAACCTCCAAACTATTTACCTCTGCACACAATATGAACTGTTTCTCAGAAATTGAATATATATTATTGTAACAAGGGGTGCAACAATTCACTTACCCCACAATTCAGTTCAAACCTCAACTTTTGGGTCCTGGTTTTGTTTTAGTTTGATATATGACGAGTAGAAAAACTAAAAATTCTGAAAATCATTTTTTTCCTTTTTAATTTTTTTTTAATAGGCAATTAATAATGAAGAAAATCCTTTTAGGTGGCTTATACTACGGCTAATATACAGTTAATATTTGTTTGACTCTTTCAACATAAACCTTCTAGTATGCAGTCGGGATGCAATGATTCACTTTCTCCACAATTGAGTTTATTGGTGTAACATTCGGTTCGGTTTTAAACTGAGAATTATGGCATCTTTAATTTTAACAGATTAATGATTTAATGCAAAAATACCAAAATTACTATTTATTTTCAGTGGTCTTCCCCCTACTAACAACTTTATACAATTTAGATTTCTTATTTCACTAAATAAAATTTGAATGTGCTTTAAAATTGTCAGCATAGTTGGTGGAGTTCAAACAACAAGCCATGTTTTCAGGACTGGGCTGAACAAAAACCCATTTTTAAAAGGAAAATCATCATGGAAAATAAAAAAAACACATTTTATTACAGCAGACATACCTGAAAGTGTGGAAACTTCTGTAACCCCCTCATTTTCACGGACAGATGTACACGTATTGAACTGCGGTTGGGGACCTTGCCACTAATTTCCCAGTTCAAAAGGAACTGAACTCAGCAAAAAGCAGGTTGTTTACATGGATTCTAGCTTTATGTCTCCAATTCAGCTGTTGATGTCTTTGAACAGACGGATGTCTGATTGTGACAAACTGATAGACTGTTTCTCTGGGAATACAAGAGTGTGCTAATAACAGGAAATGCTGTGCAGTTGGCTCACATAAGGTCATTGACGTGTTAGCCACAATAATAACTGACGCATTCACCCTGTTTTCCCCCCATTGCTTATTTTTTTAAACACTTTGAAACGATATTATTTGTCAGGGCTTCTCCAAAAAAAATCGGACAGGAAGAAGGTACAATTGGCCGTGATGTTCTCTTTGCCTGCTTTTTCTATGTTCGGAAAAAGCAGAACATGCAGCCTCACCTGTGCCTCCACGTTTGTGAGCTTCCTTGTTTGCTCAGCAGTTTGACTCAGCAGGTTCGCCCCAATTTCAATCATTGTCGCTGTGTGGTTGTGAACAGCAGCTTGTTGGAAATAGAGGATGTCTTGCTTCATGCTGTCTTGAATGTAGTTCTCCAACTGGGGCAGAAAAGAAGGAAATTTCTCTTTAGACATCCAGTGCAAAGAATGGAAATAAAAAAAATCAGGGATGATTGAGGGAAAAGTGCAGAAATGTTATATTTACTATTAATGTGCATTTATACCTACTTGAACAAACCTACAGCACATTCCTGTGAAGTTATGATGGATACAGTTTGGGGTTTTGGGACTCAAACTTATTTATTTGCTTTGTTGATGACGGAATGTTTTCTAGGAAGTTAATATGATGGATGTGGATGGAAGGTTTCTGTTCTGCACTGTATGTTCAGTCACTTTCAATGAAAAAAAATTACGTTTTAAGCCAATTTCGTTTCTAAAATGAAGTTAGTGCCATTAGTCATCATACACCTGGGTGTGTGAAATTTATTCTCTGCATTTGACCATCCCTGGGGGGGCAGTAAGTTGCAAAAACAGCTGTTCTTGGCAGCTATTTGGTGGTTTAAACCCCCCAAATCCAACCCTTCATTGCTGAGAGTCGAGCAGGTTCCCATTGTTAAGAGTCTTTGGTATGACTCGTTGTGGATTTGAACTCACGACCTTCCAGTGTCAGGGCAGACACTAATGCACAAGGCTATTGAGTTATTTTTTAAAGAAATATACTGCAACAAATCTAAAGTAGTTTTTAGAAAAATAGCATTAAACTATTTTTGATTTAAATAGACCGCAATGTAAAAAAAGACAAATGTGTTTCAGATACATTTTGTTTTACTTAAATGATTGAGCTAGTTGTAGTGATTAGCTTATGTTGAGATATTTTGCCTCATAATTGACTTATATTTGGTCATTTTTTTTGTCTTCTTGCTGTAAATATTAAACATGCACTTTTTGACAGTTTTTCAGATTTTAACCTTTCTTATGTTTCAAAAACACCACAGAGTCAAGCAGTTCATGGTTTAAAGAAATACTCCGTAAATGAAAATTGTGTTGTTTTTTTTTTTGTTTAACCCCTTGTGGCATTTTGCTGACAATGGAGAACAAAATGAAGCTTAAATTTGCATTTCTGTATATTTCTTTATGCAAATTGTTAACAATAAAATTCTGTTTGAAAAAGATTTTATATTGTGACATCGCAAATACGCCGGGCGGGCCACAGGCTCCCTGCTTTATTCTATTTTATAGGGTTCACTTGTTGATGACTAGAACTATTAACATTTTTGTTTTCCTCGTCTAAGCTCCTATCTAGATTAAAACTGTACAGCTGGATAGTTCCAATATTGCTCGCCACTTTTGTTGCTATGTTAACTTTAGGCTGGGGGCTGTAAGCTAGCGGGAGACCTTGTAAACATAGAGTTCTCAGCAACAGGGAGGGTAACGGGGTATGGGGTTGCTCTTTTCCGACGGTTCCACACTCAATTCGTAGGTGAATTCGTAATGAGATGCCGCTCTGCATAAACTATGTTCTACATAACATTTTTTTGTAATTTTGGATAAAAACTGCATAATCATAATTATAAGACTAATGAAAATGCTTTAAAAACGTCTCATAGGGTGATCAAAGTGGGACTTTAAAGTATCTTTTTTGTTTGGAAATTTAAAAAAAAGTTTTGTTTATATTAATACATTTATGCCATAATCATGATGCAATTATTTCTCTTAACTCAAACAATTTAAAGTTGTCAGCTGGTCTTCCCCATTCTGAAAAGTGTTCTTCCACCTTACAGAACGGCTGAATTTAGACCCAGACTAATCATTAAGTTATTTCCTGCATGGTGTTCCTGAGTGGCAATCAGGTCACACGACTCGTAAACAGGATGGAAGTGTTGAGTGAGGAGTTACATCCTTCGTGACAATCGGACTTGTGCACAACTGGAAACCAGCGTCAGCTGAATGCCTTTGTCATCTCCTACTTTGAGCGATCGCCTTTTGATTGTTTTTACTCATCTGTCAGTAAGGCAATCCCACACGGCAGTAGTATCATCTCTGATAAAAGAGAAGCAATTAGCATCGACACGGACTTCCTCTCTTGTTTTTTTTAAGTTTATGTCTTCGGATGCACACAGATTTATGGGACATCGTCATTTCAATTTGTTGGCCGGATGTCTCATTGACAGTTGGTGATCTAATCAGTTGTTTACCTCAAAAGCGTCAGTAAGTAATGACGGATTTCCCTCTTCATTTGAAAGGTGAAGTTTTTTTGACTACCACCGGCTAATGAAACAAACATCTTAAAAAATAATATGATTTAGATGATGCTTGTTATTTAATTCCCTTTTTTGGTTCTGGTTTCTGGTTTGTGACTATTGTAAACTTCTCCAATGAGCCGGTTCTTGTTATTGATCTGTTAAGCAATCAAATATTTGGTTATGTCCAGCTGACGATGATAAAGCGATGTGGTTTTATTGATCCTCATATTTTTAGTGATCATAACTTGGACATCTGGCTCTGTTATTCAGTTAATTCAGGGGTATTTTTGGGAAGACATTTTTTAAAGCTCCTACTTTAGTCACACTCTTATAAGGTGCAACTTTCTCTAAATAGATTTAGAACAAAAATTAGTGCAGAAACATTTCTATAAAAGAGTCTAGCCACAAATTTAGAGCTAATTCAGTTTTTTGTTTTGCTTTGTTTAATGTGACGAATTTGCATGAGTTGATACATGTGCTGCTGAGTCTTAGTTTGGATCAACATCGTCTTTAAGAGATGTTTGTCCTCAATGGAGCAGGTCAGAAGTGTTGAGGTTTAAATTAAGGAAAGATATGCTTTAGTGGTATCACAAATCAATGATTACTCTTTGAAAATAGTAAATTCACCAATTATTATAATTTTTTTACACTATTTGAAGTTTTATTTCAACAAATTTATGACAGTTATACTTGGTTAGACAAGAATGTTTAATAGATAAATGTGTTTTGCAATTTATACTCAATCCATTATATCAACAAATTGTTATATAATAGAGATTAGCTAAATTCCTTTTAATTATTCAATAATGGACCAAGTTATATCTGCCTTGACAAATGGCTCAAATCTGACTGTTAATGTTTAAAACTGCATAAACCAGATTTATTTCTAATCAAGTTCCCTTTCTAATTCCAAAACTAAAGGTAGCATACCTTTTAAAAATGACTAAAAGCAACAATAACTTGTAATAATTGAGATTTTCCTGTATAGTTGGCTTATTTCCTTCGATTTCTGAGAATAAAATCAAATAAAGGTTTTGTACTTTAAATCTTGTAGATGTAACTAAAAAAAAAAAAAAATACTGTGGATGTTGATTGTCAGCTAATAACCTGAATTATGACATTTCTGATTAGTCCAGAGTGTGATGAATCTGTACCTTCAGCAGCCACTGTGTGTTGTTCTCCATGCTCATCTCCAGCTGCTCCAGCCTCTGAGCAGACTCCTCTGTGGGTCCATCCTTCTGCACAGCGTAGTTGTAGTCACTCTGACTCTGGCAGTTTTCTTGCTCAGGCAGTAGAAATGTGTAGCTGCATGGTCCGTTTTGGATCTGATATTGTCTCTTGCTAACACCCCCGTGTCCCACGTCCAGACCAAGGAAAAAGCCCAGCAGCAGTAAGTCCACGTTCAGCATTTTCACAGCAGAGCCTTTTTTCCCCTAAAGTTGGAACTAATTCAGATCTAATCCCTTGGATTTTTGGAGCTTCTTTGATCTTTTTCTCTGTGATTGGTTGTCTCTTCCCTGCAGCATTCAAGTGTAAACTCTCTTGAAGTCCTTCAGATTCCTTTTATTACCTCTCATTGGTAGGAGGAGGGTAAGCCATCAGGAATTTGAGGTAGTGTGTGTCCTCAGGTTACTGTTGCCAGTCTGCATCTGCTAACCTTTCATCAAGCCCCCAACCACTTTCCAAAGTGGCTTAAACTCTCTAACTAACTGTGGGTCTAAACCACTCCCACCCTTCAGTTTGGCCAGTGAAAGAGCAGAGAAGTGGAGGTCCCTCTCAAGACTCTAAACAACACACAGGAGCAGATGCACAAACTACACATCCTCCACTATATCCTCTTCAACACCCACATGTTGTTTTCAGCTCTGAATGAATGGCAACTCAGGATGCCGCTGTCTACTTTGAGTACACTCTTTGATAGTAACGGCGTCCATCCCATTCATTAAAAACTGCTTCCTGGTGTAGAACAAACAAACTGACATGAAACACTTTACTTCTTTGTTTAAATAAGGAGCCGCACATCCAGCTGCATTTTTTATGAATATGTTGGAAATCACATTTTTGAAAAAAAAAACATAAAAAACAACTAATTTCTATTTCCCTTAGGCACAATTAAAATATCATACTTGGTCATAATTACATAAAATTAACTGGAAACAGCCACCAAACAATATCTAATCGTGCACCCCCAAAAACTCCCTCAAAATATTAATTTTCCCCTATGATTATTAATTAAATTTAACCTTTAGAAGAACACATTAGCTTCCTTTCCCTGTCACCTCCAACATATATAATCTGACAGGAAAACCTCAGACTGGCTCCCGGCAGAATCAAAGGAAATGAGCTGATGTAATCAATCGGAAATGCATCATATTTAGGGCACATTAGCAAAGAGGAAGGACTGGTCATCATTGCCAAAACATGAAATCCTACAGGTGTTGAGGCTGAATTACTGAAGTTGTATAATCTCCATTCATTTGTGTTTTTTAGTGTTACTGGTGTTAGAGGAATGCACAGGAACAGTGATTCATTTAGACAGAAAGCACCTCCAGGGGCCCTTCATTCATTTATGTTGGCACCAGGCCGCATCCTATTCAAACCACACAGCAGACGGTTTCCTCATGTTTTCATCGCATGCAACATCTGCTGAACTGACGAGCACACTGTATGTCACTATAGGGGAATGTCACAATTATTACTTTTTTTTAATTCAAGGCTGCACAGTCTGTCTGCATTCTGACTTGTGGCTAGCATGATTAATGTAACAGTATGGCGGGAGGGGAATTGATTAATTTACTGGAGCAGGAATGGGAGATGATATATGGGAATGTTTATAGTGTTCATTCTAACAAGGTGTCAGAAACAAGGGGAGAATGGCGTTGCCAAGGAGACGTGGAAACTAAACTAGTGCTCACTGGGATGATGGATCTTTGCATTTTAACAAACATTATCATATCTTTTACACGGCAGTCGAGGCATTTGTAAATATTTACTAATTAAGAAGAAAATCACTTTTATGCTAATTAAACAATAATTTTTAAATGAAAGAAGAATTGATCCAGTTTTCAAACGTGTGCGTAGGGTTGTTTGCTGTACTGTACTCTAAGAATAGCGAAAATTTTAGATTTAAAGACAGAAGACAAACATGTCTTTAGTATTTCTACTTAGAAATGTAAGATTGTACACTATCAGTTGGTTAATTATTGTCTTGTGATTTTCTACATTTTGTTTAACATCTTAAAGATTTAAAGAGGTTTAAGTGTTAAAAAAAGAACAAAAAAACTTGGCATCCTAAGTGTTGAAAAACAGTCTTTAAATCAAGGTGAGTCTCCAGCTCCTACTGTTGCTGTTCTATCAAAGCTCCTGTAGCCATCTTCAGGATGGTTGCAGTATTTCAGGTATGAGGCTGTCAATAAAAGGTCAAATTTATGACTTTATTTATAAAGGGAGCCTCGCTTTCTGAAATGTTCTCACTTAATACAAAAATTTTTAAAATATTTGCAAAAAAAAAATCTTAGAACTGAAATGTCAGAATATGTGCCAAAATTGTCACGTTCTCCTCTGTGTAAATACCTTCGCCTCAGATATAATGCATGTTGTGTTCATGCATTATTAATTCAGTTGTCTTTTTTATATGTTTTACCTTAATATTATTTGTACAATTGTTTTAAGGTGTTTTATGTGATGGACTGCAGGTGGAAATGAGCTTCAGAGCTTTAATTTGATGCAAAGAATTTATTTCATTATTATTACAGCTATTATTGTTAGTAGTAGTAGTAGTAATAGAAACCAATATAATATAACTATATTATTATACTATAATAAGATTTTAAGCACTAAAAGAAGATGATCAGAATGCACGTTTTCCCTTGATAAATGAAAACAATTTGATTGTAGTCTAGGAACAAAAGTTAAAAAGAAAATATTTATTTTCTATAAGATACATTTTGAGTTTTATTCATGCTTCAGTTAAAGTCTCACTCCGATCATCTTTTGATCCATTTTCAAACCATTTTCGGTGGCCTTTTAACTCTAATTGTCATTTTTAGCCTAAATGAAAAAACTTGTTTAGTTTTTAGCACATAGTTTCTGTAGAGCAGCAGTAGTTCATTAGCAATTTGCCTCCAAGTTGTGGGCAGAACCACTGGTGTGGAGCAACTCCGCCCCCTTTCCCTCCTCGTTGAAGAGAGCTCGACATAAGGAGCTTGTGGCTCACCCAACAAATGTTCTATGTCACAGATAAGTTTTTTCCAACAGCATTTTTTTTCTTCTGCTCTTGATTCACAACGATTTGAATAAAAATACTCAGAAAAGCCAATTTGAACTTGATTTTCTTTATACATGTCCTTGATCATGACAAAAAATTGCCATGAGAACATTTTAAAAACAGAATTTTAATCAAAGTAAGTCTTTAAATCAAAAGAGTGAACCTATGTTGGATAAGCAGTGGGTGTCTGCTTGACTGACACAACTTTTTTTATCTGTATTCTTATGTTCAAAGATAAATATTGGACAAAAAGCATCATCTTGGTGTAACTGTTGGTCCTTATTTTTATTTTTTTTTTCTTTAGATTTGTCGCCTCCAGAGGCATCTTTCTGCTGGAGAGCACCAACAGGACCTGTTCCAAGACCAGCCAGCCATGTTTGTATCCCAGCACTCCCAGCCACCCCCCCAGAGTCTGGTGGAGCTGATTCAGCTGTGTGGGGGGGCAGTTTGCAAAACTGTGCGACAGGCTGGCATCTGCATAGGGAAGTACAGCGGCCGGAGACCAGAAGGAAACAGGATTTTGTCTGAGCAGTGGATTCTTGGTAAGGGGGATTCTTGTTCATCTTTGTAAAAGTTTGTCGAACTTCTAATATATATATTTTTTTACTCTTTTTTTTCAATTTTGTTTTCAGACAGCATCACTAATCTGAAGGTATTGCCATTTGAGGATTACGACTTGGAGTAAGAGCTGGTGATCAATTTTTCTGTGCTGCACAGTGATATATTATACAGTATATTTTCTACAGAATGTTGATTTTCATCTGTAAAATAAATCAGATTTTTTATTGATGTATATGAAAGTTTCGCAAAAGAAACTGTCTAAGATTCTGTTGGTTGGGTGTTAACTGTATTCATGTCTCTAACAAATGGTAGAAACCACTACTGTGAATTTTCCATTTTATTTCTGAAAATGTGATTTGTTGTCTTGAGCCAGTGGGACGCCGCCTCCTTATAGAGTGATGTTTATTATTAAATACTTTTTATTGTACCACTGATGTAATTTTTCTCCATTAAACTTTGTCAAAGAACCCAAGATCAACTGTTGAGTTTTCACATGTTCCAAGTCTCAAAAAAACTTTTTTTTTGTTTACTGTGAAAGAAAGTTATAAAAATGTTTCTCTTTATGTCGATGATTTTTTATTTTATTTTGCTCATTTAAATGTTTTGTTTTTAAGAGTCTTTTGGACCACATGGCTTGTTTTTCCAACACCATTCAGTTCACTGTGAAAGTACAGAATTTACCATCCCTGTACGTGTATTTAATTTTTAAATGTCTAAAATCAGGTTTTGGACCTAAAGGCATCAAATTCAAATGTCAGAAAATGTATTTACTTTTTATTTTTCCTATTTTCTTTTTTTTGGGGGGGGGTTGATGCAAAAGGTAAATGTACATGGAATCAGAGGTTTGTTGTCCGGTCGATTCTGACTTATAAACTGTTGTGTGATGACAATGTGATGAAATCATAGAACCATATATTAAAAATATATAAACTAATTTTTTGCATTGATTTTCTAGAATAATTGATAGTCGTTTAGTATGTTCTTACTGTATAACATTTAAATTAGGAAAAACAAAAAAAACAGGGTTTCACACACAAGTAAGGGTCCTTTTTCAGTCTTGAGCACCACATCACTGTACAAAAAAAAGTATTTTTTTATTTAAAATGTTTTCAAATACTATTTATAGCAAAACTAGAAATACCAAATCATATCAAATAATTTTCTTTCTTCAAACTCTTACTTCATGACTAATTCATTCTATTTCTTTAGGCGAACGTGGCGCTGCATTTACTGAAATGAGATGTTTCTATGCATTATTTTAACATTTCAAAATACAAAAAGTTTGCATGTTAGTACTTTACAATTTCTGCAAATTAATTTGGCTTAAGTAATCCTTTAATTGTTTAGACTTTTTGTTTCCTTTTTTCATTTTTTTTAATAAAAATATCAGTTTACTTTTTATACATATATAAAACTTTTTTTCTTGTTGTAATCCTGTTTAGCTGCTTTGAGTCTAAAAAATTGTAAACACACACACAAATAAAAAATACATAAGTAATCTAATGTGAAGATGGAAATAAATTTTAAAAAGTTTTAAATCATTGCGAATATTTACTTGTATTTTTTTTTTTTTTTTACAAAAAGCAAAATTGCATCTGGTAATATATCTAAAATCGATATAATCTATTCATTTAGTATATCTAGATCTAAAATGTAAAAAAAAAAAAAAAAGATCCCAGCGTTCTGATTGGCTTGCCTCTCCTGCGTCATTCGACCAATCAGGGGCGTTGATGCCTTAGCGTGTCCTCTCACAGGAAGGCGTGTGTGACATTTGCTGCTAGAAGCTAGCAGCCGGATAAAGATGATCAGTGGAAGTGAATAGGTGATATTTTTGTTTCCGCGCTGCAGCTGACTTTTGGGCGCGCACTTTATTGAACTTTTCCCGCTACAGTCGCCAGTTAGCATGAAGTGTAGAGTTGAATAAAACTTTAACCGGTTTTATTTGGGGGGTGGGGGGGCTAAGGCTTTTCATAACTTGTACAGTAAGTGCTTGGAGTTCCGGTTGAGGTCGTGTCAGTCTCGTGCAGTCGTCGACGCGGTAACTTTCCGTTTTGTTTCGATGTGTTGCTGTTTGAGTTGACGTCTGCGCGCCTGCTGACTTTGCAAACTGCGCTTTGCACACAAGGTTAAATTTAGCTTTAGCGAACTAGCTGCTTCACTCCTGCCCGGCTGCAGCTTTCCCACTTTCTTATGCTGACTTGTCGGGGCAGGTGTGGCGTAAGTAGGCCAGGTGTGTTGTGGGATAGATAGTTCGGCGTGCCTCACTACGTCCAGCAGTTGGTTTTAGGGCTTTGTGAGTGGAATCATGCTGCTCTCTCTGGTGGTGCACACGTACTCGCTGCGGTACTGGTTTCCAGCCACGATCATGCTGGGAACAGCCCCAGCTTACATACTGTCATGGGGCGTTTGGCGCATGCTTTCAACTGTATTACCAGCAAGTATTTATCACAAGATAGACGACCGGATATACTGCATCTACCAGAGCATGGTCCTGTTCTTCTTTGAGAACTACACAGGAGTGGAGGTAAGAGATCTGCGCTAAAATACTTTAAAAAGAAGAAAAGTCTCTACATTCATGCATTTTAAGTCATTTTATTAAGTGTGAATGAAGGCAACTAGTCTGGGCAGTTAAGTAAGATCTTGTTGAACCAGCTTCAAGTCTTGAAAGTCTGCATTTCCCCTTTCACACCTTCCACGGCTGGTATTTCTCTATGATAGGCTGTGTAAACAGCCAGTTCTGATAATGATGGAGGCTGTAAACCTGTGACTATAAACACTCAATCTAAGACCCCACAGTCTTATAGCCAAATGATTAGATATTCATCATTGTTTCATTGAAACTGCCTGATTCTATTTTTAATATATCTTTCTCGACAGATTGTAATATATGGAGATATACCAAAGAAGAAGGAGAACGTCGTTTACCTGTCAAATCATCAATGCACAGGTGAGAAGACCCACTCCAATGAAAATAGTGTTTTTGGTGTAGCATTTTTCTCATGATGGATATTAAATTGGTAATCCTAAGTATTCAAATTGTGGTGAATCAGGGGTAGACGAAAAAATGCCATTAAAAAAAAAAAAAAAATTACATACTACAGTCGGCAGGCTTAAGCTCCCTGCTCCTCTCCATATACTGATGCATCCGCCTGGAGACGAATAGATCCATGTACGTCTTCATTTTCCTCGTCTGAGCTGGCATCTGGTTCCAAACTGTACGGCTGGATAGCTCCGATATTGCTCGCTACTTTTGTTGCACCAGTAATGTTAGGTGGTTAGGAGCTGTAAGCTAGCAGGAGAGCCTGTAAACAAAGGGATGATGGGAAATGAGTGCAGGCTTATGAACTCCTGCCACTCTGCGGAAACTATATCCTGCAATTTTTTTTTTAATTTAGCCAAAAAAACGACCTCTGGGAACGCTTTTAAAAATAGATTTGAATCGTTTACTTTATTCTGTACAGTGTTGCTAATATATGTTGCTTTTTCCTTGTAGTTGACTGGATCATCGCTGACATGCTCGCCATCAGACAAAGCGCTCTGGGTCATGTGAGATATGTCCTCAAAGATGGACTCAAGTGGCTCCCGCTTTACGGATGGTATTTCTCTCAGGTAATGCAGCTGAGTGAGTATGAAGCTACCATCTTCTCAAATAATGTTTTAATAAAAAAAAAAAAAAAAAAGCGTTTAATATGTTTCAAATAATATTTCTTTTTTTTTAATAGCATGGGGGAATCTACGTGAAACGAAGTGCAAAGTTTAATGAAAAGGCCATGAGAAAGAAGCTTCTCAACCAGACGCAAACAGGAACTCCAGTGAGTATTTCTCGATTTAAGAGTTTCAAACAAAATATTTCATTTATTTAAATAGTGTAAACATATCTTCTAATGCTAATTCCACTCTAGAAGTCAACATCCTCTGAATATATTTAAATAAAAACTGAAACCTCATATAACCAGTACTCAGAAAGTGGCCTAGATCACTGAGTCGTTTTAATCACTTTTTTTGGATAGGACTCTTGGGGATTAGTTTGTGCGATTGTGTGTTTTGCTGATGTTATGAGGACCTTTTTCTTTTTGTAGTCAAAATATACGACGCACGTCCTTCATACAGGAATGAAAAGTTAACATGCTAACCTAAACAAATGCTGTTAAGGTGTGGTCTGGGCAGGAGGGTACAGGAAATCAACACAAACCAGCATGATGTCCTCTAAAGTCATGCGTGTGTTTATGTTTGTTGGATTTTATTTTGGTGACCTCAAGTACACACTGAAAGCTGTGTTGTGACATTTCGAGTCGAGCACTAAAACTGTTCAGTTTGCACAATAACTGAATTGTGCAATCTAGTAGTGAGGTCTGAAAGTAAAACATATCTTTTTTTTTATTATTTTTATAGTTTGAGTTCAACTAATGTCTTAGAAACTATAAATCTGAATGCAGTTTCTTTACACTGTACAACTGTCAGTTTTTTGCTTTTATTTTTTCAATTTTAAATATATTTTGTTTTATTTTTAAGTCTTTATCATATAATAAAGTGCCAAAAATACTTAACTTTTAATAGTTCATCATAAAAAAGTAATCTCTTTGCCTTCTAAGACCAAATCCACATCACTAAACCCTTTTTTTAGTTGCAATCCAACAAGAAAACTAAGTATCACAGTTTTGCTCAGGCTGAAAATATCTGCGCTTGTGAAATCTCCGACCTGTGTAGTGAGGTTTGAGCTAATGCTGTCCTTTGAATGTGCTTTACTTCTTCCAGATGTACCTTGTCATCTTCCCAGAAGGAACTCGGTATAATCCGGAGATCAAGAGCGTCATCGCTGACAGTCAGGCTTTCGCTAAAAAACAAGGTAATCGTGGTGATTGGCTGGTTAAACCCTGGTCTAGCTAAACTACTCCTTAACTACTAAAAAACTATATAGTCCGGGACTATCTAGTACCCTGAATTTTTAAAGCGGTCTGGACATCATGATTTTTTTTTTTTTTAAACGCCAAATATGGAGTTACTGATTTTCTGAAGCAAAAACCTACAAAAATGAACATTTTACAAAGACTGTTTGATGAATTTGCTGAATACTAATTAAAAAATATATACTTTTTTTTCAAAAAATTGTTCAAGCACTGTGGATTGTGGTCTATATTTGCCAATCCGGTGAGGATGGATGGACACTGTTTTTTCACAGAGACTTTAGAGAAATATCTTGTTTGGCTGGGAAACTTGTGCAGATGAAAAAAAACTGAAATTCAGAAAATCTAGTTTTTCTGGTTTGAAGCTTGTTGTTCTTTTAGGTGAGGGTGTGTAACATAATTGAGTTATGATGAATGAGCCAAGAAAAAAACGTTTTTTTTATTTTTTTTATTTTCAGTTGTCAACTTCATAAAAATACTTTTGAGGGATTATTTATGCATCTACTGCATTAAATGCATACTGTTGAAACAAAAAACTACTATAATGTTTCTTTGACCTAAATGAACACGAGTGGACTTTATCATATTTGGAAACATAAGTGTCCTTGTGGTGACCTTCCAGCTTTGGATTTGACTCATTCATCATAATTCCGACTAAAAGCTGCCAAACCCCACTTTAGGTTTGCCATTCATTGCATTATTGGCACATAAATGTTGTTTTTTCAACAATTTGGTCCACAAACAAGGCTTTTTATTCTAATTAGATGCAGTTTTTGTGTCTTAATCAGTGGGATTTTAACAGACTGATTCCTGTGTGGAAGTATTATTATTATTTTTTTAACAGGGTTGTGCAGTTTCACGGTCTGCCCTTTTGCAGAGATTAAGCATATCTCAGGGCTCTGCATATCACCTCCCCCTTTAATCCACACAAATCATTTGGTAGAGCTGCACTCATGACATCATCTGCTATTAGTGAGGTATTAGTGAGCAGAGCTTGCAGCCTCCATGAGTAACCCACTGAGGAATGGCACACATGCACTTACATAGACTGTTTCAGAAAACCCTGGGATATTTCAAATGTATAAGATGAGTTGAGGTAAAAATGGCTGTGACTTTCCCCCTCTCTCTCTTCTAAGTGATTAATTTATCTGGGCTGTTTTGTCTTTTTTTGCAGGACTGGCTGTTCTAAAGCACACGCTTACTCCCAGGATGAAGGCCGCTCATGTCGCCATCGAGACCATGAAGGACCACCTGGACGCTGTGTATGACGTCACTGTGGCTTATGAAGGAACGCTGGATGGCTCCAGTCAGAGAAGAACTGCTCCCTCCATGCCAGGTAAGCACACACCTGAGGAAGCACATCTGAGGTGCATTCTCAGCATCCCCAACGACACGCATTCTGACGTCTGTGATTGTTCTACAAAATATAGTAACAGTGACCTATTGCTCAGTTAAAACAGAGTAAAAAGACTATTTTATCAACCATCAAATTTGAAAAAATTAATCAAATTAGAGTCAAATTTAGAAACTTGAATTTATTTTCAGCTATGAAAAGTAAAGTCACTTGTGTTTTTCCTTTAAAGTGCTAAATTTTAGGAATTCTGCAGCCAAAGTGGTTTGATACATATTTGCATTAATAGGCTTTAAGAATTTAAGAAATTAAAAATTCTTGCTGTTAATTGCTGCAACCTAAAATGAGCGAACAAAAAACAAATTGTCAAGTTAATTTTTAAAACCCAGGTGAAATTTGTTCCTGGGTTCTTCAAGGTTAAAATAATTTATTGTATTTTTTCTCGCAAAAAGCTGATTTTCAGTTAGTTTTTATTGTGGGAACTCGTGATTTTATTAATTACAGTTCCACCTTGTGTTATTTTTAAATCAATAGAAACATTTGTTTAATACCCAAACAAAATTGATCTGAATGGAAATGTAATAAATAAATCAACCTTTAATCAAAAGTGTTGAATAAATTAAATGGTATTTTGACAGTGAAACCTAGTGCTTAAAAACATGCTTTTTTTAATAAAATACAATTTTAAAGTAAATCAGTTTTACTAATTATTTTCTTACTATTTGATGTTTAAATTATTTAACAAAACATGAAAGTATCCATCATGATTGATCAGTATGTGACGTTAGAATCATTGGACTACATTAAATACAATTATTGACACATTAACTTTTTTTTTTCTTTGGAAATTTTTCTTTCTGGTAAAAAAAAAAAAAAAAAAAGACAATTTTACACGTAAAGTTACATAAAAAATTGACTCATTTTTTCCTTTTCATTTTTTTCTGTACCAGTGAATCAAATCTTGAAACTGCAGCACGTATTATTTGGAATATCACTTCTTAGCAGGAGTCTTAAAAAATTTCAAAGTAAAGTTCAGCTTACTCTTGTTCATTGAATAAGAGAATATATTTTGTTTATTTAAGTACATTTTGGAGTGAGTGGAGTTATTTTAGCGCGTTAATATGAATGCAAGTTAAACACCCAGAATGCACGTTAATAATTTTTCTGAAGCAATTAACAAAGAAAACAAAAATTTCTTTAAAAAATTCTTCTATGTGAAACATTGCAATTTATTTAATACCATTAAAGTCTAACTTTTAAAACTTAGAAGCAGACATTTTTTTATGAAAAACAGCTGCTTTCTAATCCTTCAAATTATTGTTAGTTTAAAAAAAAAAAAAATCTGAATTTATTGTAAATAAAAGCCCACTGTATCAGAAAACTCGCCACATTGTTTAACATCCTTTCCGTTAATTAATCACGCAGCAAACATCACCTAACAAGAGTTGCAGCTTCCTGTAAACAGCGTGACTCTGCCTTTTTTGTTTTTGTTTTTTCAGCCTTTGTTATTGCGTTTCCCGCTTGTTTAACGACTGTTTGAATTTAAGAACAACAGAAAAACATCCCGTTCAGCCGGGAACAAACAGGGATGCTTCTTCCAAAGCCCAGAGAAGCTTTGCTCTCCTCACGCACTTCCCGGCCTCATGGGGTGATGTTGACTGCTGTCCCTTCGGAGCCGGGATGATGGTCGGCTGCGTCCACTTTGCCGTCATACAACACTTGCATGCGATTGGTCCATTAAAATCACTGTCAGGACTCGGTCACTTTTTAGAAGCTATCAAAAATACTGTAACACGTAGGACTAAACTTTATGAAAATGAATATAAATGAAAATATTTCTTACATATTTTTGCAAATTGAGAAAGGATGATCTTCCGTTTATGTATTTTCCTACTTTTAAAGACTTTTCTTGTGGTTGTTTTTAACCAAAAGAAGGGTGAAAGGTATAGTCAAATATAAACATTTTACTAAAAAATTGTTTGCATTACATCAAATCAGGTAAAAATATTAACTCAAGTTCTTAAATTTTTTTTTTTTTTTAATATAAATATATACTTTTACCAGTGCATTTCTCAATGTTATTTTGGTTCCAAAAATATATCTTAACAATGCTTTATCTGGGATATTAAATGTCCACTCTGAGGAAAATAGTGTTTTTAAGCCATTTTTGGAATGTTGGAAGACGTATATAAAAGAACATTTAGTTTAAAATGCATTTCTGAGTATTTCTTTCCTTAAATTGTTGTGAATCGGGTGCAGACAATAAAACTGTGTTGAAGAACACTTGAAAATCTGACGTATAAGTTACTACGGCAAGCGAAAGGCTTCTTGCTCCGGTAATGTTAGGTTGGGGGTTGTGAGATAGCAGAACAGTGTGTAAACGGTAAACTCTCAGTTATGGGTGAGGGGAAGTGGGAATGGGGTTGCTCCATGCCAACAGTTCTGGCCCCAACGAAGGCAAATTTATAATAAATTCCTGACATTCTGCAGAAAATATGTCCTAGAATACAAGTTTTTTGTTTGTTGTTTTCACAAAAAGGGCAAAATCATAACTAAAAGACCACTGGGAATGTATTAAAAATGGATCAAAATTTGGGACTTTAAGGTTGTTATCGTATGTTTGAATATGATTTTAAATGACTGAGTTTGCAATCATTTCATATAGATAGAAATAAAATAGAATCCTATTCAAAAAAGTAATTTGCTAATTTGTGTTACATTCTTGGTTGATCTTGAATATTAAATTCTGGCACTTGACCCCTAATTCATTGAATGCTGTATATATAATATATAGAAATATATAATAGAAAAAAAACATTTTTATTTTAAATATCTCGTTTTATTTTATTTTTTTTAATAAAATTGATTATGTTCATTTTTTATTTTTATTTATTTATTTAAGGATCAGTATGACTGAAAATCTTCCCCTTAAGTTGTTGTTGGCTCTATGATGCTTTGATTCATAATATTTTCAGGATTTTTCTTCTTAAATTCACAAACACGATCAGGACCACAAGATGTTTGAAACTCCAGAACCAAGAGTCAGTTTCCTTCATGTGTTCCAGGTGGTTATTTTTTCAAAGCAGCATTGTTCTGCTCAAACAATCGCCACATTCAGTCAAAGATCAGATCTGTTTTTGCTGCTAAACAACTCGTTTAGATTCTTTGATTCTATAATCCATCAGATTGAGATTGACCTCTTTTTGTGCATGTTTTGAGCTTTTCCTCATGCTCAGCACAGCAGCTCTTATGAAAAAGACTTGTGTTGCCTGAAGGTCGCCTAAAAAATCCTCGCAGCGCCTGATGGATGTGCTTTCTCAACAGCAATCTTTCGCTGCCGTCTTCGATCAAGCTTCCTCCATTGGTCGCAGAGCCACATTTCCTGATAATATTGCATGTTGTGGAAACAGGAACTCGGAGGCCTCTGGGGAGACACGTGTGGCCTTGAGGCTTTACACTTGGCTACGTTTTTAGTGTGACCTTCTCGCACTCCAGTTATTTCTTCACTCTTTTAATTCAGCCTGAGCGTTGACACTGAAAACTCTCATCATTGAAGCACATTAGCTCCGATAGAGCTGCATTTTCCAGTCAGCTCTCAGATTGGACTTCCTCGGTTAACGCAGCTCGTTTCTGTGTTTTCTGGCTCGAAGCAGCTCCGCTCCATCACTGTCACCCGGCGTTGGGTTTAAGTGCTTACTTTACAACCTGACCTTCTGAATGGCTTTTCCTGTTTTTGTTTGGTCACTATATATTTTTTTGTGTTTGACAGAATTCCTCTGCAAAGAATGCCCCCGTGTGCACATACACTTTGACCGCGTGGACATAAATGAAATCCCTCCAGAGCCCGAGTTCTTCCGCCGATGGCTGCACGAGCGCTTCGAGATCAAAGACCGGTGAGTGTGTCTGCACATCGTCTCAACCTTTCTAGTAAAGAGGTTAACAGTTATATGAAGTGCAATCTTCTCCAAACACGTTCTAAAGTATATATGAACACTTTCTTTTGTCAGATGTTTCATTTTTAATGCTTTTTGTTGCTGTTATTTTCCGTAAAAGCTGTTTTATCTGTGTAGTTGTCTTGTTCTAAAACACAAAAGAAAGTTAACAAAATATTTTGCACTTCCTCTGAAATTGCAGTGTCATTCCCTAATTACTCTAAATCAATAACAACACATTAATAGAGCTGAAGCAGAATGGTGGAAGGATCAATAAGGCTGCTTTGCACCATTATCAGTAAAACCACTGATCTAAATGCTCTTTTCACTCCAGTCAAAATAACCAGAACCTAAGATTTAGTTCCTGTCTTAAAAGAGAATTGAAATATTTTTTTATTACCTGTTGAGCCACAGTGAAGCCTCAGTCTGTTGGTTTTCTAAAAAAACTGACTTGCAGTAAATGTTCAGTGAGGTTACTTTCTTCCGCTTCGATAATGTCTCACTGACCAGCTGATGCAAACTTGTGCTCTTTGTGTCTCGGGTTTCTTTACCACAAATAAAAGCACAAAGCTTCTGCATTTATATTATCTGACGCTCATTTGAAGTGCATTTACACAAAGAGCCTACATTTCCCAGAATTCCTCCTCTATTAAGAAGAAAAAAAAAATAGAGAAATTTTTAAAGATGCGACTTAAAAGCAAACTTTTCCATTAAAAGTATTTGAAGTTGTTCAACTTTATGTAGCATTCTCTAGTTTAGCAAACTATTTCAAATTATGAGTACAATTCTCTGAATAATTAATAAAGTGAAATTACTAAGTTATGCTGCAAATGTTCAGGGCAGGAAGTGGTCGTATGTGGATGTTGTTGCCAACTACACCACTTTCTTTGAGGCACTTTGTTGTTTTTAATTTGATTACTTGGTCTAAATTATCTTTTTGCTGGTTTGGAATTATGGGTTCCAATAATCATCTTTTGATAAATTAAAAAAAGTATTCCCAGTGGTCTTTAAATTATGATTATGCCCTTTTGGCCAAAAAAAAAAGCAAAACAACAGTCATTTTCTAGGACACATTTTTTGCAGAGCAGCAAGAGTTCATTAGGAATTCAACTCTGAGTTGTGGAGTAAGCCTGCCTCATTCCCCATCATCCATCTGTTTACACACTCTCTTGCTAGCTTACAGCCCCACACACTCCCAGCATAACTTTGTGCCTAAATTTACATGGGGGTGGGGCTATGATCCAATTGGCTTCTGGCACATAATAGACATTGGGTCAGAGGTTCCGGACCAAAACAGCGTCTGATGTGGCGTATAGAAGTG
Organism: Oryzias melastigma; assembly: GCF_002922805.2. Classification (NCBI taxonomy): domain Eukaryota; kingdom Metazoa; phylum Chordata; class Actinopteri; order Beloniformes; family Adrianichthyidae; genus Oryzias; species Oryzias melastigma. The sequence continues at coordinate 23,467,434 of NC_050526.1, forward strand.
ATAATGCTCTGCCAAAATCAGGTACGTCAGAAGAGGGTTGGAAATGACATCACCATAACTTCTGTCATACATATTCAATCATATCCCCCAGTAGCCAGTGGGCTCAAAGTCCTACTCCCCACGTAAACTTAGGCTCAACTCCAAAACTGTAAATTGAAGACTGAAAGTGTATAGAGAGTAAATGTAAAAACTGGTCCAAAAATATTAAAAATACAAAACTACAGAACCCCTAAAGGGACATCAAAGAAAAAAAATGAAGAAAAAAGAAATTCTAAAAACTGAAGAAAGGAAATTCTGGTTACTAACTGGTTTGTTTGTACATTTATGCTCAGCACTGTTTATATATGGATAAATGGAAGTAAAAGAAAAAAAAACTACACATCAGTTAGCATCCAAAAACATTTTTTTCAACTTCAATTTCCCTTAGGCCTTTTGTACATAGCAGTTGCTGTTACAAACATTTGTTGTTGATTTAAATCAATCATAGAAGTTTTAGGTTTATAGTTTTTTATATTGAAATTTTCAGTATTTCTTCAGTTTTACTATTTTTTACTATTATTTTTAGTATTTCTGGATCTCACCTCACTTGATTTGGGTTTTTTTATGTTTTTGTTTCTCATTATACTTTGATTCCTAAAACACCCCTTTCTTCATTTTTAAGGCTTCTGACAGATTTCTACGAGTCCCAGAATGTGGAGAAGAAGAACAGTTTCCCCGGGGAGGCAAAAGTGTCTCCGCTGAGGCTCTACAGGACCCTCCCGTCTGTGATGATCTTGGGAGGACTGACACTGCCAATGCTGCTGACCGAGAACGGCAGGAAATTCTACGTCCGGACCTGGGTTTGCGGGACGCTGCTGGGCTGGATGTGGGTGAATCTTTGCCCTTAACAAACAGGGTGGAGCTGTTGCAACGAGATGCAAAGAAAAACATGAAGACGGGTGCCATTTACCGTATCCCAGCAACACGGGGCGTGTTCCAAGTGCAGAGCAATATCTCTGAGTTTTTGACTTTCCAACCGTCACCTGAAGATGTAAAAACAAGCGTTTTAGCAGCTTTGATTTTTGGATTTGCAGCCTAAAGTAAAGAGAAAAAACAAAAAGAATAGATTTGTGAATAGATATTAAAGTAAAAAAATATATATATATATATATATATGCTAAATGAAAAAATAAGAAACCCCAAAAGTTTATAAAATAATATACCTTTATTGGGTTTATCCAAATTACTATTCCTGCATGCAGTTGTCCCCAAATTTTTTTTAAAGCTTTCATATTTTTTTCCAATGCCAAGTGTACTGTGTTTTTTAAAAAACACAATGATTGATCTCAAGTGCACTGACAACAGTTGTAATGTTTTTTATGCCAATTCCCATATCAGGAAAATTATGCACTTTTCTCATGTATAGTTATATTTTTACACTGGTAGAACAAAACAAGTCAAAAAGTAGCTCATGAACCTGACACCAGCTGCATTAACCACCACAACATTCATGTAAATGTGTTTGCTTTGAATGTAGCCGTACAAACAGGATATGCCAATGGACTTCAAATTAAAAGCGCGCTCTGTTGGTCATCGTTTTAGTCCAAACTCAAGCTACAGTCAACTAGAAGAATGTGTGTAAAAACAATGTTCTACCATTGTAAGATGTTACTTGAACCTTAAAATGTTGGTCATTGCCAAAAGCTGGTGTGTCTGCCACAGTGTTGTTCTGATCGTCTCTTTGTGTTAAAGCAATATCCATCATATTTCTCACCCAGAGGGGCAAAGAAACAAGATTTTTTTCCTTTTTTTTTTCCTTTTACATTTTCAACTCATGTATTTGTTGCTTGATTATTTTACAGCTCAGATAGACGTTTATATCCTCAAAATGCTTACAAAGCCATGTAAACAGTATATCACAAATACCTGTGCACTCAAAGCCATTTGTATTATAACATCACTGTATCGCGACATGCACCGTTTGTCAATCGTTGTTTACACAAAAAGAAATCCCTGCGTTTTCTGCGTATTAGTCTGTTGATTCTTTAATTTGCCTCTACAGTTTTATTTTGTTTTTTTTCATGTTGATGGTACCACAATGTCATAATTTTTACGTCACTCCAATACCTCACATGAGTAATCCTTCCTTGTTGTTAAATGACCTTTGTCATCCATTTTATAGTCATTTTTATCCAGATAAGACCAGACTCTTCAGGAGAATCTGTAGAAGGCATTTAAACTTCAACTGTTTCTGGAAATGTGTGCCTTCTCTTTGGGGGCCACAATGGCTCTTCCTCTCCAGGTGACTGCATTCAGGCTCTCTTTTTTCCGAGCTGCAACATGTAGTCGTGTTGTCTACGGCCCACAGCGGCTTATTTTGCTCTAAGAATGCTTTGAGTTCAACCTTTCGGGACTGTTATTAAAATAATGAAAGCTATCATGTTGGGAGTGGAGGGGATGAATTAAATAAAATGTTTTTTTCTTTTCTTCTTTGAGTCACTTTTTCTGTCTTGATACTTCATTAGATAGTAAACCAGTTGGGTCCAAAGATAAATCGGTTAAATGATTTACAGGTGATGTTTGGCTGCCTGAAAAACACCTTTTATGGATGTTGACTGAGTTTGATTTGTGTTCTATAAATGACTTACTAATCAGATGAGAAGTGACAAGTTTTATAACCTCATTTTAGTTTTATATCAAGTCACTTACACCCAGATACAAACACAATGAAAAAAATGTAGGTGTTTTGCAATTTGTACTGCATTTTTCAGTTTTACCTGCCCAAAAAATTAAAATCAGACAGCCAACTTTTTAAAATAAGCAACATCAATTTAGGTTTGCATGTCTTGAAGTCTCTCCATCAGATTTTGTTTGTTTCCTTAAGAATGTCATGACTTTATTTAAAAAGCATTTACACTACAGACAAAGCCTGAAATCTGCTTTTGCATTTGCCTTGTAAATGTATTTGACAGCAGACAAAATTTTTTAGGCAAAATATGAGTGGTGAAACCGAGCTATTTGGTTTAAGCAAATAAATCGATTTGTAAATTCAACGTTTGCTCTGAAACTCCGCAATGCTTCACTGATTGCCATACATTTGGCTTGGATTTATAAATCGTAAGGTAAACTAACAATAATTACTTTAAATTTGAAAATTAAAAAGCTTATTTTCAGGCGAAGTGAGAACCAGCAAACACACAAACTTAAACTTGTTTCTTTTTTCCCTACTTTGTTATGAGTTCTTAAACACAACACGAGCTGAACTGCGCACGCGTGAAAGTGGTCTAGCAGGAAAAAGGAAGTGAAACGACGCACAGACGCACAGAAGTGTTCCTCCGCTGTCATCTTGGTTAGTCCTGGTTGCTGGATCTTGATTCGTATTTCAAAAAGTAAGGGGAAGTATAAACGATGTAAGATTACAATACAAGATATTGATACATTAATATTAAGCTTAAAACTGTCTATAGAGCTTATTTCCATTGCATTTCGTCTTTAATTAAGCACGTTAAATTCCATAGGAACACCGGTGACATCTAGTGGGTAATCAGGTGTACTGCGTATTTTTTCTACTTATCAAAAATGTATAGAGAATAATTTTAATTGAACTGTATTAAATGTAATTGAATAAATAAAAAAAACATTAAGTTTTATATTATATCTATATCTAGATTTACAATCTATTTTTGTATGTTCTCTGTCAGTATATTTCTACATAAACCAATTTACTGTGCTTTTATTTTGTAATGTCAACTTCAGTGTGACAGTTTGCTCATGTGTCAACAGCTGTTTGGACAATGGACTGGATTGGATTTGGATATGCTGCTGCCATCATTTTGGGGGGTTACATGGGATATAAGAGAAAAGGTCAAATCTACTTCTCTGTATAATCTTTTACTAAAATAATTTAAATGTTACATTTATTACTCAGCTTGTCTTTTCTCGTCTCCACAGGCAGTGTAATGTCCATGATGGCAGGCTTAGTTTTTGGTGCGTTTTCTGCATATGGTGCCTATAATATCTCCTATAACCCGAAGGATATTCAGGTGTCATTGCGTGAGTATAAGATATCTCATTTTCTTTCTATTCCAAGTCAAATTTCTATATTCATGTTATGTTTTACTATAA
>NC_050526.1:23471548-23547682 GCF_002922805.2 Oryzias melastigma
CCCCCCCCCCCCCCAGTTTCTTCTGGAGCCCTTGCAGTAATTATGGGAATGAGATACAAGAAATCTGGGAAATTAATGCCGGCTGGTGTAGTGTTAGGGCTAAGGTCTGTCTTTGTTCAGCACTTTTCATATCAACAATTGTTTAAGCACACTTCCTGTTTCCATGGTCTTAATCTTTGTGGTTTGTCTTTTGCAGTTTGTTAATGGTAGTCCGTCTGCTGCTCCTGATCATGGGGTAAAACCACGGACCATCTGACACGGCTCAAAGCTCACGTATTCTCAACGACCAAACCCTTCTTCCATGGGAAACCTGATTTTCCTGTCTGCAGTTTTCTACTCTGAAGATGGATTTGTCCTTGTTTGTATGGCTGGATTATGAGATTGTACAGCTTGTCAAATTAGATAAATGACTGTGGATCAAAGCATTAATATTATGAAGAAACATCCTGTATTTTCTTTGATTTTTAGCACTACAACTAATAAGCTGACTTTTTTTTTTAAACGAGTTTAAAGGAGCAATTTTTGTAATAACAAAATAAATGTGATTTTTTTTAAAGACATTTCTGTGTGGACAACATGTGAAAAAACAAAACAAAAAAAACTTCTGTTGCACAAAAATACTTTTATTGATATTCTTACATTAAACACCTCTATGCTGTTAGAAAAAAAGTACACAAATGCTTTTACACTACACAGATTGGCTTATTCGTGTTAGACAGTCTTGTTTCTCCTCAAAGTGGCATAATCAGAGATAAGTTACTGGCAATCATGCTAATAACTTGTGGAATGTAGCGGGCCTTGAGTAGTTCTTAAGGGGCCAACGGACCAGTGATTTTGAACACTTCCATAACGGTCTTCTTGTACTTCTCATCCGGCTGAGGCTTCCTCTTACTGCCTGGCTGCAAAAATCTGCTGACAGCTGGAATTTGGATCATTCTGCCCTGAAATGACTGAACGGAGACACGGTGACATAGTAAAATACTCTGCAACAGCTGGAACTCAATCAGACTTCTCCACGCCACATCTCCAGTTTTACCTTGACATTGGGAAAGCCGCCAAGAATGCCGGTAAACTTTTCCTCCAGCATCAGAGTGCATTCCAGCAGGAGCACATCTGCATAGCTTAGTTTACCTCCTACCAGGTAAACGGGTCCAGTCAGGGCCTGAAAGGATGCACAGAGAGAGTTAAATCGACTACAAATGTGGGTTTTTAAAGAAATAAATTGGATTTACAGCATACCTTCTCAAACACAGGGAGGTAACGTTCTTTTGCTTTACTCTCAATGTTTTCCAGTTTTGGTTTGGGGTCAGCAACAAAGGGTAACATCATTATCATCTCCATAAGATCAATCAATCCCTCTGCGTACATGTTGACCCTAAAGGGAAGCAACGGGGTTCACTATTATGATCAGATATTTTCACGAGAAATAGCCGGTCAGAGGAGTGGAGCATACATTGCACGCTCTTTAATATCTTTTCCATGGAGGTTGTACTTCTCTGCAATGTAATGCAGAATGGCTTTTGTCTGAACCAGTTTCATGCCATCGATTTCCACCAGGGGAACTTGCTGAAACATGAGCGATCCATCTGCAAAGAAAAAAGCCCTTTGACCACTCCCTGCATTCAGCCACCTCAAACATGCCACTAGTTAACTGGTCACAAAGACAGGTTAAACCACTCAAAAATGTGCATTATCTTATCTACCTGACTGGGCAGCCTTGCAAAAACAGGCTGAAGGTGACAGAAAATACAAAGCCCCTCCCACGCAGGTGAAGGAGTCCACTTTTGCACAAAAATCTGTTTCTACAACTCACCATTCAGAAGTTTTTCATACTGTTCCCTCGTCGTCAGGTAAACCTCATCAAACTGTGAACGATAACAGTAGCAAAGTTTAAGATAACAAATAAAAACAACAATAAAATAATTAAATAAACTCATTTACCTCAGCTTCCACCACTGTCAGGAGCCAGCGGATTGATTCCATCTTTCCCCTTCCATTGAAGTAGTGCAGAACAGCTCTTTCAGACATGCTTGTTTCTTTTTTTTATTTTGCAAACCTGCAGAAAACAACTAAAATAAGCATGAAAAGTGCATATAAAGTGGACAGCTACGAGCTGCGACCTCTTACCAGTTTACCATTAACGAAGGCGAGGGTAAAATCGCTAAAGTTTCGGGTCGTTATATAAGAAAAGTCTGTCAAAATGTTAGGGGCGGGGCAAGCGATGCGCGTCGTGGATTGGTGGGTGTCTAGCAAATGGGACAGCAACTTATTTACATATTACCAAGAATTGTGGGTAAAGTGAGCGATTCGAGCATTTTACTGCACCTTTTATCGACATATTTGGAAAAAACGCTTGGAGATTTATTAAATTACGGTGTGATATATACCATAGTGCGAATTTTGTATATGCGCAAAACCACCATAGTACTTCATCGCTCGGCTGGCATGGTTTATATACTCCTCCCCGACAAGCGTTCGTTTGGATGTGAGGGCGATCTGGCTGCGACATCTGTCACCCCATTGATCGCTAGGGTTGATTCGGCTGATCTGGCTGGCTAGGCGGGTGTCCCCTTCCTCCCTCACCGGTCCATGAGTGTCCCTCCCGAAGCCCTGCGCTCGGTGGCAGCGGACGGTGTCCCCCAGCGGTGGACGACCATCATCGGTATACCAGTAGCTGCGCTCCCCTGCTAGAACCTCCAAACAAGCTCAAGGCCAATAGGAGAAACGTAGGGAAGTCAAGCTCCAAGCTTCAGACACATCCAAGTGCGGCGCTGCACGTGGCAGTCTGCCTTCCTTTTGAAAACGTTTATGAAAATACTTTTTATATGAAGACAAGTTCTATATGAAGAATTTGAATGAAAGAAAAAATATAAATAGAGCAAACAATTATACAATTCACACTTAAACCAAAGATTTATATATTTAACAATAAGATATAAAATGTACATTTAGATTTTACATTTTTTGCCTCCTGGATTTGTTACATATATATATTTACATTAAAATATTACATTGAACAGTTACTTTTACTTTTGCCGATTAGATTTAACATTTATATTTAGGATTTAGACAGGCTTAGGTTTAACATTTACATTTATTATTCACAATAACTGTACTTTTGACATTTACATTTACAAATATATTTAATATTCTTCATTAATATTTAGCATATTAAAAAAGTGCATACTCTCAAGTCGGGTACTTCTTTTATTTGTGTTAAATCTTGACAAAATGTGATTTAAATGCAGCCCAAATGGAAAGAAATGTCTAAATGTTGTAAAATTGTCACGTAATTTAATGAGGCGAACTTTTATTTTCAGCGCTTTATAAATGAACATCAACTAGAGCGGGTGAGCCGGGAATGTACGCCTTTTTGACAAAAGGTGTTTTGCTATATTGCTATTTAAAACACTTTGAGGTTTTGCTCACTTTGTAGATTGCTTTGACCGCTTTTGATGCAATAATGACAATGCTTCAACATTGCTTCAGGCAACTCTTTATAGCCTTTAAAGTTAATGATATCACCACAAGTCCAATAATAACAAATGAGCGTAACAGGCTTAAAAAAAATCATCTTCAAACAGACATGTAGCCACATCCATTATGAAAAATAACACACACACATTATTGGCAAGGCAGGTATAATATAAAAGTTAAATTGTTTTAAGAAAAACAAAAAGCAGCAAATTGACAAATACAAAGCACAGTAAAAGTTTTTATAATATTATATGCATATAGCTTCAAGAATACACACTAAACATTCAACAATCGGGAACAAAACTGAGAGTGTAGCTTCTCCGGGACAGTTAGGATTATACAGTAGAAAGACTCTGTAAAACATGTCCAGACTCGCATTTTGGTGGCTGCATTGATCCACGCCTTTAAATATCTCACAAGTCACAACGTCTGTGGTTGACACAAAAACATAATTTATTGCTGTGTAAGATTTATTTACAGATTTAGAATAAAAAAGAACTAAGCCTACTCTTTGGATGTGAAAAGAGTTCTTAGGGCATAGATTAGAGCTCCAGAAGCCACTAACGGTGTCCGTATTTGGCTGACCAGTCTGTTCTCCCGTGAATGGTCTGTAGTGGAGGGTGGGGTAGCAGACCAGGTGTGCTCTTGTTGGCTGTTGGCATGTTGACAGATGCATTCAGGTGACTTCGACCAGACCTCCATGTTGCATAATCTAAAGTAAGAGTAAAAAACATTAAAAAAAAAACCTTTACCATAAATAGCACAGACACAATAAGTATACATGCAGTTTCAAGTATAAATACATGCAGTTGATAAATGAGTTTATTTATGAGGCGCACTTGATGCTGTGGTTTCCGCAGCAACGCCCTGCCGCCCCCTGTGGCCAGCAGAGCCGCTGTCCTTCTTGCTAAACGATGGCATGTATCCACCAGGGATTGTGTTTGTCCCTGAACATAAAAGTTAAATTACATCCCTTAACTCACAATACTGTGATGAGAGCATATCTACAAGACGCATAAATGAAGACGACTTTACCGTAAGCTCCTCGGCTTGGAAGCGTTCCTCCAAATGGAATACCACCGCTACCCCAAAGTTGGTTTGCTGCAAGTTCTTTACTAGCATTTTGGGCCACATTTTTCTTTGTACTGATGCCTAAGTGAAGATCAAAGTAACACAAATTAGTTGGAAATCCGTACATCCTGTCAAAAACAGGCAAACAACCAGTCCATTACCAGGTAAAAATCTGGACTGTCTCAGGTAGTGTTGTTTAGCAGAGGCGGTTCTCGATGGTTCCTGATAGGGTCCGGTCTTGTTCAAGTTTAACGGCGCTTCTTCTTTTCCATTTGGTCGACTGAAATCCAGAACTTTTCCGTACCTGTTACACGAGTCATCTGAGTCATATGATCTTGATACAGCTCCACATTCATTTTTAAAAGCAGCGGCGTACAGATCAGAGCCTCACCTGCTCAGAGCGTCTTCTCCCTGCAACGTCTTCTCAGAGGAGAAGTTGTTTTTCCCGAGAATAGACGATACTTCGATCTCATCATAGTCGTCCCAGTCTTCTCCTTTAAGGTTTCCTACGCCCTGACCCCAGCGCCGCCGCCCTCCTCCTTTAGGCTTTAGCTGATAACTTAGTAGGTTCTCATTTTCTGGCTCCTGTCTCATTTGCTACACAGAGAAGAAGATGAAGATTCCACATCATAGTTTCGGTCAAGATATCTGATTGGTTATAAAGTGATTCTCAGCTCATGATGAGGCTCACCTTGCTTTGCAGACTGTTGTCAACAATGAAAGGAAGGTGTCTCTGTGGGGTTGTCTCTGATTGGTCCTGCTTCAAGATGTGCTTTGGCTGCTGTTGGTCTCGAGCGAGATCAGTGTGCCGCTGGTACATGGCGGCCGGGGTTGTCGCTGGCACAGGGGAGGGCTGGATCTGATGGAGAGGTCTGGAGGGGGAAGTGTGCTGGTTTGGAGGGCGCTGGGAGGGTGGCAGAGGCTTCAACAGCAGAGGCTGCTGCTGCTGGAGGTTCTGCTGGGACTGCACAGGACCCTGTAGCTGCAGAAGGCTGGGTTGAGGCCTCCCCTGCTCCAGGATCTGCTGAGGAGTGCCCAAAGCTTGACCCACGTGAAAATATGAATACCTGAGAGCCTGAAAGAGACAAGAACACATTTAAAACACTGTTTATTGTACAGAGTTGGCACCAAAAGTTTCAAGATGTTACCTGTGCAGAAGCTGGTCTCTTCCTCGGATCCCACTGAAGAAAGTCTGTCATTAGATGGATGGCTTCAGCGCTGGCATTTGGGATCAGAGTCTTCAGGTTACTGGGAACACACTGAGGCCAGCGGAAGTTCATGGCACTGGCCAGCTGATATCCCTCTGGCCAATCTGTCTAATAAAAGAGAAGGTACAATAATGAAATGTAACCTGTGCTCTTCACAGATTAAAGTAGGTTCATACTGAGCACATGTGACAATCTGGAGCCACCTTGGAGAACATTCCACTTCCTGTAACATTGTTCAACATAACTGGTTTGGCAGTGGCTCAGTAATGGTTTGTGGTGGCATTTCTTGGAGGGCCGCACAGCTCTCCATGCGCTCACCAGAAGTAGCCTGATGGTGGCTGTCACTAGTTTCTGCTAGACGAAGGTATTGATGTGATGGACTGGGCTGCCCGTTCACCAGACCTGAATCCAACTGAGCATATTTGGGAGATCTTTTCTGGTCCGCTCACCAACACCAGGTTGTACCACAGACTGTCCAGGAGTTGGCAGATGCTTTGGTCCAGGTGTGAAAGGAGATCCTCCAGGAGACCATCTGCCGCCTCATCCAACACATTCTCAGTACCAACTCCTACATATTGACGTTGGTTAAGGACCCCTTCAAAAATTGACATTTTGGGTATCCCTAGCTTGTCGTTTTTTGATGTGCTGGCTGTTCCCAGTAACCACGGGTTAAGGGTGGGGTCATCTGGACCTCATAAGAGAGCACAAGGGTTAAATCACTAGTCCCAACCTCTGGGCCGTGAAGCAGAACCGAGACGTGGAGCGCACCAGTACCCTAATCTGGTACCGGCTTGCGTCCTGTACCATGTCTGGGCGTGGTTCACATCTGGTACCGGGTCAGGTCCAGCACCGCATCTGGTACTGCATGCTTTAGGGTTAGGGTATCGGTACTGGATTAGGGAATGGTCGCAGCCTGAGGACAAGTCTGCGTGCTGTACTGCGTCTGGTACCGCGTCCCGAGGACCAGTCTACGAGCAGTACTGCGTCTGTTACCGTGTCCCGAGGGTTGCAGACCCTTGATTTTAAGAACAGCCAGCACGTCAGTACAAGTTGGGAACACCTAAAATGTCAAAAAGTGACATGGAGGGGTCCTTAATCATGCGTCAAAATGTGACGACTTAGGAATGAGAATGTGTTGCCTCATCAGAAGCCTACCCAGGCCTTGCAGGGAAGTCCCGGGCACATGGAGGCCACACCCACTACTGAGCTTCATTTTGACGACTTGTTTCAAAGACATTACATCCCAGTTGGATCAACATGTATTGTGTTTTCCACTTTAATTTAGAGTATGATTCCACATCCAGACCTCCAAAGGCTAAAACATCTAATTTCCATGAATATTTTTTACAAGATTGTGTTTTTAGAACATGCAACTATGTAAAGAATAAAGCATTCAAAAATAAGATTTCATTCATTCAGGTTTAGGACGTGTTGATGTCTGATTATAAGAAACAGAAATGTGCTTTAAAAAACATCAGTAAAAACTTGTTGGCCAATAAAAACATCATTTCAAACCCCAGCCAACTTCCTGCTGACTATCCAGGTGGATGTCTGTAGAAACAGTGCCAGAAGTCATACGGCCATGTAATCTTGAGTCTTATCTGTTGTGCATCAATAAACCTGAACACATGACTAATCCTTGTAACTAGAGAGCAGATAATGTAAGTTTAGTCAACACAGTTTCATACCATACATGGTAGTTTTTTCACAGCAACACCACTGCCAAAGAAACAGTGGGAGGATGCACAGTCAGTGTTGTGTACCCATTACAAATCCTTTATAACTATGTAGTAATGTTTCCTGTCTGACTATCTCCACTCTTGTTTAAATATCTATTTAAAAAACTATTTTTTGACTTAACAAATTCAGTTAAACACTTTCAACTAACTTTTTAACTTTCATGGTTCCAAGCAAATGTAAGTTTTATTACCACACTCTGATGAAAATTGGGTTTTTAATATCTTCTTGTATCATTTCCTGGTGACTGACGACGTATTTTAAGAAAATTAAGTTCAAATTGCATTTTGCATATTTAATTTAATTTAAATTGTTGTAAAACAGAAGCAAAAAAAAGCAGTTTAAAAAGAGCTTATTTTTAACATAGAAGACAGGCCTGGCGGGCCACAAGCTCCCTGCCCTGCTCTGCAACAGGGAAGGGTCCTAGAAATAGTTACCTTCTTTGGTGTACCCAGTACTTGGCATATCTTGAATATGGTGTCCACCTCGCTGGATCCTGGGAAAAGAGGTCTGAGGGTGTAAAGCTCTGCCATGATGCAGCCGACTGCCCACTGATCTATAGGTGAACTGTAGGATGTGGATCTGAGGAGCACTTCTGGAGCTCTGTACCTGATCCAGAACGAGAAAATCAGAACTTTGTTGTTTCTTTCATGTCAGCCCGTGCGTACGAATGAACAGAGACTCACCATCTGGTTGAGACATAGTCGGTGTATGGGGGCCGAGACCTGATTTCACGGGCAAGCCCAAAGTCAGCTATTTTCACCAGCTCTGGACCCATGCATAAAAGGTTCTCCGGTTTCATGTCTCTGTGAAAAAACCCTAACAGAGACACGGCTCATAAGCTTTACAGCTCAGCTGGAGGAAGCCCAAAGGTGCAAACAAACTCACCGTGTTTATGGATGAATGCTAGCCCCTGCAGGATCTGAAACATAATATTTCTTACAGCAGATTCAGGAAACAACCGGGTCCTGCAGCATGAAACAAAACCTTGTTAGGGTTCTTTATCACTTCAATCAAATATGCCAAGAGAAATTATAATAAAACCGGTACGCACCTATCTTTCATTAGCTGATAAAGATTTTCCTTCATGTACTCAAATATAAAGTACAAGTGGTCGTTTTCACGAATCACCTCCTTAAGTTTGATGACATTAGCATGGTTCAGTTTCTTCAGGGACTGTAAAACAGAGTTTTGTTAGAGACGTGTGATCGCAAAATGGCTGCAAAATAAATAACTAACCATGCTGGATAATAACAGTGTAGCAGAAGATTCCCTTTGCTTAAAATGTAAAAGGCTAAAAACATATTTTGGAATATTTTAAAACCAGAAGGAATGCATGTGAAATATCCCCATGCATTGGAGAAATGCAGGTTTACCCATGCTACTTTATGTGACTTTTATTTAGATCTAAAAAAAAAAATAAAAATGTGGCATGCGTTTAAAGGAGCGTGGAGCAGGATCTTATTTACTGGAGATGTTAAGGTCAAACTAAAAGGAGTAACAAAAGCTAAGACGGGATTTAGGCCAGGCGCTTAGGAGCATCTGCAAACAAAAATCACCTTCTGCCCTGAGAGCTGGTGTGAAGAAATTTACACTTTAACACACTGAACTAGTGTAAAAGGAAAGAAAAGTTTGGATTACTCCACAGCTCTACTACAAGGTACATGATCAAAGCGTAATCTATTAATAATCAGTCAGACATGAACCCTTAAACAAATATTATCAATTTTACAGGTGTGATTTTATTTGTGCAACTCAACCTGATATACTTTAGGATCAAGACTGATATTATTAATTTGTGTTGCTAATTGAAACGTCTATTTTATTCTACCAATACGAAGTAACAACTGTCAAAAATATATCATGTGTAGTTGCATGATTTTAAAAAAGCTATAAATATAAATCTTTAAAAATAATAAATGTATTTAGTTAGTCTAGATCTATTTGTATTGAAGCTGATAGGCTAGCGGCTACCATGTAGCATATATGCAGACAGTGTGGGGCACTTGCACCAACCGCCTATATGTTTTCAAAAAGCTGAAGAACAAGTTTAGTTGGTCTGACTTTGATACACGCCTCACCTATGGAGTGGGAAGATAAGGTGGCTTCACGGAATTCAGAGTTCAACATTTCCAATCACAACTTCTGTGGTGGGATAAGATTTTTTGACATTTGACTGAGTAAACTTAACTGATAGCACTCTGCGTCTGCCTTCATAAACAGCTAGATCAATGAAGTACATTTGTTTCAAACAAATGTAGTTACAATCCTATTTAAACTATTTTGCTTGTACAATATTATTATGGAATAACATTTTTTGTGTTGATGCCTGAATATGTTTAAACAGCTATTTTACTTGCTATTTGTGAATTAAATAATAATTTCAGATATATTGGAAAAGTATGTTGTATTTTGTTGTATTAGAGTTCGGATTATAGTTGGTAATGGTACAGTTGTTATGGAGAAAATTTCAAATTGGCTCTTCAACTCATAAACGTTCTGACCCCTACTTTTAGTGGAAGAGTCGCCTCCTGCTGGTTGTCAGAAGCATTGCAAGTTTCAGGAATCCTCTATTCACTATTAAGCAAACTTGACAACCATTTTTTCCCCAAAACGTAACCGTTAAGTCTTTTTAGTTCATACGTTGATTGGGTAGTTTTATTCTAGTCTTTATGTCATAAAACCAGACTAATTTTTGGCTTTTGTTTCCAAATTAATGATGATTATTACCTTTACTTCCCGAAGGTTCATGCATTCTTCCCAGGAGTAGAACTTTCTTTTCATTCTAAAAAACAATTGTTCAATTTTAGAAAATATATATATTACAAAATCTTTTTTTAACCTCTTTAATTAATAAAACAACTTTTCAAAAATAAATCATATTTAAAAGGTAATATTTAGCAAATTAAAATGATTTTGAAAACTCACTTTTTTATGGCAACTAGTTCTCCAGACTCCAAACTGCGGCCCAGAATGACTGAGCCATAGGTGCCGTCTCCGAGCTGTCTTATGTTTGTGTATCTATTCATTTTTGCTCATCCGTCCACATGATCCTTGGAAAGCACTTCAAAACCGACGTGTTCTTCTCCTGCTGCCGAATGCAACCAGATTTTCCTGTGACAGCAGCAGAAACCTGGAGGCAGAGCTGGAGGAGTCATGGTGCCATGGATATGACTCCTTCAAGCTGATAAGTTAGAGGGGAAAAAAAAAAGACAAAAACTGATGTTAATTAAGATACAGAATCAGGAGTCTCCAACCTTTGGATAGTCATAGAGCCAATTTATCAAAACCCAGCAAGTGCTTTAAAGTTCTACCTCACTGTTTGAAAAAAAAGAAAAAAAAACTTTTTATTTCTGGCCATTAAGCTTTTAAATAGTTATTTTATTCAAAATATAGTGGGAAAAATATAGTGATAATCGTGTGTTTCTATAAAAAAAAAAATCACTAATTTGTTACTTTCGTAGTAAATCTAATTCCTTTCAAAATAAAACACATCCTGTGTCAAATAAGAATCTCCCTTTGCAGCAGATTTACTTGAATAAAACAGTAGGAAATTCAAGTCTAACATACTAGCTAACAATATGTATTTTGAGATTATTCTAATAATAAACCACTTGGACTACAGATTGAATCCTTTAGCATCTTTTTTTCTCAGTTTTTTGACACATTAAAATGAACATACTAACTAAAAAACTAGTCAAAATCTACATCTTCCTGTGTCTTATTTAATTTAGAATTTAGCAAATATGTTTGCAGACTGAGTGATTATAGGGTGACTTCTTCAGAGGTGCTTAGCACCCACCTGTTGGTGTATGCTGGAAGCAGATTATAGTGTTTATGTTAGAAAAAGGCCTTTTCTGTATAGTTAATTGGCCACAAAAATCAATGGTGTTAGTTTAATCGTTAACCTCACAATGCTTTTTTTGGGGGGTGAACCTGTCTTGTTTTTCCTTCAATCTCTGTATAAGAGTAACATAAAAACATGTATTGTTGAATCTTCTACACACATGATTATCAAGAGATGCTCAATTCATAAGCACATGAACACATGGCTAGTGTTTGAACTTAATCTACCCAACAGAGAATAAATTCAGCTGCAGTAAAATTAGGCAAATGCACATTTTGGCATTATTATTTTTTTCTTAGAAGTGCGCTTTAATCGTTCAAAGCATTCCTAAAAGTGTCCAAAAATCACATTTGGTGCACAGTTTAGCTTAAGCAGTTCGTTCATAAGGAAGCTAACCTTAGATAAATGTTAACCTAAACGGTAGACATTGGTTCTGCTTGAGTGGGTTCATTACTACATCCGAACCGTGTCGACGACAGCATTTTCTGCCATTGATGGTAGCAGACGTGGGAATAACGGTTATGAGCAGATTTTGATGCCCAAAGGCCCAGCTGCTGAAAAAACACAGCTATAACATTGCTATAGTGGGGTTTTCACTATTTGTGCTTAACAAATTATAGCACCTAAGAGTGAAAAATACTCACAATTTCCGCCTTAAACCGACATTACACAAGCGGACCATTCAACTCCGGTTGTTACTGTAGCGTCGCGTTTAAAAGAGGAGATGATCTGAGAATCCCGAAAACAACAAATATTTTCCAGGCAGGCCGTTTCGTCAAATCTCGCGATGTTACAAGACTGATTTGAGATTTCGACAAATCACTGCGTGGCTTTAGCAACAACAAACAAAAGGGAAGAAAAAAAAAAAAGAAAAATCATCGATGTTGTCTTTGTGTGGCGTTCACTTTTACGTTTCACGACTGCTAATTGATAGAGGTTTTTCGATCGGATTTATTTTACTGCTGCTTTGTTTTCTGTGGACTATGTATCATTTGTGTGCATGCAACCAAACTTTTTCGACGGAATGAAATCTGATTGCTCCACAGATGTGCACATTTGCATATAAATTACTTTAAATGGTCGTATCATGTACAAACAAAAACAGCGTAGGAAATATTTTTGACATAATAGCGGAAAAATAGGAAAATTTCTCATCATAAACAAAAACTACAATAGCGGAAGTGACCAGCGGTGTCCCTCTTGACCTGGCACGCTTCTTTGGTTCAAAACTTTACAACTTTTTTTAGACGAAAGGTGAACTAAATATGAATTTTTATGTTGGGAAAATTCATAAATTTCGCGTTTTTAGCCTTCATATTTTTACTTCTTCTTTTTGATGTGGTTCTGACCCGTGTTTTAAGGACTTTGTGTTTCTTCGTGGGAAAAAATACTTTAAAAAAGCCTTTACTTACTAGAACTTACTTCAAAATTTCGAGCATTAGTTCTGGTATTATTATGTTTGTATTAAAACGTGCGTGAATTGTTAGAATTACTTCTAGCAAACGTGGTAGTTTAAATTCAATAAAAATTGGAAAATATGATTTAACTTTTTACAAGCTGTGGAAATTTTGAAGAATGAAAAAATACACAAATAAGATTTTATTTTTGTGAGTTTTTCTTAGCAGCACATACCTTCCTACAATTCTATTCTTGATTTTTATTAATGTATACATTGTTACTCAACATTTTGGTTTGATTCAACCAAAGTAATTGGCATTTCTGCATAGAAGAAATGTAAATTAATCGTATTTGTTTATCACAGATAGGTTTCAAATAAAGTTTTATTGTCGTATCTTAATATTATGACTGCAGAAAAATGTAAGATATCTTTGTCCACAATCTCGGCGCTGACGCTTCATTTTGATGGCCTTAAGCAAACATTTATAGACAGGTGAAATGCAGTTGTACTTTTATTTTGAAAAGACTCCCAAATTGCAGTTTCAGTTTGATATTTGTCTTACATGCAAGAAAAAACGCAATACATGAGTGATCAAATTTTAATTCACATATGTTTTTCGGGGCATATCTGTCCTCCTATTCAGAATAAATTTGTTCCACAAGAGTTAGATAAGCACAGCGGGGCGAGCTCATCTCTTCCTGGGTCATCGAGGCTCCGCGCAGCACAGCGACATGGCTGCGTTCCTGCGAGCTCGTAAATATGTTCGCTGCGTTGTCCGTTTCTCCGACCGTGAACTGTAGACGGTTCTACTGAGCGCTTGGGAATATAGAAGAGGAGACCTTCTGGCCAAAGTGTCATGGTGGGTCACAGCGGTTTTCTGTTTTTGGAGAGACAGAAACGCGTTAGCCGAATGTTAGCTAGGCTAGCTAACCTAGCCTGACTTCCTTTACCTGTTGTTTACGTCAAGCAGCTAACCAGCAAACATCTGTAAACGAAGCAAGTAACCTCACAGCAGCGAATAAAATACAAATATAACATAAACAAATATTTGTTTATAATTCTTAAGTAATTGCTTTTGTATGAAAAATAAATTTACATGAAACTTAAGAGTTCCCCTTCACTGAAAAGCTATACTGTTGATTGATTTAAAATGGGGCTGGCAACACAATTAATATTAATTTGTGTATGTAATATAAATATAGTTAGGTAAAACAGCTTTTTGGAGCCCATTTAGGTGAAAATGTAATATTTTTGAGTAATGTGGTTACTGTCTGATGCGTTTATGTGCAATTTAGAAGTCTGGCATTCTAAGACACTCTTGCATGCTTCAATCATTTATCAATTACACTTTAAAGTTTATGTGCATACATACTTTAAACTAAAGCTTTTATTTAAAAGGAAGAAATTGAATTGTTGTTGCTAAAAATCAGCATTTAAAATCCCATTCCAATGAAAATTGTTTTGTTTTTTTTTTACATGTCCTTGTGGCATTTTTTTCTCACAGTGGAGAACATATAAAAAAAAATTAAGGTCAAAAATGAGTTTCTGAGTATTTATTTTCTCAAATTGATGTGAATCAAAAGCAGACAAAAAAAATACTGGTTAAAAAAAAAGATTGTGCCCAAATTGACATAGGTGCAATACATTCAATGAATGCAATACATGTTTCTTTTTCTGACTGCGATTTTATTGACACCACTTCCTGTTTAAAGGCTGACGAAAATACTGATCTTGGAAGTACTTTAGATGAAGACGATGAGAGTTCAGATGATCCAAACCTTCAGGTGAGAATTTTCCCACAGAATTAAACAACTTTTGCTTTTTTTTTTTGTCAAAAAGAATCGAAATAATGTTTTTTATGTTTCCCAAAGTTTAAATTCGCTTATTTATTCACTTTCTGCACTTTTTGTGTTATAATATTTTTAACTACGCTAATTGTTTTTAACTGATGAATGAAATAATTGTTTGTTTTTTTATGTGGCTGAAAACAATTAGAAAAAATAGAAAATAGCCAAATGCTTTTTTCCAACATCTATTTTTCTAGTGTTAATTATGATATCGTTATGACTGTTGCAGCTGGAGCTCAATGCATTCAGAGCTCAGTGGATGTCTGAGCTCAAGCCGAGCTCTGGAGCGAGTGGAGCTAGCGACCGACTGCTGCGAGCTAAAGGCTGGAAAAAGTCTCAAGAAATCGCTCGAGAGGAAAAGGTAAGAAGAGCTCTGATTTAAATTTTTAGTACTGTGTATATATATCTGTGAAGAGAAAATGACTGATGTGAGTGACCTTCTGTCAGGCTGCAGAGCTATTTCTGAGAGCCGTTCAGGAGGAGCAGAATGGAGCCGTCTATGAGGGTTTGTATGCTACAATATTTGTTGACTAATTAGTATTAAAATGTTTCTTTCCGTTTAATTCACGAATACTGAATGTGTTTAATTGCACTCTTCTTTTTTGTGTTAAATCCATTTTTAACTAAAGACTAATAATGATCTAAAAGCATTTTTATTTTTTATTTTTTTCTGAAAATCACTTTACCTTTCATGTGAATCTGCATAAACAAACCTCCCTCCTGTAAATATAGAAAGGACTTAATTTCTGCTTTAAAAAAGCAGAAATATTATTATTTATTCAAATATTTCTGTTTTATTATATTACCAAATTCTAATTCGTATATTTTAACACATTAATACTATTTTCTTTAAAAAGCTTCATTGGGATTTAATTAAGAAATTTTGGTTCAATTTTTTTTTATTTTTTTGTGGTATATTACAATCCCTTAATGTAGTGAAGTGAACATGTGACTTTCTAATTTATTGTGTCTGTATGAACTTTGATTGCACAGGTTTAGTTATTCTTGTTGATCTGTAATCCAGTTAATTTTTTTGCAGCTATTAAATTCTATCGTTTGGCTATGCAACTCGTTCCGGACATTGAGTTTAAAATCAACTACAGTCGTCCTCCGGATGCAGAACGAGCTGCAGGGAAATAGTAAGTTGTTTTTAATGTAATGTTTTTGCATATTCTGTCATTTTACCAGCAAAAATCAACAGTTTTCAATATAAAATAGGCATTGCCTTGATATCTGTAGTGACAAAAATCTTAAAACCTTAATTGTAAAATCTATAGTTTCCAATTTTTAATAACTAAGAAATGGAGTTATGTTACAATTAAGGTTCTTTTTGGATTGGATTGCTGGTATAAATCAGTGTGTGCTATTTCTTCAAACTTTATGTTGTAGTTTTTGAATAAAACTTTCAACTGTTCTGTTTTGCTGCTTCAGAAAATCTTTATATTTAAGCGATTTTAACCTAAAGCAGATTTTTTTATTCATGTTTCTACTTGAGATAAACTGGTCGTTTGATGTTTGTTTTTTCCTGCAGCATCGAGGACAACGATGTAGATGGGGAGATTGAGGATTTGCTTGCCTACTTTGAGCAACAGCTGACTCTGGAGAGTCCGTTTCCAAAGATTTGTACTCCTGAGCATGAAACGACACCGCTGCACATTTCAGGTTAGAATGTTCTACATCATTAAGTTTAAAAAAAAAAAATCTCTGTTGGTTTGTCTACTATTCAGTTAACTGAATATATTCATGTTACTGTAGCCTTGCCACGGGAAATCCTGATGTACATATTCCGCTGGGTCGTATCGAGTGATCTGGACATGCGAACTCTGGAACAACTGTCCTTGGTGTGCCGTGGGTTTTACATTTGTGCAAGGTCATTCTTCACACCCGAGTCCAAAGTTTGGAATCCAACTGTGAAATATTTGATGTATCCTTAAATATTCCACCTTATTTGTTTTTGACGTGATTCCTCTCAGGGACCCTGAGATCTGGCGTTTAGCTTGTTTACGAGTGTGGGGCCGGAACTGCACCAAACTTGTTCCCTACAAGTCTTGGAGGGAGATGTTTCTGCAGAGACCTCGCGTCCGCTTCGATGGTAAATCTGTGTGATGCATTTACTGTCAAAGAGTGAAGATAATATCTCATTTTCCCTAAAAATACTGGAAATGCTTTAAATCTCTTAAATATAATTAAACTTTTTTTTTATTTTTTTTGTAATGAAGTTGAAAGAACGAGCCTTAAAACATTGCATTGTTTTAATTTAAATGGTCTTTGGTGATAACTGATAGAAATAGGTCAAACTGTAAAATGTTTTTATCTGATGGAGCTATCATTTAAATCAATCAGCATAAATAATTTAAAGAAATCATTAAATTTGTTATTGGGTTTAATAAAAAATAAAATCAGAGTGCAATTACATAATTTTAAGGGTGTGTTCAGACTGGAAAAGTTTGTTGGTCCAAACTGAGTCCTGAACCCTAAAACTATAATTATTAATTGTTATGATCAAACAAACCTTATCAATAAACACAAGTATTTAAATACCATTAATAATCAAAATAAAGTAAAAATTAACAGGACATTTATATTGTTCTTACTATATCAGGTGTTAAATTCACGTCATTTTATACTTAATGGTTTTTGACTTGGTTTAAAATATTTATGTTGTTGATTTTACAGTTATTAATCTATTATTAATTAGAATCATGGTAGTTATACAGGAAAAAAAGAGTACAAAGTAACAAATGAGTTCTTTGTAGTGGGCAGAGTGAGAGTCTGAGTGAATGTCCTAATTCATTTGAGAGAAGAGAAGTTCCAGCAGAAGCTTCCAGGACCGGCTGTCATCGAGGCCTGAACTTCAGTGAATAGTACTTTACATTTAAATAAACAAATACGACTTTACTTGTGTTTTTTTTTTTTTTTTTTTTAATAATCTGACCTGTAGTTTGAGTTTCCAACCCCCCATGACTTAGACAGAGAGAAGCAGAGCAGGTGGCCCGTACCATGACCCCTCCTTTGCATGCTGGTGGTATGCTGAGTAAGCAGTCTTCCCTCCGAAAGAGGAGGATATCAGCTGACAGACGACCGTTCATACCCAGCAGACTTGCTAACATCGTTAGCAGGGATGAGCTCATGGTAAAAATCAGGGGAAAGTTTTTTTATTTTATTTATTTTTTTTTTATTCAAACATTTAATATTTTGCAACTTTCTGTGTTGGACCACAGATGGTGGATGAACAATAAATAATAGAATACGGCTCCTTATTTTAAATTCATGTCTGTGTTAGACGGGCGTCTTCTGCATCTAACGGATGTTTCTATTATAAGAACATGATTTATTGCTCCAGTGCAGATCATCATTACCTCCAGTCTGTTTCTGGTGGTTAATGGAGAGAGCCCGGTGCTCCAAAGGAATGCTGATGAGTTTTTAAAAGACGAGTAAAAAAAGTATTCACTTGACAGCAGTTACGCTCTTTCATGTAGAGAAAATACTAAAGCAGTTCTAGGTGACAACTTGAATCTGTGTTCGTTTTAAAAGTTAGGTATCCCAAAATAAACTACATTTTTATACTTTCTTTTTTAAAATCCCTACTTAAATAGTTTTAGATTTTTCTTTTTCTCATTTATTTTATATGGTATTGATATTCACAGTTGATTACTTCAATTGCTTTTTCTGGTTGCTTGTTATACATTTTTAGGAATTAAAATTATGTGTTGGGGAACTTCTTCTCAAACCACCTTTAAAAAGTTAAAAAAGAAAGAAAGAAAAACAGATTTCATGTTCAATCATCTCCACAGGTGTTTACATCAGCAAGACCTCGTACATTCGTCAAGGAGAGGAGTCCTTAGATGGGTTCTACAGAGCTTGGCATCACGTGGAGTACTATCGGTAAACTATTGAGGATTCATAAAGATTTACGGTAAAATCAGGCTGTGCTCTTCCTAAACAAGAACATTTGTTAAGTGTAAAATGACTGAGTTGTAAATCCTTTGAATAATTAGAGCTCCAGTCCTATGAATGTATATTTTGGTGTTTTTAATGTGGTCTTGTGATGGAGGACATATTAAAAGAAAATTAGGCTCCTCCTCCCCTAAGTTACTGCCGCTCTACAAAAACTATGTCCCAGAAAACAATTTTATAATTTTGGCTAAAAAATTGTATAATTATGATTTAAAGACCACTGGGAATGCTTTTAAATTAGATCAAAAGATGAACTTTCACATTTTATTCCTTGTGTGTTATATCACAGGTACCTCCGCTTCTTCCCTGATGGCCACGTTCTGATGCTCACCACCCCCGAGGACCCTCTGTCTGTTGTTCCCCGCTTGCGCACGAGAAACACCAGGTACGTTTCTACAATCCACAGATGTAGAGGAGATATCACCGCATTAAACATGTTAACTTACTGATTTTTTTTTTTTTCAGAATGGATTCCGTTCTTGTGGGTCATTTCCGTCTGTCACAGGAGACAGACAATCAAACCAAAGTTTTTGCTGTGGTCTGCAAGAAAAAGGAGGAGGTGAGGATTTCTGTCTGAGTGCTGTTCTGTGTGTCCTCATTTATTAAAATAATTAATAACTTTTTGAATGTTTTGCATAATGTTTGGAGGTATAAACATCAAAATAAAGCTTTTAAATTATTTAAAACTTGTTAATATTTCTTTACTTTCTCACTCTGACCTGAACTCTGTGTTTTAAAGGTAAATAACCCGATTGTTTCTATGCATGTCGTTTGTCAACAGAAAGCAACCGAGTTTCAAAGAAATCGGTTCTGCAGGCGGAACCCAGCGTCAGAGGCCGAGCACACCTTCCATGTGGGACTGCATCTGTCCTCCAGGGGGCGCCAGAGTTTCAGCAAGCTCGTGTGGATCCATCATTCTTGTCACATCACTTACAAGTACAGCAAAGGAGAATTTGCCGTCACAATAAAGAAGTGTTACTGTGTTTTTTTAAGTTAAATATATGATTTTCTTTCTTCAGGTTGACTGGAGAGACGGTCATCACTGCATTCGACCTGGACAAGATGTACAACCCCTTCATCTTTGCACGCGTGAGGAGTTATACTGCTGTTTCAGAGCAGCCTCTGTAAGCACCACGGAGTGCACATGAAACTCACTCATTCACCACATTAATAGCAGTCCATTAAATTTCTGTTGTAGCAGGATTGTGTTTTTGCTTTAAAATCCTCTTCTACACGCAGGCTTGTTTCAGTTCAGGTTTTGCTGTTAGAATGCTGCTTATGTCTGATAATCAGAACGTTCAATGATTTGCTGAAACAAATTGTAGAAATCCTTCCCGCCTGTTCAAGCGATGAATGTTAATACGAGTTTTGTTTCATGGTGCACTTTCTTCCCCTCAATAAAAAGTGCTGATCAGGAGCTCTTCCTGGATTCAGCAGTGTGAACACAGACTGCTTTGACTTTTTCTATCCCCATTTTTGACTGTTTGGGAAAGAAAAAAAAGCTGAGTCACGCCAAAATCATAAAAGTCCTGTTACACAACCTCTAAAACGACTGCAAATGTAACATCTGACTTTACACCGGACATAATCCACGAATTACATTTTCTGGGAATAGAGTACAGCAGACAGGATTTACAGAGTGGGTGGAGAATGTGAAGCTGAATCAGATCAGACTTAAATAATTTGATTTCATTTAAGCATTCCCCCCCCCCCCCAAATTGCCTTAAAGACACCCCTGGAGAAATTATGTGAAAAAGCTAAGTTAAACCTTCAGTTTTGCTGCTTTTACAGACAAAATTAATCTATTTTCACACAATCACTTTCTGAAATTAAGGTTATTTATAAACTAAATGAGTTAAATTTAAAAACGAAATATCTAGCACTTCACTTATGAGTGCAAAATATGTAGGACATTTGATGGTTGTGTCTTAAGGTTGCACAGTCAATGATTTTTGTGTATTCTCAAACATCAAATAAAAATCCAGCTGTAGCATAAACTGCCAAATCAGGGTGGAAAAATTGAGTTTAGTGCCCCGGTTAAAGCTTTTATCTTTTTTTTGAGTGTGAAAAAATATAAAATTTTGCAACTAAATCATGTTGTTGTTTTTTTTTTTTTTAATAACATTTTGCAGATTAACTGAAAATGTTACAGTAATGATGTTCTTTCAAAGGGACGATCTGCAAACAAAGCAAATCTCTTTCACTTTTGGCAATGAATTATAAAGAGATATAAGTGAGATTATAATTCTGCTTAATAGACAAACGTCCCTGTTGAAGCCACAGTCTGAAAACCAGTGAGGCTTTGAATGTTGGCTGCAGCAGATCCTTCCACAAACAGATGCTCTGTCCTTGATAGGAGTGACACAACACTCCAGTGCATCAGAAAGGAGGCCACTATGGTTAAGTGAAGAGAAATACAGTATAGTACTGCAGGTATCTTGTGAACACATAAGTTTGAGCCAATAAGGTGAGACTGCAGTGATTATTTATGAGGAAAAATCCTCTCCTGTAGCTCTTTCATCCTTGAGAACTTTAAATGTTAAACTAAAAGTGATCTCCTTCCAGATATTTCATATCTGGGAGATCAAAGTGTTACGAACCAAGAATGTCAAGTATGTGGGGGTATTTGACAATTGTAGTTAACAGAAAAACACAAATGTGAGTTGTTTTTTTTTAAAATTAGTTAGAAAAGAAAAACAGTAAGTGATTCCTTCAATCTTCTCTCAGTTTAGTTTAGTAAACTATAAATTGTCATAAGATTATAAAAGCAGTGTAAAATATGTCAAATAAAAGCATTTTTTTTCTTTAAAGGTTTGATTTAAAGGAAAAACATGTTAAGTACCAGAAGCAAAAGTCCAATTTCTTTTTAACATGTAAAAATGGAAATAGACTCTAATCACAGCTGATTGATTTTACTTTTGTTAAACCAGTTTTTTTCTAAAAAGACTTTTATTGTGAAAAATCTCATCAGAAAACTCCCACATTTCTAGAATAATTTCGTTTTTGCATAAAAGCTTCAGAAAATGTTTATTTTATTGCATTGTTGTACATCCTTATTCAGTGAAGCTGTGAATCAGTGTTCAAAGGATGCTGGAAGCAGAGAGACAAAGTTCTGAAGCCACAAGTCGATGCATGTTTAAGGTGGAACTGGCTGATTTTGGAGAAAAGAATGTGGGATTTGCTTAGTCTGAGTGTTCCAGGAACAGTAAGTATGAATAATGGTGAGGCGTGTTTGTGCAGCGTGCCTCGCCAACACTGAGGCGGAGGCGTGGCAGAGCGGCACGGCTCCACGGGGTTCACATGAATGATGAGGAAAACTGGAAAAAAACAGAAATTACTTAGTGGAACATACTACTCAATATCTTCCCTGATGTTTGCTGACAAATTCTTGAACTTGAGTTCAAGAACCTTCCTGTGGTAAAAGTAAGATAATGTCTTTAAATTCACTCCTTTGTGAAGCGAGTGATTTGAAAAATAAGATTCCAGTCTAGTGCTTTAAGCTAAACAAAAAAAAATTGTATACATCAAAGGATTGATGTCAGCTAAATAGAAAAGTATTTGGATTTGTCTTTGGTTTTCCTCAGCAAAAAGTAATTTATTTAAGTGTACTACAAGTATACTTAGTCAAAAAATGAGGAAATATACTAGAAGTTTACTTTTTTTAAACAGTACCACATTGTAAACCTAAAATGTTCCAATTTAGTTAGAAGAAGTATTCAGTTACACATCCTACACTGCATGCACAGTATCTGTACTTGCTTTTGTCATACTCAAGTGCACTTAATAAGACAAACTTCATGTGTAGTACTTAAGTAGTTTTATTTATTAAGCTTCCTATCAATATTTTTTTAAGTTTCCAAACATCACATACATTATTTTTTGTGGTTTTAGGCACTGTCGTAGTTTATACAGATTTTTATTTTTTTTATTTTTACATTTTAAGTTTCTGTTTTAACATAATTTTTATGCATTATTGTGAAAAAATAATCCTATATTTTAAATACAAGTTAAAAAAGACACTAATAGAAAAATAAATGTATTGTTTTAGAGAATACTAACCAGAATTTAAATTGATCCCACATTGAGGAAATGGATTTGTTACTGTAACTTTATGAAAATAGCAGATAATATTATTGAAGTTTCCAGTATCTATGATTTTTTTATTGAATTACCTTGGGGATTCAAATTTGGAAATGGTTTATTTCAAGCAAGCAAATTAAGCTAATTAATATTGATTTTATTGAAATGGGTTGAAGGAAAAAACAGAAATTTGGAGAAACTGGTTCGTCAGATTGCTTTGATCAGATTTTAACTCTGTGTTGACTATAAGATAGAGAAGAATTGCAAAAAATCAAAATCAGAAATAGGATGTTGTTGTCTTTTTGTGATATAGAGGACATTAGTAAATGCATAGGATTTTTAATGCAAATTTTAGTTTAAAACATGTAAAAAACAAAATAAATAAATTCAGAATTGTAAAACAGATGATTGATGTTTTAAACCATCTTGAAATAAACTTGCCAGACGCATAAATAAAACTGTACTATTACCTTTATTAAATATACATGAAGTCATTTTTTGAAATTGAAAAAAATTACATCCTAAATGGTGCAGCAAATGTAATTCTACTGTAATATTTAACAATAAACTGTCCTGCATAGTTGTGTTTTCAAACTCTGTAATTCGGCACAACAAAACAGACATAACCAGTTTAAATAAGGTGCCAAAATAACAAAGTGAGATACAGATTTTTGTAATACTGACAAAACTGAGTTTTGTTTACATGTTTACACAACAGCTGTCATTTCAGATACCTGCAAAAAGCTGTTGAAGATCTTTATTTGTAGAGATGAATGAAAGTATCACAGAGAACAATCAGTCTGGACTATGTACACACACACAGGTAGGCTGGCCGGAGTGACATGAACTTTCTTTCATTCTCACACTAATCTGTCATAAAACATTTATCTGTCAACACATCTGATTGTTCATCTTTGGACTTTAGTTATGTAAAGCATCATGAATGAGTGTAGATGTGAGTTTTTCTTGAAAAAAAAAACATTCTGTTCTGACATAAATTAGCAAAAAAGGCAAAGAAAGTGTATTCTGTTTTGTCAACGCTAGTATTCTACTGTAATTATAAGGGTTACATGATTAAACCAAATGTGTGGTATTTGTGTTTGTATCTCCATTTGTGTCGTGTGTGTGGCTATGGTTTGTTTTATTGTAAATAAGTTCTTGACTATTCTAGATGAGAAGACGCCTACGCCCCCCTAGCAGCATTAGCTAACACGCTACAGCTAAACTTGAGTGAGGCTTTCTCCAACGTCAATCTGTCCTCAGCTTCTTGGATGCGGCGCGCTCCGCCAGCGGCGTCCCGTTTGCGTGACCGTTCGTCGACAGAGAAGAGCCGTTCTTCAACTCCTTCTGCCGTGAAGCACTCTGCTTCTTGTACGTCTGATAAAACAAAGGACATTATCATTGTAAACCTATAAAGGTCAAAAGGTTACTTATATTTAATCATTTTTATTCTGTTTTTTTCCCTTGAAGTTTCTTTAAAGAAAAAAAAAAGTCCAGGAGCTCAGCAGAACCAAAGAAGGAATCAGGTCCAGATGGGATCAGCTCCAGGCAGCTTAAAACAGATGAGCTGAGCAGAAAAATGTGTGTTTTCAGTTTTGAACTATTCTCACAACACCCTCAGCAACGCCCGTTAAAGCATTAACTTTTAATGAAAAATTTATGTAAAGGTTCATTTATGCATGATCAGGCTTCTGTGTTCAAAACTCTTGCATTCACGCATCACTATGCAAGTTTCTAGAGTATTTTCAGACTCTACGTACGTTCATTGAATGCACGTTGAATGCTAACCACATACTTTAACCAATCAGGGACTTAGAATTGGTAGTGATGTATGGATGGTGTTCTTTTAAAATCAGGAAGTGCCAACCGTTTGAAAATTGATCAAGGAAGAGAAAATTAATAGCAGTGGTCTTTCATATATCAGAATAACTGTGAAAGAAAAAGCCTGATGGAAGGTTCACGACTGGTTTGCACTGCTTTGACATTTGTGGTTTGGACTAAACCTCTTCCAACTTTAGGTGTTGCAGAAAAGGGAAAAGAAGAAGCTGCTTCTGCCTGCTTTTCCAGACTGACACGCATACGTTAAAAAATGCGTGTCACATGCCTCCTGTGAACGTAGTTTGAGTCTGAAGTCTGGTTCTGTACCAAAAACGTCTTGCTAGAACAGCTTTAAGAACCGCAGACTTGTGGTTCTTAAAGCTAAGGACGTGATAAGGACCATGGAGAAACTGCTGCTCTCCCATCTCCATCCTTTGGTTTAATGTAATATGAATTGCAGTTTGTCTCTGAGCCAGGTGTCAGAGTTAAAGAGTTCAAACACTACGTAGTCCATATTGAGTTGTCTGCTACACGAGGGGTTCCACAGGGAACGGTTCAGGCACAGATTCTGTTCACAAATTTCATGTTCACCCCAGGATCCTGTCACCTGGAGAATCTCTGTCATTGTTGACCTAATCAAAGGTAAATATAGAGAAGTGATCCAGAACTTTGTGGACTGGTACCACCTCCAGATCAATACAGGAAAAAAAACAAAGAGCTGGAGGTTCTAGACGTTTACAGGGATCCACTCTGATCTACTCACCCAGAGAGTTAACACAAAGAAGACTAACACGTTTTTAAATGTTCACATGAACAATAATGAACTGATTACATGACAGAGACGCTCTGTATAGGAAATATCGGATAAACTTGTTCTCACGCTGCAAAAACAGAAAGTTTCAAGAAATTCACTCTTGAAAGAAAAATAATCTTATCGAGAATGTTAAAAAATTAAAATTAAAACATCTCTTCAAAGGCAAGAGATACAAATTAAACACAAGGTGCCAAGTAATTCCAATAGTTTAAAGTTTCAAAGTTATGTTTACAATGTCTTCTCACTTTGGTGAAAGACTTTAGCACATTTATGCTAGGAGGCAGAATGCTCTCAGACTGTGATGTTGATTCTCTAAAAAACAAGTCCAGCATAGGAAAATTAAACGTTTTTACTACAGAGACGATGCTTTTAAATTAAGTGTTTCAGTGAAAATGAATGGTGATAGTTGAGTTTTTTTGTAGGAACATACCTGAATATAAAAGTTTGAGAAAAGTAGGACAAAAGTGCCCATGTAGCTGATCTGGAAATACAGCCACCTGATGGGGAAACCGCACGGCCATACAGCAGCGCAGGCAGTCTGCCATATGGTTAAGACGAACTGGATCTGCGGGAGAAAAATAGGAACAAAAATAGTTTGGGTGTCAAACTTAGAGACAAATAATGGACGGACAAAAATTCTAAAAAATTGGATCATTTTAAAAAGCTGCTGCTTGAATTTGTTATGTTTAAAAATGTCTACATTCGAGAAAGTTGTTGAAATGTTTGACAAGCAAATAAAACTTAACCTTGTTTAACTGAAAGTTTAAAAAAAATCCCTCTTTTTTATAATTTATGATTCTTTTTATGAAAACTACTACTCGTTTCTGATATCATCCATTGATGCTTTGTGCACTAAGACAACAAAAAAATGTCCAGTAAAGTCAAACTGAAATGAAAGCTTAACTGGAATAAAAGCAAATGTGATGTAAAGATGAAAATCTGAGGATCTTCCATTATAAATGGATTAACTGTTAAGCCCACTTTGATCAAAACCATTAAAACAAATACCTGCAAATACACTTTTTTATACCTAACATTGAATTTTCTGACTATATTTATACATTTTTTAAAACTTCAAATGGGGTTTTAGATTATTTGGCCAGAAATGAGACAAAAAATGATGAAAAATCCTAAATTAATTAGATTTTTATGTGTTTAAACAGATTTTATTAGCCTGTTTTTGAAAGCCTACCAGCTGCAGCTGCGTGATGTACTTCTTCCACCACAGATAAGGCCGGAGTGCCGGTATGGATGAGAGACCATAGTAAGAATACATCACGACGTGGACAAAGCTGTTGAGGGAGGCACCAAAGTATGCTGAGGAGACACAAAAAAAGAAGATTTTTACATTTTAGAGGGAACTACTTATCATGTATTGAATTATACTTAAAATGCACATAAAATGTTGCACATTTCAGATCATCTATGATGAATAAACTAAAAAATAAATAAAAATGAATCTGTGTGAGACACTCACAGTGACCACAGGGAATCCAGTTCATGACAAACCACCAAATATTCAGCATGCTAGCATGGTGGTAGACGTGAAGAAATGTGATCTGATGATTGTTCTTTCGTAGGATGAAGAAAAAAGTGTCTGCAAATTCAATGAGTTTGGAAAAGTAGTACCACCACAGGGCATTTATGATCTGGGAGGGGGCACAATAAAGCAAACAATGAGTAATTAAAAAAAAAAAAAAAACAAGTTTCATGCAAAATACAGAATTTCAAACATCTCCTGTTAGAGCAAACACAATGTTAATCATTCAAGGTTACAGGCAGCAGCTGTTTTTGCTGAATGCTGCAGAGCCACATTGATAAAACCTTATATTTAATCACAGCAGAGTTGCAAAGTCAGGCACATTTTACCGATCTCAGTTTTCACCTTTGCTGTGGAGAACAGCAGGCTGCAAACAGAAGGTCATCACTTGTATTAGACGCCCTAAAGCCTATTTGATCAAATATAAATGAGCTAGTAATCAATAAAAAATAAAATATGCATATTTTATTTTCTAAATGTGTTGTTTCTAATCATCAAACTTCTAAAAAATATGGTTTATAGAGCAAAACACACAAATAAGGGGACTGATTCTGACCTTTATATCTGCTTCTGGTTTGCTGTACGTGTTCTGGCAGTAAAAGTTGTAGCCACCGCTCCAAAAAGTGCTAACCAGCTGCAAGAGAAAGCATTGACAGAAACGATGAATGGGTTTAAAAGTTTGACTCAGAAGGTTTTGTGCTGTTGAATGGCCTAAAAACACACAAAATCCAGCACAAAAGCAAAGAATGCTGAAAAAAGAAAAGGTTAAAACGTCTTTCTGTGTCAAACAAAAAGGCAAAAACACAAACCATGTGTCTAAAACACACAAAAATACAAAAAATCATCTTTGTTCTCTGAGTTGTTAGAGCGTCATAAAGTTTGTTGCTAAAATAGAGAAAAAAGTCAATCTAAAACATGGATACAAATGGGTTTATGAGGTCACCATGACACCAACTATAGATAATTATAGCCAATTTGTCTATCTGGATTATAAAATACTAATCATCTCTGCGCTAAAAAGCCTGTCTAAATGAATAGCAGCATTCATTTATATTGTCCATTTATTTATGCCACTATAAAAAAGTTTTTTTACATGTTTGCAAATAATACATTAAAAATAAAAAATGAATAGAACTCTTTTTTCCTCTTTACTTTCTCTCTTTAAAAAAAGGCTTAAAAATGAAGAGTGAAAATTTACAAGAACCTATATCCAAATTGCTTTTCTTTTTTTAGCTTTAGCCATCGAGGATACAAAGCCAGTCTTCTCCTGCTGTTGTAAGAATGGCATCTCCTTATTATCAGACCTCCTTATCATGAGGAGCAATCAGGTGTGTGACGATGCTGCAGCACAGACCTGCTCTGCACTTTGCTTCCCATCAGGTGACACTGGTTTTAGGTGGCAGGAGTTCAACCAGGGACTGGGTGAAAGGTTAAAAAATCAAAGGGCCAATGCTGGATTGGTGCTTTACGCAACGCAGACAGAATGACGAGGACGTTGATTTTTTCCAGGTTGGGCTCTGACCAAAACACTCACAAATAATATCCATTTTTTTTACTAATTTTTCGAGGTCAATCAGCTTTTCATTTATTGGTTAAATGTACTATTTTAAGAAATGAAGGAAACCGTAGAGGTCTGTGTTGACATATGAGAGGCATTGGAGGGTTTGATGGCTGAAACAATGAACACGTCAGCATCCAGCTGCGTCCTCTCACTCCCCGATGGCATCGTCTCCAAGGACAACAGCACAAAGATTAGCGCTTCCACACAGCAGCTTTAGCTTAGAAACTATAACATTTAAAGCCATCCGATTAGAAAACAATCACATAACCAACTCATTCTTATCAGTTTGTCTGCATGGTGACTGATCAGAGCTCATACCTTTTGTTGTTTATTATTTTTACCTGATAGCACATGTAGAAGGACAAGACAGTAACGCCCAGATTGTAGAGCAACATGAGACCTCTGCAGGAATAGGCCTGCCGGTGTCTCATGTACTTGGGCCCCAACCACACGATCAGAAGGTACATGACGGTAAGTGCAAAGGTTGGCAGGTAGTTGTCGAGCAAAAGCATTTGCTGCACACGCTTATCTGAAAGATAAAGAAGAGGTGTAGTTTATAGCAAAAGGAGCAAATCTCAAATCAAATGTGGATTTTCTTGCTCATAATATAATGTTACCTCTAGGGCCAAGCCATGATTCAAAGTGAGTGTTGAGGTTACGATTTAAAGAGTCCATTTTTCACCTGGAAGCAGAACACAAAACTGCACATGACCAACAGGGAGGTGTTGATTAAAATATCCAAACCAGCCATTCAAAGTGCACCCTATTCTTTGAAACACGTAAAAAAAACATAATTAATTTAGACAAAAAGCAAAAGTACATAAAAATGTATTTTATGCTCTAATTTTAGCAGATATTTTGTGTTTTTTTATGCAGTATTACACTTGCAGTAATTTTGAAAGCTCTCAGATACATTTCCATTGATTCAGCTGCACTCTGTGTGCACCTCAGTGGAAACTCTTTCTGTTTCAGTACAAAAGCCTCACAAAGTGTCATAACTCAAATGTTTTCTTTTGTCACTTTTTTTTTGTCTTTTAGAAACCAGCTGTGTTATTTCATGCCTTGTAGACACAAAAATCCAAATGAGTCTGCGTTTTATTCCTATTGTGACGTGTTTCCCTGCCGTGTTCTCTAATCTTTTTACATTACATCACAAACAGCTGCTGTGTCTCCACACCTGCATCTGCAGGAATCACGGGGAACTCGGGGTTGAAGGAGATCAGGTGCTTTTCCTGCACATCTGTCGTTAGGGTGATGCATTCTTTAACCTTTCATATTTAAAGTTAAATCTATCTAGATTTAGCAGAAATAACATAAAAGAGGTTGATGGGGTTCAAATTACGATAGTCATTGATGGGCATATCAATGCATATTTGTGCAGATTTTAGTTTTAGAGATCTATGACAGACTGGTTGGAAAACTTAATAAAGCCATCAATAGTGAATCATTTTAATCTCATTTTCCCTAGTTCACAGTTTAATTTGATCTCTGATTCTGTGTGATTTAATAAAATGTTGATTCATTTTTTACATTTGACTTTTCTAAATAATAGAAAACAGTTTAATCTGAATACAGGTGCAGCTTTCACTGAAAAGTTGATTTAAAATGAACAAAAATCATTTCTTTGGCTGGAAAAAAATTCAATGCATTGATCTGATAAGTTTGCATGTTTTAAGGCAAGATAGGTTTAATTTAATAGATTTGAAACCTATAAATAAAAAACTTCTTATCATAAAAAAATGCACTTGTTCTGATAATCCCCTGATATTCTCTTCTCATTATCAGAAGTATTAGGCTGCGCATAGAAACAGGATAATCTGCTGAAGGGCTTTGACTGGAGGATGATGAGGAGAGCGTGGGATCGTTTAGTCATTGGATCATTTCAGTGAGCTGCCTGGACTTTGGTAAACTCTGATTTAATAAGTGATTCTTTTGAAAAGTTTGGGCTGCATAAAAACAACCAAATTAATAATTTAACACCCTTTTTAGAAAGTGTTTAAACTTTTGTTTGCATTGAATTGGCAGCAATTAATGCTGCTTTTAATTGGATTTGACCTCAATTTGAAAGGATAAAACTAAAAAAATGTACGCACAGTTTTGCCTTGTTGCATAATCAGTTTCTCTAAACTTCAGAGTGGAACAAACTGGTTCAAATCATTTCTCCAAGAGTGCAAACTGGTTTTAAGTGCAGCAGATCACTCAGCCTCTCAGAAACCTGCGTCCTTCCGCTCTGGCTTGTATAACAGCAGTTGTGCATCAGGGAGGGAGCCCTGAAACGCGCGCACTTCTTTTATAACAGCGCAAAGAGGACATTTCCATGGGCTGCAGAAACTTTCAGAGATGAGTTCCTTTAAGTGTTTCCTCTGCAGGAGCATCTTATAAAAAAGTGTCTTACCATTTGAGGAGTCAGCTGATGGGGCGCTGAGGAGGTGGAGGAGCCGCGCGCGCTCTGCTGCGTCCGGAGGAGGCGGTGAGACTGTGGCGGTGAGGAGCTCCGTGCGCAGCCGGGTGCCTGCCTGGTTGGAGGAGAGTGGGAGGACCTCTCAGAGTTGGCCCGATGCCCTCACAGCAGAGTCAGGCAGGGCAGTGACATCAGGGGCTTTTTAAGTCCTTCCTTCACCTGCGTGGTAGTTATCAGCGGTTCCCATGGAAACGCCTGCCACGTGCGGGTCATGAACATTTATGACCCATTAGTCTAAAACCACTGAAAGAATAGAAAAATATTTAATCAAATAATCTCCAAACATTCAAAGAATGTATGTTATAGTGAAATTCCTCTAAAACTTAAGTAATTTAACTTAACTTTGAAGAAGCACTTTGACATAAAAACAGCAACAAGCAAATAAATAATAAAATAAAAAAGTTCTAAATATACTTAATTGACTTAATTGTTATACTTATCAATATTTAAACCCTTTTCCAATAAAAAATAAACTAAGTGAAATGATAAAAAAGTTAATTATTCTTTTTTTTTATTTAAACATTTTTCTATAGCCTCTTTAATTAATCAATAACCACTATTTTATCACCTCCTTTCTCGGAAATCAGTTAAACATCTCAATCAGACGATGTTCTTCAAATGCAGACTTTTTTTTCACTTTATTTAGGCTAAAAGTCATGTCACTTTGTAAAAATGAGAACCTGTTATCAGTGACTTGTTGGTGCACTGGTGACTGTTTTCTGCTAAAGTGCGAAAGTGAAGTTGTCCTCACTAAAAAGTGCTGTCCTCTGATTGGTCAGCTTCCCTGGCCTGATCAGGTCCTGCCTACCTTTCTACATCAGCTGTGCTGAAATTACAAATTCAAGTGTTTTATGGGGGGCAAAATCAAGCCTTATCGTTGTTTTTTGGACTCTTTTCCTGGAGAAGCTTTGAGGAGAATCTTAAAAGCTTTTTTTTTGTTGTTGTTGGGGTTTCATTCATGTGTTGAGCAGGTGAAACAAAAGAAGGGCTGTCTTCAATTTCCACACATCCACACTAAAAGGTTACTTTTTACAGCCTCTAAAGCAAATTAAAAATGTAATATTTGTAAATTTGTACATTATTTTAAAAAGTCGTCACAAAAACAAGTGATGGGGATCTGCATTTAGAGTGATGTTACTGATCCTGTAAACAAACCAACTTTTTGATCATAGAAAACTTTTGTCTGGATGTTTTATTAAACTTCACTCCACTTTTTTTCTTTCTAATTGTTGAAAACCAATGGAGTTTTTTTGTGTTGCAAGACAATCTGCTCTAACTTGCTGCAGTGTTGATGAGTAAGTTTGTTTTAAAATAACACTTCAAATGATGAACAAGGCGTGTCGTTTCCTATAAGGGCCCAAAGCGGTTAAAATTCATTTAATTGGGGTTGTTTCTTCCAGTCTGCACATCCACTTTGTTGTCATGGTTACCCACATAAACAAAGACTTGCACAGTGATTGCAGTGTGCCAGTCTGACCGATGGACCCTACACTCTGGCATGCCGAATAGAGCCGGTCAGCAGCTAAATATTAGCGGTGTATTGACTTTACTTTGAGCCTGAAGCAAAACTCTCATATGCATGGTAGATTTTTTTACACAGCTCCATTCATATTTCATAAAGATTACTCTCTCTTTGTGCTTTCAGAGTAAAAATAAAATTTACAGCAGCTGCCTTCTGCGTGCATCCATTTATGTAACCAGAATAGCAGGATGAAAACAATGTTTTGAACAAATAAGCATCACAAAGACGCTTCTTTCTACGCGTTTTGTGGGTCAGAAGACAGTTCAGACTTTTCCAAATCCCTGACAGGTTATTTAAGACTTCCTAGCACTTCTGTCTTTTAAGGAACTTCCTGCGCTCACACTACGGTTTTCACTCCGTCTTGCCTCTTGGAGAATCTTGACCTTTTCCAGCCAGTTAGAGGCTTTGTTATCTAATTTTCCACATCAGTGCACTTTTGACAAATGTGATCCTCTGTGTGCTTTCCGTGTATGATTGTGTATTTTACCAAAAAACTGAAATATACTGAAGATTTTCTTATATAGATAGCTAGAACTTGCTGCTTGATGGAATTGTAGAGATTTTTGCTTGTGTTCCAGTAAAACAGATGATTTATCTGTGCATCTTCTTTCCATAAACACAGTTTGCTTAGACAACTGCATGAATCATTAAAATAACAGTTTAGGAAAGTGGGTAAAAGAGATGCAGAGTTCCCATGTTCTCCACAGGTTTTGAGCCATTCAAAGTATCCAATATAAAAATGACAGATCCCTTTTTAATTGAATCTTCTCTTTGTTTGCATCAGTTATCTGATAGTCGAATGCATTTGACTCTGCCATTGCATATCTGCAGATGTCCTGTAGAAAGGAAAATAAGAGTCTGACCCCCCCTCCTTCCCTCCCTGAAAAGCCCAGTCATCTGCTCCAATTGGTCATTCCAGTGGCCTGATTTGGTGCTGCCCTCCATTCCGGATCAGCTCTGCAGGAATCTGAAGTCTAGAAACAGCATTGCATTGTATAGCTTTCTAAATGTCAAACCAGTCAGGGACATTGTTTGTTTCCCAAAGAAAATAATAATAGGTATTATTCACATGTTTAAAACAAAGTACTCTTTTTTTTTCTTACTTACTTTTTTTTTTAAGTTGGAAGGAAAACGTAAATCTAGCTCCCCTAAAAGACCTTGAGATGAACGAGCAGAAAGAAGTAGACCATCCTCACACCTCACTGACCAGAGCAAAGGTGGGGCATTTTCAGGGATTGTTTGGGGTTCAACTGAACGTTCCTAAAGAACAAAATGACATCTGGCCTGAGCGACACGTGTACATCCTTTTACTTTCATCTGTTGTGGTTGACAGCGGTGCCAGAGCTGGCTCGGAGCTTTGTGTGCCGCCGTTGGACCTGCAGCAGCCATAATCATTATCCTTATCTAAGAGGTCAAATGGAGGTAATGCTCTCATCTGTCACAGCAGCAGCTCAGTGTGGCAGAAACACCTCCACCTTGTGGATGAACACAAATAGAAGCTTTTTTCCTTTGAAGGATGTCTAAAAACGGTATTTTTTAGGGTTAGACTGAATTTTCCTTGATTTCTAACATATTTTTTGTCCAAAAATGTGATGTTTTTTGCAAAAAAGCTGATTTTTTCCATCCTTTTGTCAGTTAAATGTGGTGGTAAAGTTGTTACAGAAAGGTTTATGCAGTTAGATGTTTAGTCTTATAACATGGTCAATAAAACTAGCTTTATTTAGATTCATAGGATCAAGCAGCTCCTTAAAAAGGTTACAAAACACTAAAATTACTATTTTATCACATTTTCTGGTATAAATAAGACAAAAAGATTGTAAGAAACTTGTAAGTTTCAACATAATTATAAACAAATACATGAATCCTGTGACTCATTTATAGTTTTATTTTGAAATAGCATCACATGGCAAACATTTACCATATTCACTTCAATGCAACACTTATTTCAGGTCCCACTACAAAATCAGAATAGCAAAGCAAACATGTATTTTTAAATGAAAGCAAATGAATCACAAAATCAAATGTTAAGAAAGAATCTCAGCAAAAAGAAAACAAACAGAAAAAATGTTAATGTTTAATAGAAGTACAGTATTTACAGATGATTAAAAGCAGTCTATTGTACAACTCTTTGCTACATTTACAATCTCAAACAGATATGTTTAATTTCCAGACAAAAATAAATACACATCTGATTCTCTATTACATCACCTCTTCGCAGGTCTGAATCCTATTAAAATAATTTGGTAATGATAAAAATTTCAGAGTATTTACATATACGTGATGCGTCTCTATTAACATCCGCATGCTGCTGCATTCTCTTAGGGTTGGACCTCTTTTGTTTGGTCTTTCTTTGCATGCGCACCGTCAGTCACCGGTCTCATTTGACGTTGTTGACCGGGTTTCCGAAAAGCTCGGGGCACTGCTCTTCGCCTTTTGCAATCCTGTCGCACTTCTTCATCAGGTCGTAGTTGATCTTGTCGGTGACAACGCTGTCCTGCTTGTAATGAGGATGCTTTGCGACGAACTCCCTCATCCACTTGGCCATGGTCATCAGTTCTCCTGTTTCCCATCAGAATTGTTAGTTAGATGCAAGCAGAAACCTGGTGAGTATTGAGGGTTTTGTGATATTCACCTGAGGCGCGTTTCTTGATGAGCTTTAGATAATTCAAAATGGTGCAGCGGGTGTCCACATCCACTTCCATGTTTTCCAGATAGCAGTTAAGGATGGGGATGAGGCCTTGGAAAACTCCCTCCTGATTATTACAAAAAAGAGCAGCA
Organism: Oryzias melastigma; assembly: GCF_002922805.2. Lineage (NCBI taxonomy): Eukaryota > Metazoa > Chordata > Actinopteri > Beloniformes > Adrianichthyidae > Oryzias > Oryzias melastigma. The sequence goes on from NC_050526.1 coordinate 23,506,666, forward strand.
GAAACAATTAAAGGTTTGCAATAGAAATGGAGACCACTTCCCATTAAACAATATTTTAATAAGTTTTACAAACATAGGTTCAATCACACACTTTGGTACAGATTTTAGGTGTATTTTTTGCTAACTATTTACAAATGTTTCCTTCATAGTTTATTTTTAGCAGATTTTCTAAATCTGTTTGATGAGAATATGTGTACACAGTGTTCAGATTGCACCCTCTAGTGGCAAATGTAAAAAAAACGACGACTTTTCTTTCACACTGAACGCGATTCGCGTGACAAATTATTGGCTTACATCGCTCTGTTTGACTAAAAAATGACTAAAAAGCGGGCCCCTCTCCAGAGCATCACTGCCAGCAGAGTTCAAAAGTCGTCATGTGAGAGTATAAAACATTACCTTTCCGTTAATGATTGTGTCGATGCTCATCAGCGTGTATTCCTCGGTACCACAGTCTGTCTGCACGCCGTTCTGTGCAGCAGTGTTGCCATCCAGCACCGGGTTGCAGCCTGTGAGAATCCAAATGAATGGTTTTCTTCAGAGGTTTGTCCTTAAAGACAGCGTCTTATGGCTGCACGTCCTGTTTACCGCACCTTTAAAGATGTCTTTTCGAAAGTAAAACATGCCCTCCAGGACAGCGTTTCTCTCCTGAGCCACCTTCATGTTTTCATCCACCTAATAAAAGGCACAAATGACAAAAACTTTATCCACCATTTGATCTAAACAAGTGTAAAACCTGTATTTTTATTTCATAAAATTGAAGCGACTTGTTACCTTGGACAGTGGGATCAGGAAGTCCAGTTTGTAGGACAGGATAACTCTGGTGAGAAGGACCACAAAGACCACGTATGCAGCATTTTCAAAGTCTGTAAGTTGAACCTGATGTGGAAAAACACAAAAACAAGGTCTTAAAATTTCAAAGCAAAGCAAACACAAAGCTCAACCGCTAGAAAGTACCTCCATGGGGCGAAACTCCACTCTCCATCCGATCTCAGAGTTTGGAGGAGGAGGTTTGAACCTCATCGTCTGCCAGTTGGTTGACTGCAGGTTCTACATGAATGAATAAGAAAAATATTTAAGAATTCTGGAAATGGAAAGAGGGTTTAGCTTCCTCACAAATCTATACCTTCTTACCTCAAAGTGATCCGACTCATTTTCGTCATCCAGGTGTAGTTTCTCCTCGAAGACGGAGAGCGGGTCTCGAATGAAGAGGTGAGCGATGTGTTGAGCCAGAAGCTTGTCAATCCCTGTTAACACAAACAATGTTTTCATTTTTTGGCCTGCTTTGTCTTTTATTTGTGCTTTTTGTGTGATTTACAGCTCTGTACCTGCTCCTAGCAGCTGCTTGAAGATCTCTTCATCTATGGTCAACTCGATGTCGTTGTACTTCTCCCCACAGGCAGACAGGTAGCTGTCAATCGAGTCGTACCTCGACTTGAAAATCCTGTACTTGTTGTTTTTCAAAGGCTGAAATACAAAAAAATATTTTTCATGAAATCTTCAGATTTAAAACAGGTTCAGAAAAATCTAACGTTTCCAAAAGATTCAAAATAATCAGACAGGATTCATGGTATGTTTACAGTAGTAAACATACGGCCAAGTAAGCCATATGAGTTCAGAAAGAGGGGGTTAAAAAAGGCACAAAGCAGATGACCAAATCATGTGATGATCAGGTCAATTCACAGAATTTACCAGAGGAGTCAAGTAGAGTAAGAAAGTTTGATTTTTCTTCGTTTATTCACTAAATTACTAAAGAAAAAATACAAGTAATGCTGCATAAAATGGCAAACATTTGCAAAAGTCCAGTGAAAACTGCTAAATGCTAAAGCTTATTCTGATCTTAGTACATCGGTTGGAAAAAATGAATAAAATTAAAACATACAAAATACAAATAGTGCTATTTTTTCCAAAATTTTTCCTCACAAACCAAATATTGCTTCACTAATTTAAATGTTTTTTTCATAATCATTATTTCATCCAAGAGATATTCAGACACAATTTTTCACTCCATTACATCATCAGAGTTCCTCAAAGTTTCTTCAAAAATATCCATCCATTTCCTGGATCTTACTGCATGTCCTACTGTGTGGTTTTGCTTGATGGTCTTCCTCACCTTCAGCCCGCGCTCCTCTTGTGTTCTGTCATCCACCGAAGCAGAAATAACTCCCCAGCGACAATCGATATCCGACACGTAGCCCCGATAGAAAGGCGAGGCTGCGCTCAACGCCATCTGTCACAAGAGGAGGCTAATTTTAGACATTTTTAAATAAATCACAACATCTATTAATTTAAATTGGAAAACAGTTTGTTTTAACCTTTAATTATGTTGGAGAAAATGGAACAAACTCAAAAAAAGGAACAGAAAACCTTTAAATGCATAGAAACTCGTCACACTGTGTTCATGTGACACATCAAAAACAAGTTTCCTCAGAAGCTTTAAGCAAATTTGCAGGGAAGCAATTAGAAAATATCCCAAAGGTCAGAATCGTTATCTTAATAATAGCTTTTGTTTTTTAAGAGTTATGCTGGGATATAGTTCAGTTAATAGATGACAGGTTGATGTATTATAGGCTGCTACTCACCACAATGGGGCAGATTGTTGCTAGCTGGTCATAAAGATATCTTGCCTCATCAATGCTACAAGCCTGGAATGTCACCTGCAAAAGCATCATAAAAACAGGCTGAAGTGCATTTATAAATCACTTATTGGGATTGCAGAGTTGCAGTTACATCTCTTGGTTGTCAAGGTTGCATATTCCTGTTTGAAGCGGTGAGGGATCAGATTAGGGATTACCTGAAGGCAGCAGTTGCCCATGCCGAAGCCCATGGCATCCATGTAGATGTGGTCGGGCAGAGCTGCCCTCGCCGCTTCGCCGTCGTCCTCCGGAAACTCCTCCACGAAAGGAGATGGAGTATGCTTATCTTTGAAGACTGAAACAGGAAGAAAGATAGTGAAATGATGTGTACATCATATAACCCTGCTTGAATACACAGCTAATTAAATAGAGATAAAATAAATAAATAAAATCCCACTTACTTGGCACATTTATTTCAACTTTTTCTCCTCTTCTGTGACGAATGTTTCTGGTGAGATTGCTGAAAGAACAATCAGATTCACAAATAGCACCTTAAACTCCCTCACAAACCTTCACTATCCAGAATCTCTCCTCAGATATTTTCTAAGAAATCTTACCTGAATCGTGGGTGCCTGTTGATGGCTTCGTCAGGAAAAAACAGGGATTTCGACACTCCCTGTTCAACAGGCGTTGGCCGGTGTTCTGGTTTAGTGAAACCCGGGCATCCTAACCTGAACACAGAATGTCATAGACTCAGATCCAGCTGCAAGATTCCAATTCCATATTCGTTTAATCATAAAGCTAAACATGAATTTTACTTTGTATTTTTAAGTCATAAATAAAGAAGATAAAATGAACAAACTGGAGAACAGAAACTAGAAAACACATTTTTTGCTCATCAATCAATACAAAACATTAACACAATTTACAAAATTCACTTGTTTGTTTTTTACTTTCAAAATAAAAAGTTGTCATGTTAAAATTCCAACCTTGTTTAGTATAAATGATCAGTAATATGAATATGTTATATCCAGATAATAAAATTAGATTTTACACAGAAAATTGACAAATATGATTTTGAAATTCAGTAGAAATCCTGAGCTCTTATAGCAGCTCTATTACACTTGTAGAAATGGAAAGTTTTCAAAATAAAACCTTAAAAAGCAGACAGTTCACCTGAACACATATTTGCACTGATCCGCATCATTTGAACAAACCGAGTCACCTTGGAAACGAGGTGATGGTGCAGAGGGTTTCGCCCTGGTCCAAGACGGATGAAGCCTCTTGGCGCCTCTTCCTCATGTTGCCCTCCACCGTGTTGAACTCTGACATGGTCCCCCCATAGGGCTGACCTGGCGTCCCCTCGATCATGTAGCTGCCGTACTCCGGTCTCCACAGTGTGGGGTGACTGCACACGCATAACACATGTTATGACAACGTTCTGCTATAAAACATGGATTCAGGTCTCGCCGTGACCTTTCTGGATTAAATAAGCAGACTGCTCCCCATTCATCTTATGGAACCATAATCCTAAAAGAGAAAACTACTGCAACATATGTGTACTTTAGAGTGTGCTCTCTGATGTGTGCAGCAGAGGGGCGATAATGAGGAATGCAGGGGCTCTACTGTTGTCTCTGCCATCGGAATTTCCCCCGGGTGAAGCTAGCTGATCTGCTGCAGACTGACGTCATGAGCCGTGTGCAAACAAAACAATGCAAAACCTCAAAAGTTAAAACATTTAAAGAACAGTTTTCTTATTCAAAGACTACATAGAAAAGCAAAAAGGTGCAACTTGTTTTCACTAAAACTTGATCATATCTCACTAAGGAAATTCAATATTGAATCATTAAACCTATGAAGTGAAATGTATGTTTTTAAGCTTTCTGAGCAAAAATCGATGCTTATTTTGATCTTTAAACACAGTTCCCGTTAGGTCTACATTCACATTATCTCCAGACAAGATAAATTTTAACAGTTTGGATCGTTCAGCAGAATAAACTGGGGATCAGAGGAAAGGGACGGGCTGTTTAAACAAGCAACAGTTGACCTAGAGTGGAGACTGACCTGCAAAGCTCAGATTTTTGAGGAATTGTTAAATATTTCTTGTTTTTAAGAAACAATAAAAGTGGTTCCTGAAGTGCATCATCTGCAATAGTTCCTAAATATCTTTTCATAGAAAAACCCATGGTGGTAAACTTTAATTAAAATAAGCCACAATATACATGACCATACGTTACGGATGTATGGGTATGTTTGAATGACACAAAACAAGTTAGACCGCTTTCTTTGCATAACCAGGATTCATTTTCATTTTAAACTCCTGGTGAAATACAGCTGAACTCCTGTTTTTTTTTTCTGTCAACATTTGATTTTAATGCATTTTATACTCAAAAAAAAATACATTTAACCTACGATACTAAAATTCTGTGTTAAATAAAGGTACCTCCATAACTTTCATTGTGTTGCAGAATTCCACATTAAAGTTGAGTTTTTTTTTCTTTTTTGAAATATGATTAAATCAAGCTTTGCAGCCTTTTTCTCCGTGCTCAGTGGACGGCTGTCCCCATGTTCCTCCACTCGATGACCTTCATTCCAAACCTTTGAACTGTTGCATCAAGTTTTAGTTTGCAAACAAAACGAGATTGTCTGGATTTACAGGTCTTTTAGAAAAAATACCATAGAAATCAAAAGATCTAAAGATGCCACCCGTCCCAACCAACCAAGCGTAAATACTGAGATATAAAAATTATTGATGTAGCTGTGTGTTTAAGTTAACTGTTCAGTTGAAGTTTATTTAAAAGCATGTATGGTGTTTTTTAAAATGAAAACTCTGACCCTCAGCTGTTTAACTTCTCTTTAATAAATAATGCCTTATTGATGGTTAAATATTTAAAGTTAAACTAATGCTCTGACTGCACACAGGATGTATCACAACTCCTTCAATTATTCATGAGAATCTGCTTCAAAGTATTGTTTCTCACATCTGTAAATCAGATTCTATCTATTAATCTGATTTTATTTTGGTAAATGTTGTAAAGATACACTATTCTACCCTGACTGAGTCTCATTCTCACACATTCACACTCTATAGCTGCAGAACTGCCATGCAAGATGCTCGCCAAGTCCCCAAGGGAAATGTGGTTCAGTGTTTTGCCAGAGGGCAGTTTTTGCTATCATCTTAAAAACATTTACGGATTATTCATCATGTGACAACAGGTTCCACTGAGTTGCAGTCGGGTAGTGAAGCTAATGCCTGAGCTACATGGGAACATCTGCGGTGCGTCTCTTTTGAGTTGCGTAGGGAGTTTGTCTCGCAACCGTCAGTTTACATCATCTCAGTTATGAGTGGTAGGAGTGGTTTGTCCTGCCACCATTTATGTTTTATGTCATAAATTATGCTTTTTTTCTTCTAAAATTTACTTTTGTCATTAATTGCGAAAACTGACAAAAGTTTAAAAATAAAACAAAATTAAAAATGCATACATTTTTATTTAGAGAAGTACAACTGAAGTGTTTGTTTTGAAATCCATTGGACCCATTTCCACGTTTCTCTGTCGACACATCGACAGATTGGAACTAGAACTCCTCAGACGCAGACATGATGGAGGAGATGTAAACATTCTGACCAATTCATGAATGTTCAATTTTTCGTCAATGGAACGGAGATGCACCGCAAACAAACCAGTGTAAAATCAAGCTTTAGTTAAGCTTTGTCTTTTCCACCTATTGATTAACACACAGATTACAGATCATTACAGGTTGTTCTTCAAATAATCCAATCAGAGCCAAATAATTCCTAAAAAAAAGAAACATCCTCTTCATCTGGTCTTCGTCGCTCTCACGTTAATCAGAACAAACCACTTGACAGTGTCACGAGTTGACAAGAACTGCTTTTTGTGGTAACAGCATTTCCTGACTAAACATTTTTTTTCACAGTCACTCCCTCAGCCCTTCCACTTCTTAAAATGCACAGCTTTAGATTACTAAAATCGTTCTTTCCAGTTCAATCTAAAGAAATGGACCAAGGAGCCCAGAGTGAAAACATCCTCAGTCTTTTGTGCATAAAATGACAAAAAAATGTCATTTCAAGTAATTGTTTTGACAAATTATGATTTAAAACAAACTCCTGGTTTGATATCTGGTAACAAAATTTAAATATTTTTTAACACAAAAGAAATGTACTAAAATGTGATGAAACAATGTAAGGATACTATGACTATTTTCCAGCAGCATAATACCTCAATGTATGGAGTTCTGTATCGGTTACTCACTTGGGGTTTATGTTTTCACCCTGGTCTTGAAGAGTGTCTAAAATCTCGCCCCCGTTCAACACCAGGCGCGCCTTTTCATCTTTGTGATCCAGTTCCATTAACATGTACTCCACCTGGACAGCACAAAGAAGAAATGATAAATGTGCATGCAAAGTTACAGACTTTTATTCTGTCAGCACTGCAGTACAATACTAGGACTTTATCACATCCATTCCAATCCATCAGTCATGTTTCCTTGACTTTGCCTCTGCAGATCTGTAATCCCCTGTCTGAAAAAGGGATTATTCTACAACAACAGCATTCCGCACAAAACCAAAACACTGTTCAAGCCGCTGCAAAGTTTTTGCTACCGTTAGTCACAGGGGAAAGTATATATTTCATTAAAACAAAGCCGTCTTTATATGTTTAAAGGAGACAAATCTGTTGACAAAGAGCTTCTTTATAAGTGTTATTAGTAATAGCAAATATAAAAGAAAAACCAAGCCTATTCTTCAAATGCAGGCATGTTTCAACAATACACATGTCAAAAGTTCAAAGAAAGATCTTTGGTTTAATCCTAAAGTGATTAATGTTGTGGAGATTAACAATTCCTACTATTTTTTTTTTTATAAATTAATTTTAACATGTGAACTGAACAGGATAAAAAGCTGCAGCTGTGGTTGCACAAAGTCACGCTTTCAGTTTGTGCGCCTTACTATTAACACACAAACACAGTGACAGGACAGGTGAGCGGAAATAAACAAACATTTCTTACCTCATCGCCCCACTTCAGCACATCTTTCTGGCGGTCCTTGACCTTGTTGTAGATGTTCACAAACTGGATAATGCCGTGCTTCCGGATGTGGTTAGCATACTTCTTGCTTTCTTCCCAGTTCAGAGGAGACCCCTGTGACAGTAAACCCATCGCACGCGCGAGCTGTTGGCGTCAAAGTGAAGGCTGCCACTCACCCAGAAACTGCACGCCAAGTGTTAGCTAACTACGACTGTCCGGGCCGCTGAAAGCTAGCATCAATTCGCGGTCCCCCTCCCCAAAAAAGCAAAAAGTCAAGGTGCTGATTCTTGGGCTTTCTTCGAAGTCTGGTGGTATTTTAAGCGGCGTAACCGCACGGCAACCTAAGCTAGGCAACCAAAGGAGCCAGGCCCCTGCTCATCACTTGCTAATGTCCCGACCGGGAGTTGAAAACAAACCGGGCGACTATCGCTGCCTCTAAGCCTGGGTTCAATTCACAACTGTGGGCTGAAGAGGTGAACGAAGCCTCTGACTGACTACTATCAACTGAGCGTTTACCGGTGGTTGCAAACTATGCTTTCTGGAGTTGTTGTACCGGTTGTCCAGGTTTAGCCCACGTGATGGATCCAGGCGGAGCTCGTTACGTCACTATGAATAAGCGTTTTCTGCCGATTGGCTCCTCCCACCGAACTGTCAGTCAAACTGTTTCTCTGCGGCGTTCATGCGCGTAGGAAAAGCGATTATTCTGCATGATTCAACTCCCCAAAATATTGCTTCACCTCATGTTTGATGATTTTTTTTGTTGGTAAATCAAATCGAAAAGTTCTCAAAAGGAGAAGAAAAAAAGTTCAAACATGTCCAGTGTTCATATTAAAATGTGACCGCATTTTTAAATTGTAATTTGCATGGGAAAGTGAACTATGCTTTATCAATTTCACGACCAAGACGCTGCTTGGTTATTTAAGGTTAAATTATGTTTCTTTTTTAATTATTAAAAAAAGGGGGTTAAAAAAGACAAACAACCAAAAAAACATTAAAAAAGTCTGACTTTTGACAAAAATCTGCAAAAACTCTTAAATCTAAAAAAGAAAGGTTTTTTTGGTATTTTAGAGGAAATTATAAATATAATTATGTAAATATTGTCTGTTGTAGCCCTTTCTATGTTGTAGTAAAAAAGAATACACAAACAAAAAAGGAATCCAACATTTTACACATACAACACTAATGTAAAAAAAGGCAAAATCTTGTTATAATCTTAACAACATGCAATACTGGCTCCAGAATAGGTTTACCACACAACTAAAATCAATTTAAGTATTTTTTGCGTTGACCCAATGAATTATATAGATTTTTTTAGTTTTAACATTTATTATTTATTTATTTATTTATTATCATTTGTCATCTGCTAGTTTACTGCCATTGAGAAAAGGTCATGCTGTTGTTTTAATTTTTTTATGATGGTGTTTAATGCAACACTCCCCTGAAGAAGTCATTCATGTTTGTGAGATAAGTGTTATATAACATGTGCAGCATAGGGGTTGGTAACTTGACTACAGTCAAATAAGGATGTGGCCAATTTCACAGCATAATGTCTGGGAAAGGTCACAGTCCTCCTTGTGCAAACAAAAAAAATGCACAATCATGTCATTGGGGCTTGTCGCAGACAAAAAAAAAAAGCTGAATAGGCTTTAATTTTTTATAATTCCAAAATTGATCTCATTAGATAGGTTGCCTGGTGTTTTTAAATGTGTAAACTCACAAAAGAATTAAAATCACAAGTCAAAGTGAAAAGTCACCTGACTTAGAGACGAAAGAATGTTTCTGTCTTTAAAAAAATGAAAGGTATAAGCAGTTTTTATTCATTTTTTATATAGACGAGATTAGCTGATACTTACATTTTTCATAACCTTCTAAAAATGTAAGGTCTTCTTGCAATTGTGTTGGACAAACAAAGAACAAATCTTCACAGTCTTGTGTGTATGCTTTCATGCTTCACAAAACTATTTAATGTGGCATAACATGTGTGATCAAACCACATTTCACCCCCAGACAAGGACTGAAGCAGCAGTCAGTGTCTGTTGGAGATGTTTGTAAAATGATCCTCAAAGAGAGGGGAGTGTTACTCCGGTATGCAGCCTTTTTAGAGCCAACAGGGAGTCAAAAATAACTGACAGTGTGCCAGAAGAACATAAAAAAGGATATATTTTATCTGTGAATGTCTCGTAATGGCAAAACAATGAAGTTTTCTTCTGTGTTCAGGGGGAAATGACTCATAAACAATACAACAGAGGGTGTGTCTCTGCTCTTGTTGCAAAGCAGTTTTCAATACTTAAACAAGGTCAAAGTTACACTGAAGAAAAGGGTGCTGAGCATGACACAGAGTTTTCTGTGACCCATGAACAAGTCCAAACCTTGTAAATATACATATGTAATATATGTGAGATTTATCCTTCAAATTTAAACGTTTTGATCAGTGGTGCATCATAAAAGTTTAACTCAAGGTAGTTTTGGTTTGTTTAGGGTTTTAATTGTTTGAATGTTTGTGTCACATGGGGTTTCTTTCAAAAAAGGTTCCTCAGAGATGTGCCTCATTTCATGATATTCCAAAAAAATCTTTATTTTTTATGTTTGTAAAGAGAGTATAAATGACAGAGCTCAGAGTAGCTTACACTTCTTGTGTTTAATTTAAAAAAAATGGAAAGACATGTTCAGTCAGAGAGTTTATGACTATTTCTGTCGGAGCATCTTTCATTTTATTTTTCTTTGTTACAAAATAACCCCTGTTCTCCTTGTCACTCTCCCAATTTCCCTGCAGAAAAGGCAATCACATGCTGCCCATGCATTCATGTAAAGAAACCACTGTAGTTTTGGGTGGCACTAACAAGCATCTACTCCTTGTAGATGTCATCAAACTCCAGCTTTTTACTTTGTTCAAGTACGTGAAAGTCACAGCAGCTAAAGTCACCATTGACATTCTCTCTATAAAAAATTAGAATTACTGCTCATGTGTTGTTTTGCACTTAATTTAACAAGACCCATAGTTGGGATCTGAGTGGTTTATCTCTATTATAAAGGCTTATGAAACTATTTCAGCTGATTTGGCCCCAGAAATAAACTTGTTTAAAAATGACCAAACTGTAGTTTTATTTTTCATTGGTTGTTTGTTGGTCATAAATATACAATGGTCCTGAAATACAAATCACACCAACAAATCACTCAACACAAAAATGTATAAAAGACCATGACAACAATAAAAAAAAGAATATTTCATTTTGGAAATCGAAACAAAATTTGAAAACACGGTTTAAAAAAATGAAACAAAATTAAATGAAATCAAAATTTCCAGAAATCAGAATGAAATGCTGAAAAAATGAAACTAATGCATAAACTGGGAAAGGTAGGGATTATGGGACATCGCTGATTAGATGATGAAATTTGATTTTTGACTTTCGAGGCTTTTTAAATATACTGTCTGAACTTCACTGCTAATAAAAGTTTCAAAGAATATATCCAGTATCTCTTCATGTCAAATACGTTTCAATTGAAAGGAAGCACAAACATTATCTTCCAATCAGCAATAATTTTGTATCTATCTTTTCGTAAAAAACAAAAACATTTCAGAAAACAGAAAATAAAATGAAATGAAATGCTAAAAAAACGAAACAAAAAAGGTAGGTGCTATGGGACTTTGCTGATTGGATGATGACGTTTCATTTCAACCGAAAAATTATCTAGTATGAAGCACTATTGGGTATGCTCCGTAGTAATCACAAAACTTTTATATGTATGCATATACATAAATTTATATGCATAAAGATGCATTTGAAAAAACACACGTCAAAAATCACACATCATCATCCAATCAATGAAGTCCCATAGTAACTATTCTGTTTTCTTGTTGTGTTTTATTTTTTGATATTTCACTTTGGTGTCTGGAAATTACTTTTGTTTTCTGAAAAGTTTCATTTATATTTGGATTAATTTTTTTTTTTAGAAAAAACTATACTGTCGTTAACATGTCAATAATAAATTGTCATTGTGATCTTTCATATGTTTGGCGTTGAGTAATTTGTTGGAGTGATTAGTACTTGGTGGCCACCGTCTAAATACGATCACACTAGCTTCCTAAAGTGTATAGAGTCTGACTTGTCATTGTTTTCACCTTTTTTTTTTTTTAGTAAGTTGCTGATCTACAAGGACTTAACAAGAAAATCCAAAATCTGACTTACGTTCCAAACAGACAAATGCAATGTCTGAATTCCCTCACTACTCTCTAACCTCTAATAGCACTACATGGTGTGGGACTATCAAGATATGCTGCCAAAGTAAAACCTCATAATATGAACATTTTATGAAGACTATTTATGAATCCAGTGTGTTCTGATGATTAAAGCTTGGATGATTTATAAAAGAAAAAGCATTCATGTTTTTCAAATGACAAATCTGTGAAATGCAATGTATTGTGGTCAATATTGGCCAGGCTAATGAGCATCGATGGGCACTAGTTTTTTGCAGAGACTTCTTGGAAATTTCTCTGGCACTGGATTTTGGAATTGTAGATTTAGACATCCTGACAAAATGACAAAATGTTGCACTAAGTAGTGAGAAGTGAAGGAATTCGTACACAACCTTATAGACATGTAAACTACATCACTGTTCTAATCCAAATCCCTATATACTGACGGGTGCAGATGAAACCGAGCTGGCCCTCGACTCTCGTGTTTTCCGTGTGGGTATGGTGATGACACAGCACGAAATGCCGACTGTTGCTTCTGGCAGCTCATCATCTTCAATCCATTCATTGAGATCAGGGTTGAAAACCTGAATGCATTTCTTGTACTTCTTCTCCCCTTCATTCCATCCTCCCAGAACATAGATCTTATTGTTCAGAACAGAGATACCGGCTGTGCTGACCCCTGAGAGCAGAGGCGCACAGTAGCTCCACTGCCCGTTGTGAGGGTTGAAAGACTCGACAACCAGGACATCCACCCTCTCCCCGCGTCCTCCGAGCTGGCTGCCGCCGATGACGTAGGCTCGGTCTCCAACTGTGGCGGCACAGTGCCACCCTCGAGGTGTGCTCAGGCTGCTCTTATCCTGCCAGCTGTCAGTGGAGGGGTCGTAGGAGCACACGGCCCTGGAGTAGGTGTTGTTGATATAACCTCCTGAGACCAGAATCTTTCCGTCGATGACAGAGCTGGCGTGGCAGCAGCGTGGCACTTCCATGGGAGCCTTCATCTGCCACTGATTGGAGGAGGGGACGTAGCACTCCAGGGAGGCCTGAACACCGTCGGCGTTTCGCCCTCCAATGGCAAACAAGAGGCCGTTGTAGGTGTTGAGGCTGAAGTGCGTGCGCCTCTGAATCATGTTGCTCAAGTGGATCCAGGTGTTGAAACGAGGGTCATACCTAAAGATATCCACAGGTATTTGAATTTATTCTTCAGAATTACAAGAAAGACAAAGAACTGAATTTGACAGTACCTGCAGAAGTTGCTGACAGCATGCTTTGCTTGGTTCCTTGCATCATTCTGGTCCTCACCACCTGCCACATACAGGAAGCCATCCAGGACAACTACACACTGATTGAAGCTCTTTGCTGGCATTTCTGTCAACTTATTCCACACATTGTCTGCATCTCTGTAGAGAATGTCTTTGCTGAGGGACTTCTCAGTCAGGGCAGGCCGTCCACCAATTGTAACAATCACCTTGAGGCCACCTCGAATCTTCGTCCTGCGGGACTGCAGGATGTTCTGTTGATATGGCAGCAAATGGTAATTCATGGCATCAACTAGGAGACGATGGCACTCAGAGTCTTGCATCATTCGAGGCGCACTCTGGACATGATTCACCAAGTCCTGGGCAGAGATAGTCCCAAAGCGGATGAGCGTCAGCAGATCTGCGGCATACTTCAACCTCTTCTCGTCAAAGTCCAACCACTTCATGGCAATCTGGAAGGCCGTGACCTCAGAAGGGAGCTGCAAGGAATCGTCTGAGAGGAATTCGCTTATCTGCTCATAGGTGAGCTTCAAGAACTGCTCCATCTCAGAAAACTCAATGAAGTTTTCCCTCATGAACCTCTGGGCTGCCTCCTTGGTTTCCTTGAGGTCATAGGCTTCAGCAATGTTGACCACATACATGCAATTTTCTACACTGAGCTCCTGCATGAGAAAATCACTGCACATCTTCACCAGGGTTCCAATTTGAAGCAACCGTGCTGCTGCAATAGTGCTGCCGATACTGTAGAGTGACAAAGTGAGCTTTCCAGAGTAGGCATAAGTGATTGCGGTGGCCAGACCGACTGGTGAAAGGTCAATCAGGTCAATCTTCTGGAGGGTCGGATCCTTCTTCAAAATGCTTCGGATGTGCTCGCTGCAGGAGGCCATGACAACTTTGTGGACATCGAATGATTTGGATTTGGTGGCGACTGTCAGATCACACAGGAAACTGTCTTGCCTCATGTTGCTCAATCCCTCCAGGAGGTTTGGGGCATAAACGGAATCTGTAACTTCAGTTGAGATGCAGCTGAAGCCATTTCCTCCTTCTATCAGAGCATTTAAGCCATTAATCTTGTTGATGGGGCTGTTCTCCACCAAGATGTCGTTGATGTCTCCTTTACTCTTCTTGGCTGCTTTATTCTTTTTGGGTGCCATGGCTGTAGCAGTGGGACGCAGCCCAGACTTTCCTAAAACAGACATATACTCATGTCAAAATGTGTCCTAAAAACCTGTAGGTCAATTCAATTGTTGCTTTTTGTCATCAAAACAAAGCAATCCTCAAATATATTTGGATTTTAACTTGTTTGCCTCGATTAAAAAAGTCATGCTTGCAACTTTAAAAACATGTTTGCTACCAGGTTACACTGAAGAGTGAGGGTCCGTCAACGTGTTCTTTTGCATCTGTCACAGTTTATCAGGAGCTTGTCCAGGAATAGCCACACTGGACGGCTCTTCCATGACGTTCCTTTTATAGACTTTAAGACCTGGGCAGAAGGCCCCGTGTCCTCACACACTAGAAAAATTCTGTATTTACTCAAACTATTTTGCTTGTACTTCTCTTAAGACTCAAGTCAACACAGTCTACAAAAACAAACATGTTTTCCTCTCATACTAGCACAGTTAATCACACTCATATTCAAGCATAACAAGTCAGCACTGCAGCAGTTTGTACAATTGACTTACAACCTAAAACACACAAACGTATAGCTCAGTTTCTGTCTGGAACAGCCCAGAAATGCACATTGATTGGTGAAATGAAATTTAACTATACATTTAAAAGCTTCTCTTACCTGAAAAATGAGGTTGAGGCTGGTGAAGAAAGACCTGGACCTCCAGTTACTGGAGCAGGAGAGGAGAGACAGACCAGCTGAAACCCCCTGAAAGAGAGGTGCAGTTGACTCCTCCTCTAGTCAACCCAGTGCCAATCAAGTACTGTGCAGAGGAGCACACACTCACCCCACAACTCATATAATATAATATAATATAATATAATATAATATAATATAATATAATATAATATAATATAATATAATATAATATAATATAATATAATATTACTGGCGAGCAGTGACGTGATTATATTATATTATATTATATTATATTATATTATATTATATTATATTATATTATATTATATTATATTATATTATATTATATTATAGAACATTTTATTTTTTATATTTTTTTGTTTTGTTTATTTGGGTGAATTTATACATTTGCACTTATTTATGTAAAGAAAAAAAATCTTGACATAAATTCTTAATAGACTCGCAGGTTTTTCATTGTTATGTACCCTCAAATACTTGGAACTTATTAAGTTTGCTTCAACTGTCTTCCTCGTCTTTGGTCCCGCCTATCAATTATATAGTTATCAGCGCGCACGCGCTGCCTGGTGTGCGCACGCGGGTGCACGTGAACCTCCGGGATGGCCAGCAGTGACGTGGTGAAGAAAATCGTGCGCTTCAAACTTCAGCTATCAAACGCTACAGAACCTGCAACGGTACTAATAGTTTTTACAAATTCTAATCTATTTTTCCCTTTTTATTGAAATTCTAAGCACATATTTGATAGGTTAAAATATAGTTAGAAAGAATGAATGAATTTAGTGTATATTCATGAGCAGGAAGGGGCTGTTCCTTTCTTTGATTCTCAGAGCTGCAGGCTGTTTAAATAGGAATTGCTGCTGCTAAAATTGGCTGTTACCCCAGTTGTTGAGCTCATGGCTGCTGTCCATCATCAGTGGAGGTGGGGGGCGCCCTGCTGCTTATTACTCCCAAAAGAAAATCTTTTTTTTTTTTTTTTTTTTTTTTAGTAAAAGGAAAATTGACATATTTATTTTGTCATCCACAATGCAAAAAATAAGCTTTATCTATTTATGGTTCTAGGTATATAAAAGGAGTGTGGTGGTGGGGGTGTGAGGGTCCCATACATAGCTTCAGCTCTGAATGCGCAATCAGCAGCTGTGGTGATCCCAAACCAGGATTACCATATTAGGAGTTCCCCTTTTTTGAGTCCTTTTATTCCAGTTTATTGTAGTTTTGAACCAAGCTTGCCTAAAAGTGATATTTAAATGTATTTCCTGTCGGATTTGAAGATTAAAACCTAAAAAGGAACATCTAAATTGTCTATTCTCTTTATAGGTTCTAAAAATTTTGCAAAAATTAAAGGACCTGGATGTCACGTTAGAAATTCTCGCTGTAAGTCTTAAGAGCAAAATTGATTTTACTACATTTACCAATGCACTAATACGAGTCAAAATGTGCAGGAAACTGGGATTGGAAAGACTGTTAACTCTTTTAAGAGGCACAAACAGGCTGGAGAGATTGCCAAGGCTCTGGTTAAAGGCTGGAAAAACCTGGTCCCAAAGGAATCCTCTTGGTAAGGATCTTTTTTAATGACAAATACATACTTTTAAACTTCCTGTAATAACTTTTCCCTCATGTTGTTTAACATAGCTCTAAAGAAGATGACGTGTGGTCAGAGAAGAAACCTAAAGAAGAACAAAGCTGTCCAGATGAGGAAGAGCAGCCTTCTGGGGATGAAAATAATAACTTGGCTTCTCATCTAAAGAATAAAAACTCGCCCGATGAGGCTTCTTCTGGAACAAAGAGGAAAGACGGCTCAGAAAAACGACAATGTGACCAGCAGAAAAAGAAAACAAAAAAATGTGACCAAGAATACCAAAGCAGGTGTCAGAAGAAATACAACACTGAAGTTCAAGAGGACGACTTTGCTGCACCAACAAAGAAGAAGAAAAACTCTAACACTTTGTCTGAAAACAAATGCATTGATCAGAAATCTAGATTTGACTCCAAAGAAAAATGTAGATTAGACTCAGAGAGTGAACAAAATGGATTGTATAGTAGGTCAAAATCAAAGCCTTCAAAGGACTCGTCGACAGAAGAGGAGTCTTCTCCATCCTCTGGAAAACCCTCAAAAATGATCAAAGCAACGAAAGATGAGGGGTCTTCCAGTAAATCTCAAAGCTCAGATTCCCAACATAGAAAAAGGAAAAAATCTGAAGAAAAGCTGAACGCATCGAAGTCCAAGCACTTTGAAAATAAGGAGCTTTCAAAACAACTAAAGAAAAAGCCCAAAATGAATCACAAAAACGAGGAGAGCAGCAGCGAGACGTCCTTAGTGTCTTTTGAGTCGTGCTTGAACTACGATGTGAACATTTTCAAAAGAAAAGAGCAACCTGGAATCAAAAAAGCTCCTAAAAAATCAAAAAGCACAACAAAAAGGCAGCCAGCTGAAGACCCTGAGACCAAACCGGAGAAGTCACCGGCTGTTTCCCCAAACCAGGTATTCCCATCACTGAAACAAAAGGTTCATTTTTTTAATTGCAAGTGTTTTTGATTTGTTTAAATGACTTTAACTCTCGATAAAGATTCAGAAATCTTTATTGCACCTCATGGATGTCCCCTTACCTGCCACTCTGCCTGAATTGGAAAAGCCAGGTGTTGAATATTACTTTGAAAGGAAAGGTACTGCGTGCTTACAGACACAGTTGAATCATCTCTTGTTTGGTTTTTGAGGTTTCCTTTTTGTTTTTTTCAGCTGAGAAAGATTCTGATCTTCAAGACCTGTCAGGAGAATCTGCAGTCTTCACGGGGCAGCGACTGAACAAGAAAATGCAAGTGTACTCTGGTGCCAAAACCCTTTTCCTACCTGCCATGATGAGCCTGTATCAGCAGTGCATCCGAACCCTCCAGAACAACATTAACAGTGAGTGAAGATCTCTTCCAGCACAAATATGTCTTTGATTTTACACTTGACTGTTTTTTTGCCCTAGTGCTTTATGAAACGGGTGGAGTGCCATTTGAACTTCTTGAACCCGTGCTGGAAAGATGCACACCGGAGCAGCTGCAGAGGATTGAGGAGTACAACCCAGTAAGAATATCAGTAGTATTGTTGGATAATTCTCAATAATGGTATCATAGTGTTTTCAGATCACAAAAGTTAAAAAATGTTCCAACCTTCTTTAAACATTTCTTTTAAACCCAACTTTATTTCAATTTTAATATCATCTTAGCGACCACAGTTAACTTTCCAAAAAATGTTTTGCTATAAAGATTTAAATTTATTTTTTGTTCATTTATGAATCATTTTTTATGTAAAGTTTTGCTTTTTGCCATCACAGATTTACATGGGGGTTACTGATCACTTGTGGGGAGAGCACTGTCTGAGAGACTTCAAAGGCTACAAACTTCAGGAATATGAATCCTGGAAGGAGATGTATCTCCGTCTGTCGGAGGAAAGAGAAAGGAAACTCAAGAGGCTGACAAAAACGATTGTATCGGCACAGTCGAAGAAACCGAAGGGTGGGTATTTTTTTTTTTTTTTTACGCCAAGATCTTTCAAAAAAATTCTCAAAGTCCCACTCAAATTATACTTTAAGTTACTTTCAAAGTACTCCCAATGATCTTTTTTATTACGTATATGCAGTGTGTCAATGGTTGAACAGTAATAGACAACATTGTTTGTATATTGCTAACTTGTCAAGGAACCAATTAGTTGATCATCTCGCTTTATTTCCATTTCCCAATGGTGTATCATATACATATGTTTTACTTTTATTTTTATCAGGTCGGCAGGTGAAGATGGCATTTATTCACACGGTTGCTAAGCCACCAAGGGATGTGCGTATCCAGCAGGAACTTCATGGAACTGCTGTCCAACAGCCTCATCAGCTGAAGAGCAGGTGGATGTTGGTTTCCAGTTCGATTTGACATTTGTGTTTAGGTTTACTCGACTTCAGATTTATCTTTATCTACCTCTGTGGTATTTTTTTCTTATCTGTTTGCTTCTCCGTGGTCATCAGTGTGGGTTTGCAGAACAAGTACACCTGGTTCTTCCACAATAAATCTTTCACTCTCGATAAAGTGGCTCATTTGAGATTAAGGTAGCAGCAGACTTAAGCAACAACCAAGTGGAGCTATAGATTAACTGGTTCTAATTTGATTGAAAATTCTTCTGTGTCTTTTCTCAGCTGGTGGAGCTGTGATATTTGGAAGTAGATTTGAAGGTTTGTGTGCAAATGACAATTTTTTTCTAGTGTCAAAGGTCAGGAAATCCGATCAAAACCAAGCTGTCACGAGCACACTAGGCCAAGCGGCACCAGTACTGGGGGTTCTAATGACACACGCAAAAAATCAAGTGAGTTCAGGATATTTTGCTAATGCTGTTACCCTAAAACAACTTTAGGTATTGTTAATTTTTTTAAAACTTCTCTTTAATTCTGTGTATTGTTTGTTTTACAGGAGTTGCCCCAATGATGGCAAAATCGTTGAAAGCGTTTAAGAAGCAGCTGGGACGAAGATGAACCTCAAACTTACATGTAGAAAATGAACTTCATCATTGAATTCTCCCTCACAGCCTCATGTGCTATCCTAATAACAATCTTCATACATATATATTAATGTTAAAGTTTTTTTTCCCTGCTATTGACACTATTAAATTGACAATGAGGACAGCAGATTGGTTTGTTTTGTTGCTGAGCTGAACGTTTTTTCGTGGGATGTGGCTCCCTCTAGTGGAATAAATGAAAATATGTTTTAATTTAGCAAAACTTTCAGAAATAATTTCAGATGTTTTGACATTATTTTTCTATTTCAATTTTTTTATTGTATTGTTTACACAAAGAAGCGAAAACTGTCTGTTTTTCTTCTATCAAAGGGTTTCTCTGAGTCATTTGTATGTTTTGAGCTCCACCTGTTTGCTCAGGCAAACAATAGAAGTGTGTGAGTTGGTTATTTTACAAAATTGATTGTAATGTATCCTTTAAACAAATGTCTTCAGCTCCCAAGAGATCAACTCTGCTTTGTATCCTTTTATTATGCCTAAATAAGTATAATACTGAACCTTTAACACTGTTTACAATCACTCGTGATATTTAAAACAAACTTATTCTCTCGTCTCCTTTAAAAGTAAAACTATATTTTACTACATGACTTCTTATGAAGTTAGCTCGGATAAGGGTGGTTTATTGAGGGTTTTTTTTTTTTTTTTCTTTTAAAGGGCCTTGTGAAATGCATCACAATGCGCATTTGGACGAGGACATTTCTATCTATTTTTTTTTTCCATTTCTATCTAAATAGACAAAATTAACTTTTAAAGATGTCTTAATATTCAAGCTGTCTCAAAAAAGTGACGGAAAAAAAAATAATGGAGAAAGTTAAGTTTTTAACAAAGCAAGAATTGAAATAAATGTACAGTCCTGTTTGTAGAATACAAAATATCAAATAGTTTTAAATAAATACCTTGTATTAAGGGACCATTCAAAAAAAAATGTGGTGCAACAATTAAAAAAAATCCCAAACACATTTAAACCTATAAAAGTGAAATTAATAAATGTTATGAGCTATAATGATATTCCAAACCAAAGAAAATCCTAGCATTTTAACAGGGTATTTTTGTTTAAAGATTTTTTGTCACTTATTTCTGTTCTGTTTTTAACAGAGCTATAGTATCAAGATGATTTTCCCTTTATGGGATCAATGAAATCTATTCTGACCATTGTAATTATACAATAAAAGTACAAAATTTTAGCACTGCTTATAGTAAATTTTGAACTACAATCTAAAGCAGTCTTGAAAAGTTTTATTTATTTTTGATCAGAGAATATTTTCTTTTACACATATAATGTGACGTGTTTAAGTAACTTTTAATAGAAATTTACATAAGTAATTTCTCTGCTACATATTTACTAGTTGAAAATATAAACCAGTAGTTGTCAGGTTGTATTATTCTAATAAATTATAACACTTATACTTTTTATTCTAAAGGGCATTTTGCTTCTAAAAGACTGTTAAATCGGAAATGTTTTCCTTTTTTCACAAGAGTATGATGATTCCTTTTAACAATGATTAGATTCATAATATAGTTTACATTTGTTGATATGACTCATGGTCAATATCGGTTCATTCTAAATGATCTGATTTGATCTGATTCACTGACCTAAAATCAAAATGATCTATTTGGCTTGCATTCTTCAAACCCTTATAACATTGATTGATTTTTGGTTTATTTTAAGTATAGATTGTGAAAAATACAGCACAAATTTAAAAGCAAATGATTAGCTTAATGGAAATTTTGTTGCAACACTTTTAATTTCTTCAAGTAGAACAATAAAACAGCTAAACACGATTTACCAAAATGACAGTGAATTTAATTTTTAAAGACTGCACCTTCCTTCGCAGTTAGCTTTATGTAGTTAGCATATCTCGCCTTGTAGTGCCTCTTGATATTAAACTCCTTGAAAATAGCCGTTCTCTTGGAATATTAGACAGACTCGGATGTTTTGTATTTCACTGCAAAAAATACTACAATTTACACAAATCCTCAAAGTGGCACTCTACACTGTCAACTTTTGCTTTTTTTTATTCGGAGTTGACATTTAGATTTGAACTGGAAAGGGTCTTAAAAGCCCGGTACATGCACAGTTTATTGCCACAGGTTTAAGATGGTTTATAACTAATTTAACCTTCAAGTGGCTGGGTGGCTCCATTGGGTGCCTGTAGGAGCGGCACATGGGAACAGGGTTTGGTATGTTGAGCTTCATCCATAGTGGGTACTGAGGCAAGACCCTTCATGCCACTGCCTAACTATGTAACCAAGGGGGCCCAAGTAAGTCTCTGTCTCCCTGTGCCGGTCCACAGCCGGAAATGGAATGGAATAAAAATCGCTGCCAATCCAACTGTCCTAATCACTCATAGCTGATTTGGATTATGCCAAAAAGTGAATAACTTAATGAAAACTTTGTATGTAACTATGGTTCTATGAATCCTGGATGACTGCTAGAGTTTCCGGTCCCTCTAGTTCCTTGCGTTCTCGCAAGAATTGTTGGTGCTTCAGGTACCAGATGACCTTTTAGCCTAACATGGGGCACAGGTAACTTCTTGTCAGTAAATTCTCAAACCACGCATGCGCAAGAAGGACCATTCAGTGCTTGAAGCACGGCCTCTGGCGCTCAAGAGGGATTTAATAGACCCTAATTTACCTAGTCACAATCAAGAAAATATACACAAAGCTTTTAGAAAATATGATAGATTTTATGATGGGAGTCATGTGGGCAAGTGGAAAATGTAACATTTGGCCCACGGGCCAGATTTTGGACATACCTGTGCTATAGTAAAGGAAACCTTCCATGCCTCAATCCAAATGACACTTTCCAGTTTTTATTATAATAGATTTAATTCATTTTGAGACAATTTTATAATGAATATGTTAATTTGATTAAATTAGGAACTTTACTCAGATGGATTGATCTTGTTAGATTGAAGAAAAATAAATAAATTTAAGTTAATTAATTGTTACACCCATGTTTTTTTTAAATTTCCTTTCTAGGCTCATATTTAGCCTAAAAAAACTTTGGAATCCTTTGAATTCATAATGTGTACGAGTTATTATAATTGTGTGAGTACAGTATGTCTTAATTTTTTGTTTTGAATTTGAGTTTTAAAGGTTGTAATTGACGAGTTTTACCTATTTTAATTTCTACTTCAGTAAGATTAGTTTAAAATAACATTAATCCTATTTCAGTGTAGTTTTTAGCTTATTTTACAGATTTTTTATGTAAAAGTGTATGAAGAAATGAGAAGTTTATTTGATTAAAACAGTAAAAATCCCTTTGTTTACATTATAGATTACATCACACCGGTGTCCTTTAATCTCCACACACCGCAGCTATATGGAAAGGTATTTGGCATAAGTATAAATACACACTGAGGTGGAATATTTAACACCTCCACGCTCCCCCCTCCTCCTCCCCCGGCCCATCATGGCGGCCCTGAGCGGGACGGGGCCAACCAGAGGAGGGAGGAGCGGCATGCCGCCATGACGTCAGCCAGGAATGAGGGAGTGAATGTTCCGGGTCAGAAACTGGACGGGAGAGGAAATTAACTCCGGCAGAGGAGATCAAACTAAACCCGAAAAGCGTCAGAATGCCTCGCTGCGCCGCGGTGACACGTCTCCTGTTGTTTTCACGCGGGGTTTACGTGTTTTAAAAGCGGCGGATGGTCGCCGTGAAGCGACGAAGAAGACGAGAGGAGAAAAAAAAAAAGAAGAAAAAACAGGTGCCTGGAAAAAAAGCTGCAAAGTGAGACAACGGAGGAGAGTTGAACTCATGTTCTCGGCGACTTGGCGAACAGTGGCTGGCTAGCTAAAGTTAGTTTTTATTTATTTATTTTACGACGGAAGTTTGGCGGTGGTGAGCTTTGCTTCGCGCCTGTGCTTTCAGCGGGTAGTCGGGCCGTCCCGCTGTAGCAATCTGTTGCATCCCCCTCCTCCTCCCGCTGCTGCTGCTCCCGGGTGCTGCTTGTTTATCGCAGGGATACGAGATTTATTCCCACCACCTCCCCCGTGATGTTTCACTGCATACCCCTTTGGCGGTGCAACCGCCACGTTGAAGTGATCGATAATCGCCACTGCTCCCTCCTCTATGTGCCCGACGAGATTTTTCGCTATGCGCGGAGTTTGGAGGAGCTGCTGCTGGATGCCAACCAACTCAAACAACTGCCAGCGGTGAGTGGGAAAACAGAAAAATATACACACAAAAAAGCACCGGGTTCACACTGAGGCCGACATGCGTCTCCTGTGTTTCCGACAAAAGCTGCTAACTGGGCTGATTAGGGGATCCTGTGGGACTCGGGGAGACAAAAATTACGCAAGATCAGCAGGGAAGACGGGCTGCTTCTGGAAAAAAGTCTTAAAATGCACCACCCAGCGCAGTAACTGAAAGTATGCGCCAGATTGTAATCGTAAACACGTTTTTTTTTTTTTTTTTTTTTTTAAATAACAGTCCCGGGTGTCTCAGACGCGGATCACGCACAACAGAACAGAAACCAAACAAAACATAAAAATCCCGGACATTGTTTCTGATGTGACTAACCTGTTTTGACAGATGCCGAGGTCAGGTGGCCTTTTTTGAGTGATCTATACAGAGGATTTAAACTCTGACTCCTCCTGTATGACAAACCACACACTGAGCATGGAAGACACAACAAACGCATCAGCCACAAAACACTCTGATCCTGTCAGAAAAGACACAAATCTGATCAGAAAAAAACATCAGTGAGTTAAGGTTGGATCTAACCACAGATTTGGTTTTATCCTCAGGTGATGCTTTTGTTTGTATGAATCGTGACATTTTTTTTAAAGGTTTAAAGATCAATCTGATCAAAATCACGTTTTGGTGTTTTTAACATATACTCTTGTATCATTGTTCACAAGATAAAGAAGCTTAACGTTACATTTTTTAGTATTTCTTTATTCAAATCATTGTGAATCAGGAGCAGACAAAAAAAAGCCATTGGAAAAAGCATAGAATATCTCTGCTCCGCTCCAATTATATCCATGTACGTCTTTGATTCCCTAGTCGCCGATATTGCCTGCACTTTTGTTGCATCGCTAATGTTAGCTTGAGTTTCTGAGGACATGTAAGAGAGTGTAAACAAAGGTATGATGGGATATGAGTGCAGGCTTACTCCCCTGCCCACATCCCGTCCATAAGTTATCAAATTTTTGATGAACTACTTGTGTTCTACAGAAACTGCCCTAGAAAAAGACACCATCTTTTTTCTCAGCTAAAAATGGCATAATCATAATTAGAAGAGTGCTTTAAAAAATATCAAAATTTGATTAGAGTGGGGCTTTAAATCAAAGCCAAAGCAGGAAAGCTGTGTTTTTTGAAAATCTGGTTTAGAATTAAAGCAACATACATGAATGTCCAAGGACAAACAAAAGGATTTCCTTTATTTTAAATTCTAAATTATTTTTATTTTATTTTTTTTTTGTAATGATACTCGATTGACAGATTTCACGGGTCTATTAACTCAGTGAAAACTTTTGCAAGCTAAAGATGCTTTACTTTTAATGTACCTCTGCAATATCTGTTTGGTTTTTTTTTGTAAACTCAAAAACTTTTCAAAGAAACGCTTTTAATCTTGGACTTTTCTGAGCTGTTCTCTAGAAGACCTACAGCTGGTGGTTTACAGTTTTACAGACACAAGGACAAAGTGTAACATAACATTCTTAATAAAACTCTCCTGGCCTTAAAACCTGCAGGTTTTGTGTGTCTTAAGAAATTATTGTTTGGATTGACTAACTGCTATCCAGTTTTATGTGCAGTTCCTACTCAAGCTTGGGTGTCTTTTCTGTTAAGAAGGCCTCATTAACATTGCTGGATTAGTAAGCCAAAGACTGCTTAAAAAGGAAAAAAATAAGAGTTTGCAGTTTGGAAATAAAGACAGACTTTTGGTTGGATAGAAACAGCATTTGTGCTTACTTGTCGCTTGAGGAAATATTAAAAAACTAGGTATTCTGGGTAAAAACAAATTGAGTATTGTCTGTTTTGTGGTAGAGCAAATGTTTGTGTTCACACATTTCCTTATTGATTTTTGTCAACGCGATAAACAGGTTGACTTCCGATGTAAGGGTACATATGAGACTCCCGACACAGTATCTTCTGCACATATTTGAAGTCTGACTAAAGGACAGTCAGATGATTATTTGCATGTAGTTGAGATAAAATGCTATTGCCCTCTTAGTGCCATTTATTCTTGCTAAGTTTACCCAGGAAATGTTCAAAAGGATACACCGCAGTGACTTTATCCCAAATAGCCTAAAAAGTAGTGAATTAACACTGCCCACTAGCCTTCCCATAGTACTGACAAAGCCGCTTTCAGATCAATCATAGCTGCCAGCAGGCAGATAAAAGCACAGAGGCTGTTTTAACAGCAAGCTCAAACAGCAAAGGTGTGCTTCTGTAGAGACAAGACGAGACACGTCAAACATGAGCATTCGTTTCAATCATTTAACCAAAAAAATGCTGAATCAAGATGGGGCTTTCACTAAATGATTGTAGCACCTGTGTTTAGTTTCATATATTTTTTGTACATTAAAGAACTGAATCCTATCTGCAAACAATAACCTTTTTTCTTTGTTCCCTCTTGACCAATATGGCTGTTTTTTTGTTTGGTTTGTAGAGAACATTTGTTTGTTTAATTAATGGCACTTAAAGTGAGGAACTAAACACAAAAGGAGGATGGTCATGAGGCTGGGTGACTACTGAAATGTTCTTATCCATTCATCAAGGTAAACGGAATGTAGTTTCCACTTTTCTCAGCTCGGGTCAAATTTAAAGATTGACTGAGGAATGAGAACTATTTAGGGCTCTGAACAGGTTTTTCTGTCAGCAGTTGGCTTAGTCCTTCATCTCCAACTTATTTGGATATAGAAGGTTTGTGTCGTAATAATAGAGAACGTATTAATCTGTGAGTTTTGATTAAAACATGTAATATTACTACAAAAGGCTCAGTAGCTTTTTCCTTGTCAATTTTTTGTTGATATTTTAGAAATATGTTTTCATAGAGTTATAAAAAAACATAAAATATGTCATATTTCTAATAAATTACTGCAATTAAATACATTTCTTATTATTGACAACTTTGTTTTTGGTATAAAGTTACTATTGAATTGTTTTCTTTAAAGTATTTGAACTTTCAAGTCTAACTAAAAATTAGGTCAATCACCAAAAATGTCATGATTCTTAAAAAAAAAAAATACCTGCTGTAAACTCTGATTCAAAACCTTCTTAAACAGTTTACTGTACGTTTAAAAACTTCTGAAACTTTCTTTTAAAATGATCAAATGTTGTCCTTTTGACATTTCAGAAATCGTGCTCTCAGTCATGTTGGTTCTAGAGAGGAAATTATGTCAATTTTAGACAGGAAGCGACAGAACTTGTTATCTGTCTGAAGTGGTAAAAAGAATACTATAAATGCAGGAGCCGAAAGCCATTGATGGGAGTGACTCATTCTCATGTGATCTACAGGAAGTGTTCTAAAGGTGGACCATCTGGTACGTGTCTGACAGAAGTTCAGAACTCCCATTTTGTGATATATAATTAGTGTGGATCCAACATATTTATGCAAAACTACTTTTAACCCCACCATGAAATGTCAGACCCCACAAAACCTTCAACACCAGCTTGTCTTTTGGAAATCCCAGCAGGGTTGTGGCCTGGCGCTCAGATTAAAGTTTTGGTCCACAACCCGTAAACCTGCTGTAACTTCGCTTGTTGATTCTCTGAAAACAAGTGCTGAGCAGAGAAAATGCGCGCTGGAAAAGTTTATTCTTGACAGGCCTTTGTTTTGAGTTTCATTCATGGAGGACTGTTTGGGGTGAGGCTTAAATGACGCTAACAGGAAGAACAGGTTAGCCTTTGGCGTCCTTGGAGGTCTGTCGATGTCTGATGCTATTTAGCAGCAGAACAGCTGGTGAGACAGAGGACCCGCTTGAGCGTTGCTCTCTGTTATTCTTCAGACTGCCTTTGTTGAGCTGAGCTGCCATTCATGTGTTCTGAACATCCACTGATATAATCTGTCAAAATCTGTTTTTCTGGAAATGACACGCGGAGGAAACCAATTCCCAGCTGCTTTCATTTGTATGTCACACTGGTTTAGCAGGGTTGCTGCACACAGATGGATTTCCCCTTTCTATTGGAGCACTGAAAGTGAAATTAGGCAGGTAGGATATGTAGGCCCAAACATTACAAGAATTTTGTTTGCTCGACGTGGCCACGGATTACAGACTGAATCATCTTAAGACCTTGGAATGACATGAACATGTTGCAACAGGGTGGAGTTTGACTTTTGGACTCTTAGACTTTATTTATTATGCACACACTATATCTGTGTCTGAATACAGTCCATGGATAATGAGAAACACTCCTTACAGATGGCATCCAAACCTGCTTTGACTATAAGTGTTATCAGATTTGTGGTAAATTTAGCTGCGTGCAGTCATTTTGGAAACACATTTCGTATGCTTTTATTTTCCACAAAAGCTTTAAAGTGGGTTATGTTAAATATTAAGAAACTGGCACAATCATTTACTTAGATATCCATAAATAGAAAATGGTTTATACCTTTTTTATGTCAACCGCATTTTTGGAGGGGCCTTGCTTTTCGACACACCTGTTAACTAGGAGTAGTTTGAAATGTGATGCCCTGAAGGGAAATTCACAAGTTCTTCTTTTCATGCCAGAGCAAAATTGAAACTTCAGGCCATGTTGTTCATTTGTACTAATTGCTTAATGAAAACTAGTCCAGTCAGATGCATCATCTTAGGGATGTAAAAGTAACTACATTCTATTTAATTTGAAGGACTTATGCATCAAGAGTCATTTAGGATGGATCGTCTCTGCTTTTTTTGTTTTAAAAGTTAGTAGACACAATAGGACTATAATTTCAAAGAGCGTCTGAAAACTGGAGCAGATCTCTTTTAGAGGGTCAGGTGGTTTTCATCCAATGCAGTTGATTAAATAATCTTCAACCCGCCTGACTCCCGCCCTTATGTGTCAAATTCCATTCTTGTTTGTTAAACTACATCCAACAAAACTATCTTGTCATAGGCAGAAACATGCAGGTGTTGATAAAAACCTCAGACGCAGATGTAGCACGTTTGGTTTCAGTGACAAGAGCTGAACATACGAGTTATGACTGCTTCCATTTTTTCACACGCTGGTGACAAACTATCAAAACAACCTCAGAAAGATGAAAAAAACCGACTCACCCTTTCTGAACAGCTGTGAGTTTTTCTTCCAAAATAGTCACACAATGGGGAGGTACAAAGGAGTGGCTGGATGTTTGATTGTGTCTGAACTGCAAAACAGGTTAACTTTAAACTCATGACATGGTTTCATCAAACTATTTGACAAATACTAATTAACATTGACAGTAATAAACAGTAAAACAAAAATATTAAGTGTAAATATTTGATGTATTTTCCATTAATCTATATTTTTTCTTTCCCTTTTAGGAATTATTCCGCCTAGTAAAACTGCGAAAATTCACTGCAAGTGACAATGAGATCCAAGTCATTCCACCGGAAATAGCCAACTTTATCCAGCTGGTAGAACTGGATGTATCTCGAAATGGTAAGTTAGCTAAAAAATTAGAAGATACATGATTCAGTTTGTTTTATTATAAAACTGCCTGAACTACAGGGGTTAACCCATTTAACACACTCTTTCTTGTACATACTGTAAATCTTCACCTATTTACACCATCGAGGTGAAGCAGCTGATTCTGACATAGAAAAAAAAACAGCTTTTCATATAAGCTTTGCATCATATGCAACACAATACTTAGTTAAGGGTCTCTTCAGAGTGGACACATGTGGTTCGCCTAAATTGAACCAGAGTTTGTTTACCCCGATAATCTGGAACAATAATCCGTCTAATTGGACCCAAACAGACTCTGGTCCAGGACCAGGAACCACTCTCGGATTCATCTTGTGAAGTGGTTTCGGTTCGTTTCCAATTGGACTGAGCTCTCGGTCTCTGTGAGAGTCCTCAGTCTGAATAGACTCAGAGCTCGGAGTGGAACAATTGGACCAAAAGGCCACCGTAGCTGGGCATTGTGAGATGTTAACAGAGTAGAAATGAAGCAACCATAAGCTGCAGGTAAATGTGGAGCAACAACGAGACACAACAACTCATTGGAATGTCTTTGGATGAATGCAGGCTAAGTAAAACAAATTTTGATCCACATTGCTTCTCACACTGTTTTTTGTTTTTCTGTGACAGAATCATCTAATTTACATTGAATGGGTAATCACTGCACTGCTGTAAAGTGTTGCATTGCAGTGTAAGGCTGCTTTTCTCAGCCATAGAATCTGCTGGCATTACGTTAGTTGCGTAAACGGTTTAAGAGTTACAGTAGTTGAAAGAATGTAAACACTGGAGCTAAAACTCTTATGTTTAAGGGTTAAAAACAGCAAAACACTTGGACTTTAAGTTTCATCTCCCTGAAGAAAACAGATTTATTTCTGATCATTTCGATGTGAAATTACAAACAATTATTTTTTTTTACTCTAATTAGTTTTACAATGATAACAAATTTGGTCTCCAAAACTATCTCCTGAACAGTGGCAAGAGCTGCAGGTGAAGCTGTTCAGAGCCACGCGGTGCACTGAACATCTTGCTCTCCCAAACATATTTATCATTTTGAACAAAATTCCATTAAAGCTGGCTTTAAGGTTGACTGTAGCCAGGAAAATGACATAGATCCTCCATCTGTTTAAACATCTTTGCTCAAGAATTCACGAGTAATAGATGTAAAAGCAGAAGGAGTAAAGGAAACCGAACTGCTTGCCTTTTTAACTCATTAATCAATGTTATGTGCATGTCTGCGTTCATTAAATTCTTTTACTGAAGAAAAAACACTTGGGTTTGCAAAATATGTGTAATTTTTTTTTAACCCAGGGTTGTTGCATTTTTTTTATTAGTTAAATGCTGTGTAATTTACCCTTTTAATCCTTCACTAGTGTGTTTGAAGAAGTTTGTAACTGTATGTGTTTTTTCCTTTAGATATATATGAAATTCCTGACAGCATTTCGTACTGTAAAGCCCTCCAAGTGGCAGATTTCAGTGGAAATCCAATAGCAAGGTAAATCCCCTTTTCCCCTGAAATGGATTTTCAAAATAATTATTCTTATTTTAATGTAGGTAGATTATTAAATATCAAAACTATATTTGTGTTTTTTATGAAGAAATGTACATCTGTACTATGCCGTCTACATTTTCTTTTTGGCTTTAGGAGCTTTTCTCTGCTTGACTGATTGTGCTTAGCGTGCTTTTATTTTGTAGGTGAGATCAGCTCCAATTTGCACCTCAGCATGAGCAGTGGCTCATGGCCTTGCAGTTTAGTTTAGCCGGCAACAAAGCGCGATCGAAGTTACACAGCCATGGCTGTTCAATACAATTATGCACACACACATGCTTTCCTCCTTTCTCCTACATTCAATTTTTCCACTTGTTTTACAGTTAAGTATCGATTTCTAATTTAATTTCTTAGTAGAAGAATTTAATCCCAGGTATGTGATAGCCCTTTTCTCGTCACTTTAAAACATAATATTATAAAATACGTCTGTTTTTTTAATAGATTATAAAAATCAATAAAAAAAAACAAGTAAAGTAATCAAGATGTTTTGAGTGGACAGATTCATATTTTACTTTTTTATTCCATAATTATGCAGAAAAAGACTCTTGGACAGTCAAAAGAGCTGCCTTAAAAAAAGGTAACCAGAGTTCAAATGGTGCCAAAAGCATCAATGCTGTTACTATGCCATCCCAACAAGCATAGTAATAGACTCATTAGCTGATGCTGCGGTCATAAACAGCTTATGTGTTCGTTCTTGTTTGAACAAGCAGCTGATGTGTCTGTAATCAGCAGTATGCAGAGTAGGAGCACATCTCTACAGGCTGCCACGTTTTGGATTCTGATCCATTAATTTCCTGTTGTAGAGTTGAAGTGATGTGCAAAATAAAGTTTAACTTCTTTCAAACAAACAATCAAAAAAAATACATGTATATATATATATATATATATATATATATATATATTTTTTTTTGTATAGATATTTGGTTTATTTTGACCTTGTGAAAAAAATGACAGAGTAAATCTACTGTCTTTTTTTTAGTTTATAGATATAGACTAATTCATGTCTATCTTAAACCAGGTTTATTCTGCAATAGGCTAATTTTTTTTTAGAGATCGCTAGAGATGCTTTCTCAGCTTTTTCTGTGTAAAACATTTGAGGCTCGGTAAAGTCATGTGAACATTATGTATTCAGATATTCAAAACTATGCAGTTCAACTATACATTTGTGAAAACATCATTAACATATCAAAACATCTCCACATTTGTTTTTAAATGTTTTTGCTTCTCTGAATATCACTTCTCGATTCACAATTTGTCATTTGAATTTAGGATTTATTTAACTTGATTAACTGGATTTATTTTTCAAATGTAAACTATTATTGTTATAATTAAGTGCTCCACAAAGCTAATTATACAAACTGGAATTTTTGTGAATAAAGGCAAAAAATCTAACATTAAAAACTGCTGGCTGCATTTTTTCACCATGATTATTGTAAAGGAAAATCTACTTGGATAATTTCATTATCTTAATTTCTTTTCAAACTAAAGATAGATTCAATTTAATTATTACTTTCAATTGTGCTATAATTACAACGGCAAGCCACAAACTCTCTGCTCCGCCCCATTCTGATGCATCCATTTGCAGGCGTATAGATCAATGCACTTCTTTGTTTTCTCCGTCTAAACTGGCGTCTGAATAGCTTCAATGTTGCTCGCCATTTTTTTTTGCACCGTTAATGTCAGGTAGGGGCTGTGACGAGCTGTAGGAGAGCGTGTAAACAAAAGGATGATGGGAAATTGGGGCAGGTTTAATCAGTGTCAACTTTCCTGCCCACAACCCAATTTCTAATGAACTATTGCTGCTCTACAGAGACTGTCCTAGAAACCAACACAGGTTTTTACATTTTTTCTGATAACGACAATCATGATTAAAAGACCACTAAGAACACTTAAGCAATAGATCAAAATATGATCGGAATGGGACTTGAAGCTGTCTTCTCATGTTTTCTTCTTTTTGTTGTGTTTTTTCAAGGTTACCCGTAAGCTTTCCAGAGCTACGGAACTTGGTGTGCCTTTCCATCAACGATATTTCTCTACAGTGTCTTCCAGACAACTTTGGAAAGTGAGTAGTTCTGCTGTGCCTCTGTTTTGTCTCTTGGTGTTCTGAACATATTTGTCACTTTGTTTAGCGAGTAAACAGCACATGAAGGTGAGCAGGGCGTGTTCACTTCTCTTCCGGCCTCTTTAGGATCTAATTGTAGTTTTAGGTGTGGACACAGATCTAATAGTTTTTCCTAAACATCAGAAGTCTGGAACAGCTTGTAAGTTTACAACCATGTGCTAAAACCTTTTAGACTTGGCATTCTTTTAGAGTTTTGGTGATTTTCTCATTGATTGATTAATATTTAACTGTGGGCATTACTTTGCACTATTATGCTTTGGGTTTAATTATTTTATTAGATAGGGTGTGTGTTTGAGTGCGCAAGACACCAGAATGTTAAAAGCAGTTCCATCGAAGGTGTTGTGGTGTGATAATAGTTAAAAATAAAAGTCTAGGATTTATTCTGTATCTTAGATAAACTAGATTTTTTTGCAGCTAGTCAGTTGCTGCCTAGTCTGAGAAAATTGTAATTTAGAACATCAGACATTGTGTTGTTTTTCACTTTTTTCATTAAGAAAAGTAAAAATCTTGTTGGTTTATAAAAGGTTTGTCTGACACCAGTCTTTTTCCCGTTGAGCCCTCTTATAGGTTGTTATTGAAGTTTCAGGTTATTGTCCCTTCTGAGTTGTTTTCATAGATCTCTGGATATTAATACTAAGCTGAATTTAAACCTTTAAGGAGATGGACTTAAGGAGATACAACTGTAGCAGACATCAGAAGAAATCAAAGCGCCGTGTTGCTTGAATAGGCTTTTAAGGAGCTATTTGTTGTAGTGGATTCAGATTAAGTAGAATTAAGACAGACTCCAAGCTTTTTTTGTGGTAGAAAATGTTCCGGTTGTTAGTTTAGGACCAAAATCTCAAATTAATGTATGATAACAAAAGACAAACTTCTGTTTATATTGTGTTAAAGTATTTGAATAATGAAAATTGTGTTTTTGGTGTTTTTAACATTTTCTTTTGGTATTTTTCTGACAATGGATGACATATATCTTTTAGAATAGATCAAAATATGATCTAAGTGGGTCTTTAAAGGAAGTCAATGAAGTTTATTGTTTTTTTTTTTTTTGGTCACGTCATTTTCACCAAAAATGTCTAACTTGTTTGGCTACTTTATGCAATTTTCACATCTAAAAACATTTTTTTTGCTTTATGTCTGTAACTTGTTTGGTTGATCGTTTAGACAGCCCAACCAGCTTTAGCTTCACTAGTTTATTTTGATTGCCAACAAGCAGACAGAGGAGCGGCTCTCCTCCTGCGTTAGCTCTCCTCCCTCCTTTGGCTCTTGGTACGGCCTGTTCTCCCCACACGTGTTGTATTTATCTTGACTAACACAGTGACTGAAGGCCTGCACTCCGTCAGGGGAAGAAAGGGAATGAAAAGCAGAACATAGTAAGAGCGCCTCGCTGGAAGTTTTTCAGAAAGTGATGAAACCAAAATAGTAAATGACTTCCAGGTTTGATCTTCAGTCTGTTGGATAAAAACAACGTTAGGAAGCAGTAGTTTGTGATTCTTTATTTTAGCATTTTTAGTTTGAGTTTCTAAATCTGTTGTAAACTTCCTGGTTTTACATTTATGAGAAGTTGTAATAAAAAGTATGATTTTCTTGTATTTATTAATAATTATTCTATTTCTTTTGCATGATGACTACATTTCTAAAACCATCTAATCTTTATTTGGGAACCAAAAGATATTAATTCCAGCAGATAATTCCGTACTTTGCTCCCTTGTGGTCATTTTCCATTTTCCTTTTCATGCAACATGTTTATGCCGCTGTAATTTTGCTGCCTTGATAAGACGGACCCACCTCCAAACTACTTCCTGTTCGGAGACATCTGATAACAAAGTCCTATGGCCTTTTGTGGCTGTCTAGGTCTCCAGACTTATACTTCTCCATGTTTTTGTGTCATTGCAGCCTCTCCAATTTAGTATCCTTAGAACTAAGAGACAATATCCTGACATTCCTGCCTGAGTGAGTACACATTCACCTTGCTGAGTGATTTATTGATAGTCTCTGTTTTAATCTCCATGGCGCTGCATTCTCACCTCACTTGCTTCCTTTATTTACAGTTCGTTGTCTGAGCTTCACAAACTCGAAGGACTCGACTTGGGCAGTAACGAACTGGTAGAATTGGTGAGCCATTTTACCATTCACTTTTAAATGCTTTTGTTTTCTCCTTAAACATCACTCAATGACAAAATCCCAGTTTACCCACTTTCCATCACATGACATTTTCAGACAGATGTGATGTCTTTTCAGTTTGTGCTTCTACATTATTGTAAGAATCTCTTATTTAAGTTTGTATATGTATATATAAACTCTAAGTTTATCTTTAACATTGCAATTGCATATTTATTGTAATTTTGATAACAGCCACAATGCAAAAATTGGGTGTTATTCCAGTAAGTGGGACGTGTTAGACAATATTACAAGTTTTTATGAAAGGATAAACAATTGTTTACTATTTTTGATGTTAGTTTTGTCTTTCTTCTTACTGTTTTTCATTTTTTTTCCCCATATAGCCTAAGTCTATAGGCAATCTTTCCAAGTTGAAGGAACTGTGGCTTGATGGAAACCAGTTGATTGAACTTCCTGCAGTAAGATGATCTTGCAGTTACATTTTTAAAACTGAACTATTTTTCTGTTGTTGATATCTTTATGGTTTTAGTGTCATCTAGTCCATATGTTTCTATAATAAACCAGAGTTTAAGGAATCTTTGAGATTTATTATGCTACGTACACACCAAGTATGTGATTCACGTTCAAGAACGTGCTAAACATGGGTTCTTGAATGCGCTTTTAGCATACGGTGTTCACAGTGAACTGTCGCTATTCGATACTGGTGATAAAATATACTGCGAGTATCGATACTTTCACAGCAATATACCGATATAAAAGAGATTTTGATCGAATCTGAATTCTTCCCCTATCTCTTAGCCTTCCAAATGGAGAGCTACGGAAAAATAGTTTCAAATTCGGACGTTACTCCCAATTGATGACGTCATCAATAGTTGCCAATCAGCTATGTTAGCGCGGAGCTGCTAGCGCTCAGAAAATACATAAACAAAGTTGGTTTTATAACTTTAATGAGGTCATGCTAAAACAAAAAGTCATTACTTACATTTAAATGTAAACTTCTGTGCTTCAGAGCACAGCCACATGGAGAAAAGCGCTGAACACCTTTGCACCGTCGATGGCTCTGGATCCTTCCACTGCGAGGATTAGCCCTAAAAAAGAAAAAAAATATTTTAGACAACCCTACCCCTAAAAATACCCCTACAATCTGAAGGTTAGGGAGAAGCTGGAGGACTAGGGGACGGATTCGGATTTGGCCATAGTGTCATATAAATCCAGCCTGGCACAAATTGCAGTTAGTAATTTCTCGTCTACATTCAATGGCGGGTGTGTTTTGAATATGACGCACTACCAAATCCGAGTCCCGGACTGGTCAAAGTTTCACTGGTGTAACTATCAGCTACCTGGTGTTTTCTATGCTGAGGCCAGAAACAAACTTAAAAACTTGTGTGAGTGATGCGTGAACATGAGAGTTTTGAATATGGAAGACCAAAACACGCATATGAGGCGTTTACATAGACTTCTGAGTTGGTTAGAGTGAATATGATGAATGCAATATTGACGCCTCAATTTTGACTACAAGTTGCTTTTTTTGCCCATTTTCTCACCCGTTCTGTGCTCTGAACCGCAGACAATCTGCTGCATCAGAAACCTGATGTGTCTGGATGTGTCGGAAAACAAGCTGGAAGGACTTCCTCAGGAGTTGGGAGGCCTTGAGAATCTCACGGACCTGCTAGTGTCGGAGAACTCCATTGAAGTTATTCCTGAAAGCATTGGTATGGTTTTCCTCAGCTCTCTAAAAAACTTCATAAAACCATGAATATACATTTATGCTGACAGTTTTAGATTACAAATATAATTTCATTAGGATTTTATGATGCATATGAATTCAGAATGCAACTGCCTGTGTGTACTGCTCAAAATGTTGTTTTTACTATTTTTTTTTTGTTTTATTGCAGGAAAACTACAGAAACTTTCTATACTCAAAGTTGACCAGAACAGACTAAGTTGTCTTCCGGAGAGCATTGGCAGTTGTGAAAGTCTTACAGAACTCATCCTCACAGAAAACCAAATAAAGGTTTGTTTTCTTAATGTGTTTTGGATTTCTAAGACCAGACAATGCCTTTGTCAATCCAGTGCAGCTCTTTTGTGAAAGGATTTACCTTACATTTATAAAAAAAAGGAAGTGTAAAAACACCCCTGAAGCCCTTGTTGATCTTCTGCTTTGGTTTATTTGTTTACCTTGGCAGAGTTTGCCTCGGAGCATCGGGAAGCTGAAGAAACTGTTGAACCTAAACTGTGACAGAAACCAGCTAACGTCGTTACCTAAGGAGGTAAGCTCCTTCAATTTCAATTAAGTCGACATTGAAGAAAAAGGCCACCAAGCCAGCTGTGATTGTGAAAACAACATTGAGCATTTTTATAACCCTCTGTTTAGGGAAATGTATTTGTCATTTATCACCAAGCCCAAAAATGATACTTATCACGCAATAACTTTTTCTGTTTTGCACGTAGTTCCTGCTTTAACCTTGTTGTTACTTAAAGGGCTCCTGTGCTTGTTTTGAGGCAAACAAATGTGACATATACTGCAGTTATAATAGCCTAGAATGGCACAAAGCGACGGCTATGTGTGCAGAAACTCCCGTTCTCGTCTGGCGAGACAGTGACCGTGGCTGTCGTGCCCTCATTCACTTCGACTGCACGTTATTCTGGTTTGTCCAGTGTCGTCTGAGGGGTCTGCATTGTGTTCGTGTGTGACATTCTTCGTCAGCCTCTTGTCCGCTTAAGTGAACTCATGCTTCGTTGAAAGCTCCATCTGAAAGGCGTCTTTAAGCGTTGCACAACGCCCCAGTGTCCTCTGGACGCAAAGCTGACAGTGTTTTATGAAAGAAAACCAACAGTTTGGCTCTCTGCGCAGATAATCAGACGACTTTTCCACTTATTTTCTCTTTCAACTCAACGTTGCATGACATCTCCACAAATCAGAGTAACCATGACCTGAGTATTGATTTGGGTTTTTCTAAACTAACTGACGATCGACTGAGTTATTGATTCTGCTGATTGCTTGTAACAGTTTTTTCCGGCTGACACTCAACTGCAGCATAAATCTCAACAGTTTCCAGGTTGCAAACACTTTGTTTACTCTTGTTTTCTTCCGCACTCTTACATTTAAAACTGAACTCGGAGCCTTAAGGGAGACGGATCTTAAAATATTCGAGCCTCATGTGCTTCTGTCGGAGCTGATTTATTGGTAGCAGTTCAACCGGCTCATCTGCTCTCTGTTTTGTCTGGCTACTGGGT
The DNA here is from genome assembly GCF_002922805.2 of Oryzias melastigma. NCBI lineage: Eukaryota > Metazoa > Chordata > Actinopteri > Beloniformes > Adrianichthyidae > Oryzias > Oryzias melastigma. The sequence continues at coordinate 23,544,716 of NC_050526.1, forward strand.
CTAATTGGGCCTAATTTTAGGTCTCCCTGCCACATCTATTGACATGAAATCCTGTTGTTATCATCTCTAATTCCAAAGCAAAGTTCCCAAAAACTGATTTACTTGAAATTCTGTAGCCTTACCCCCCCCAAACAAGCAATTTGTGTTGCTTATATTTAAAAGATATTGATGCATGTTGATGGTTTGTGTTGGTGACATATCCTGACTCCAGATCGGAGGCTGCTGCCGTCTGAATGTCTTCTGCGTGCGGGATAACAGACTGACCAGGATACCTGCAGAGCTGTCACAGGCCACGGAGCTGCACGTGCTCGACGTCTCTGGAAACCGGTGCGTTACCTCTTTGTAGCACAGGCATGGATGCAGGTTGAAACAGGTCGAGACAAGATCATCAGGAATGAAACAAATCGTCTCGTTCCTAAAGATGATCTTGATATAGTGGAGCATCTTCGTCAGAAGGTGTTCTTTTTTATCCCTTTTATTGTACCTCTTCCAGATTTTGTCTTTAGGAAAATCTGAGTGATGTCTGCTGTTTGAGTCATATATGAACGTACTTATGTCTTTGTCTGGAAACCTCCCCCGTGTTTTTATCAGTCCAATGTTTCCATAGTAGTGTCTGTGTTTTGGAAAAGACACGAACACGGTGAAGCTCTTCCTTCTTGTCCGTGTCCAGACTTGCCCACCTGCCGCTGTCCCTGACCACGCTCCAGCTCAAGGCCTTGTGGTTGTCAGAAAACCAGTCGCAGCCACTCCTCTCCTTCCAGACAGATGAGGACCTTGAGTCAGGAGAGAAAGTGCTCACCTGTGTGCTGCTGCCCCAGCAGCCATGTGAATCAGACTATAAAGGTATGACGAGCTTTCTTGCAGTTTTTCTGTTACCTAAAGACCCACTCCCATCATTTTTTGAGCTATAAAATCTTTGTGGCCCACACAGAGTTTTTCGTCTGCTCTTGAATCAGAACAAGAAATTCTCAAAAATTTAATTTTGAGCTTAATTTAATTAATTGATGTCCTCCATCATCAAAAAAATCCCTTAAGAACCTGTTAAAAACCCAATTTTGATCGGAGTGGGTCTGCTTTCCTCACTATGCATCTCTATTTCTAGCTCTTCATCATTCCAGTTTAGTCTCTGAGCATGTAGAGGCCCTCGGCTTTGATGACATTATCACATGATCAGCGCAGTTTGTGTCTCGCTCTCTGATCCTCCTCCGTGTTGGTTATGAAGCGATCGCATAAGGAATCTCCTTTGACATCTCAGAGCCTCTCTCCCTTGAAGCCATCTTTGGTTGTGTTTTTTAGTAACGCAGTAGATTAAACGGCTAAAGAGGCTTAGTGGTGGCTGGCCTGCTGCCATTAAAAGCTCTCCCACTGGGAGTTATGACTGGGAAATGGTTAAGTTTACTGTGATTATTCCAAGTTTTGTGTACAATGAATTGGAACAATACCCCTCAGGACTTGTAGCTTTTTCCAGTTCCTTTTTTTTACAAAGTAATCCTCCAGCGAATGATTTAGTGTGGTAATGTTCTGTCTGTCTCTCGGGGCAAAAATGCAGATATTAAACCAGTGCAGGTCAGATCAGTGAGGCTGTAGTTGGGGGCAGGGAAGATTGTGTTGCTGTAAGCCAGTGACTAAGCTGGGATTTGAAACCATGATCTGGCAGTTTCACTCTCTCCTATTGGTGCTGGGTCGTTCTCCAACTCTCAATTCTTGATTTCAGACCTGCAAAAATGTGTAATCTTCATGGTCTTTTTTTCAGGGGGCTTGGTGAATTTCTGTGCGGCTGAATATCTTTTTCTTTTTATTCTTTCTTAAAATGTTGCTGGCTCAGAAAATCTTGCTCGCTTTGAAGGCCTGGACAGCCTGGTTAATGGGATGGTAGATGACTCGTGGGCCAACGCCGTGGATACCAGCAGGAAAAGCACCATCCAGTTTGCGGATGATGATGAAGACGATGACGAAGAGGACGATAAGGTGAGACCTGCAATCATGAATGAACCAAATAAATTGATAAAAACCAAAAGAAATAATTTAATTATTTTATTTGAGTTGATCAAAGCAAAATAGACAAAATTGACTTGAGGTGTGAAATCCATGTGGGTTCAGAACATTTAGCTAATAAAAAGTGCTAGTGATGCTTCAGGCTAAAGCAACAGAATGCTAACGTCTTCTCTGAAGCTTCACAAACAGCTTGAACTTTATCTGGAACAAAATTGTGTAACATTTGAAAGCTGTGACCAATGCAGTACCGACCACAAACATTCAACTCTTTGTAAGATCTAAGATTTGTAAATATTTGTGTTCAAGAAATGTGGAATATTTCTACTGTAGACTTCCATTTTTTTAAATTATTTTTCCGTTAAAGATCACTTATATAATTTTGATCTATTGTATAAGCGGTCTTTTAATTGTGATTGTGACATTTTTAGCAAAAATAAAAAAATCTGTGTTGTTTTCTAGGATGTAATTTCTGCAGAATGACAGTAGTTTAATGCTGTTTGGGTTGGTCGTATTTTTTTTGGAAGTTTGTTTTCAAGTAGCATTTTTTCAACTGGTCCTGACTCAAACATTTTAAAAAGAAATATCTACAAATGCAACATTGAGCTTCATTTTCTTAATATATGTCTTCCATCATCACACAAATACCACAAGAACACGTTAAAAATACCAAAAAAGTCTGAAACTTCTGCTTTAAAACAAACAAATGCAATGAAGGAAATCTTGGAAGTTTTTATAAAGTTTAGGGGAATTATGCCAGGCTTTTAGACATTATTTAAATTGTTAAGACATTTTTTTGCATTTTTTTTATTTTGGATTCCTACATTTTTATTTGATCTTATTTTCTAAAAATAAATACTGTGTGATCACAATTTTTGTGATTTATTTTTTTTCCACTAAAAATTCAGAATTTAGTTTTTTTAACTATTTATTTTGGAAAGGATATATTTAATAAAAGATGCTGGGATTGCACTA
>NC_050526.1:23548262-23585501 GCF_002922805.2 Oryzias melastigma
CATGGCCTACCCCTTCTCAGATTAAACCCTGGGATGCCTGTAACTTTACTCTGTTTTCAGTCCTGTGGAAAATGTGCAAACGGGGCCGCTGTGCCTTCCTCTTTTTGAATGGTAGTAATCTGACCAGGTTTTTTAATATCTGAAAGATATTTTACTTTTTGAATTTCTCGTTTAAAATAAAAAAAAATCTTCTTAGGTAGTTGCACTATAAACCTTTTTAAATGTATTATAAGATATTCTATATCTTTTTTAAAACACTGGGTGAGTTCTTTAAATTTTCGGGCAAACTATAGGAAGCGTTTATGGACCTACTGATTAAAGATTATTGTAAATCTCTTGTGAATATTGATACTTTTATACATTGTGGCAGCTCATGTGTAAATACATATGTATAGCAGGTTAATTAATCTGTTGAAGATTGTTAACCCTCTTTTGCCAAGCTTAGTACATCTCCTGTTTTGTTCGTCAAATCGAAGAACAAAACGGTGGAATGTCTTATTCAGTTTGTCGTTTTCGTCTGACTTTCGAGCTCTGAAAGTTTAAGATCTCGGTTTGGGTAAAAAATTAGATTTGATTTAGTGATCAAATCTTGATTTAAGAGGTGCATAAATTAAAAGTTGATGCAAAAGTAACCATGTTACTAAATGTGCTGTCCTTCACTGCTTTGTATTGTTTTCCAAATAGATGCCAAAAAACGATTGTGTGTGAATTTTTACCACTAAGATAACACTCTTTAACACAGTCGCTCCTCTTAAATGCACTTCTTTATGTTGCTGAAATTTTATTCTTTTATATGGTACATGGTATTATTGTGTGTTTGAATCCACTGCAAAAGAAACTTGACCGGGGAATTTGGTTCAACTGTTGGTTTTATGTTTTTAATTATTTTCTGATCAAACTGCACAAAGCGGATCTCAAACGGGCTCTGGGCCTTTGGGATTTGGTGACTTTTTATCCACTGATCAATAAAACGAGTGCAACACTAAGCAACTCATTTGTTGTTCCTTTGTAGCTTTACAAGTCTCTGTTTGGCATTCTATTAACCTTCTGGTTGCAGGGTCAGACCAGACGTTTTTCAATATTTTAGAGTAAGAAAAAAAAAATCAATTTTCAAGCTAAGCCCCGACTTTAACTGGCTTGTTGTGAGGGGATATAGTAGATGGTTTCCATATCCTTTTTTTTTTTTTTTTTTTTGCTTTTCCTTTCTGTAAGTGATCCGTCCATCCTGCATGTTTTTATGACCATGGCATGCTTCCACTGTAATATGTGTCGCACATATTTATCTTTATATCTAACATGAAAAATGTAAAGAAATGTGAATTGTCAGTTCAAGAAAAGTCACTTTTATTTTCAAAAATGTGAACATTCCTCAAAAATGTCTTTAAAATCCCACTCCAATTATGTTCTGATCTACAGTAAAAGCGTTCCCAGTGCTCTTTTAATTACAGTTGTCATTTTTTTAGGCAAAATCATAAGGAACTGTCATTTTCTTGGATATAGTTTTAACTGGGTGACAGCAGTTCATTAGAAATTCATCTTTGAATTGTGGGAGAAACAATTGATGTGGAGTAAGGGCGCCCCCTTCCCATCATCCATCTGTTTACACGCTCTCTTGCTAGCTTACAGCCCCTTACAACTTCAATATGAACTATATTAACAAACGTTTTCACTCACCCATCCAAATGATCAGAATTGGGTGTCCTAATCACTTGGCCTGGTCACAGGAGTATAGAATTAAGCACTTTTTCACACATTTGTGAAAGAATCTTCTTCTCTCAGGAGCTCTGTGAATTCCAGAGTGGAACTGTCAGAAGATGCTACCTGTGCAACAAATCCAGTTGTGGAATTTCCGGAATATTCCAAAGTCAACCATCATAACAAAATGTTTGGGAACAACAGCAACTTAGCCACCAAGTGTTAGATCATGTAAACTGATGGAGAGAGGTCAGCGGATGCTGAAGTGCAGATTGCAAAGCATTTTGGACAATTCCATGCTCCAAACCTTATGGGAACAGCTTGTTATGGGCCTCTTCCTCTTTCAACATGACTGTACACCAGTGGACAAAGCAAGATCCACAGACATGGAAAAATGGTCAGAAATTCCTAGAAACACACTCCTCAGGCATCATATTGAAGTCTATGGGTTAGGAAGGGGATGGCAGTTCATATGTGAGTCAAGGCAAGTGAGCAAATACGTTTGGTAATATAGTGTAAGATTAGACGTACATGAATCTATTTGTCTACAAGTGGATGCATCGAAATGGAGCATAGCAGGGAGGTTCTACGGCACATTTTTATTTATTTTTTTGCTCCTGATTCTTAACTTGAATGATACAGACTTGAGCTTAATTTTCTGTATTTATTGCTCTCCATTATCAGAAAAATGTGACAAGAACATGTCAAAACACCAACAAAACCCATTTTCATCTGGGTGGGTCTTCAAGGACATAGTAATGTAACGCCTGCATGTATAGTCTTTACATTTCAATTTTTATACATTTATTTGGTCACAAAAAGAAAAAGAAAGATGAGAAAAACATCACTTCTTGTCACTGAAATTACATTTTCAGCAGCAGGTGGTGTCTTCTGACTCTCTGCGAGACTGTAGGAAACCTCACGAATCCTTCAAGCCCAGCTGCCAAAACTGGGCCGCTCCAGGCTGTAGCTGGGTGGCAACAAAAGGCTGTCCTCAAGGGAAGCCTCCAGCGTTTCCTCCCAGCCAGGTAGCATGTGGTCGTTTCTCCGCCGAGGAATCTGGACCACCCGAGGAGGTCTGTTTTCTCTGATTCAGACACTTCTGCATGCTGACAACCTTCTGTCTTCCAGTTTTCCCTTTAACATGATCTGATCGCTAATGTCTTGTAAGTAACAAATATTTTGTTGGGAAGAAATTACTATTTTTTTTCTTTTTTTTGTCATTATCAGAGGAAAGCAGGCCTGCAGTCTGAGAGCAAAGCTCCACCTTGTCGATTTCGCCATCAAAGACACGAAACTCAAGAGAGCAGGACATTTTCACATCCCAGGGCTCTTACTGCAGGGTCTGGTCTCCATGGAGACCCTATCTGCCTCACTACAAGGCCATCAGACGCAGGTTATGTGAAATCTGCAGTGACCAAGACGACCCCTCCCCAGGAATCGTTCATCTCCCAAGTGCCACTGAAAGTAAACAGACTGTTTTTCAAAAAAGTCAAAACATTTCTAGTACTTAATGTGAAAATATAAAAGATGTTCCCCTGATATTTTTCATGAATGGATTTTCTTCTAGTTACAGATCGAGGTGTCCAGCCAGAGGGGCAGTTTGGGCATCAGTATTGCAGGTGGAAATGGCTCTCCGCCTTACAAAGACCAAGATGAGGTGACTTCCACAGCAGAGGAGTTTATTTTTCTCCGCTTCTTGCTCATTCATAGAGAAGTCGTGGTTCTCTGAATGAAGATAATAAGAAGTTGCAGCCCTGAGCAACTTGAAGTTGTTTGGGTTTTATTCATGAATTGAAATGGAAACCCTTTGGCCAATCTACTCCCGTCATTTCAGGACATTTTCATTTCCCGGGTAGCTGAAGGGGGGCCGTCGGAGAAGGCAGGAATCCATGTTGGAGATAGATTGCTGGAGGTAGGAAGGGAATTACTGCTGATTTACCAGCTCACCAATATACATTCAAGCTTGTAATGTTGTGCCTGAAATGAAATTACACGCATTTGCTGCTTAGAATTCATTTAAATTGTTGTTCCTGGGGTGACCACTAGGGGGCAACCTAAGATCAACTCACATTAGGGCTCTCCTCATCATATAGGAGTAAAAACAAAAAAAAAAGCTGAAGGGAAGTTTTTTTTTTTTTTCAGTGGCCACCCAACATGTGTAAAAGCTTCTCTGTGTCCATGTCTTACATATATTTCTGCTTTCACCCCCTGCTCAAATGCACACCCTGACCCCGGTCCTTTCAGGTCAACGGTCTAAGCATGCAGGGGGCCACTCACCAAGAGGCCGTCAGCGCCCTCAGGAATGCTGGGAGCTGCATTAAAATGAAAGTTCTCAGAGAGAGGCTGCCTCCCCTGGAGGTGACTGACCTGGACATGCCTCAGCATCCTTCAGACGCGGCAGAGCAGCTGCTGGACGGCGCAGGGTGTCCGTCCAGGAAGACTCAGGCAGTCATTTGCAACGGCCATGTTACTGTAGGTGACCTAATGACATCAAAAACCAAACTATTTTGTCATAAAACTTGATGAATTAGATTTTAAAAATATATTAAAGCATAAAAAATGAGAAAAAGTTTGATTTTTCTCTGCTTCAAATCTAAATATTGTATAGAAGAATAAAATCAAGAATTATTCAACCAGTTAATGCAATAACTTGATCTAATTATCATGTCGATGCATATAAAGACATCAATGCATAGAAAACAACTATAAAAATTTTAAAAGAAAGATTTACATATCCTCATTAACTTACTGAATGATTTATATTTGGGGTAAAAATACTGCAATATTTAAGAGAGGTTTCCTTTCTGAAGTGTTTTCTGGAAGTAGACATAGTATGTAAGGATGTTGTGAAAATTTCAAGTCTTTATTCTTTATTTTTATATTCAAAAGAGATCTAGAAAGTCACAGCATATTTATTTTTTATTTGAAATGTCTGTGCTGGTCTACTTTTTCTCATTTGATTTATCTCAAATGATTTTTTTGCTTCAGTCTGACTCTCAGCAGGATCTTCATAGGATCTGCAGGTCTGAAAAAGACACGGAGGTTTCAAATCAAAACTCATTTCCACATGGAAAACACACAATGACTGTAAGCGGATGTCGTCTACACATTAACGCTTAGAGTACCCATTCATTTTGATCCTTTTTCAAACTTGACATCACAAACTATCACATTAGAGGACAGCTTACTCATTTGGTTCTCAATCGTGTTCCTCACAGATCCCCTGGATCATCCTGACTCATCCTTCTACCTCAGATGAGGATGTGGAGCTCCTCACACAGATCCCCAGCAGAGAAACACGTGGTGACATTCCCAGTTCTGACAGGAGTGTGTTCTCAGACTGTTTTGACAAAGTCTGATGGAGCTGATGGAGAATGAGGCTACCCTCCTTTTTGTCAGAAATAAAGCATCTTTTGTAATGTCATTAAAGATTTTTTTCAAAATGTTTTTGTGTGTTTTCACTTTGTTGCAGCTAAAAATGATTTATGAATTTCTCTCAATATTGGGAACTGACATTGCTACGCTAAAAATATGACTAGAATGGTGAAGAAGAGGGAATCTAACCTTATATAGGTAACTTTATTCCTTCAAGTGTTTGCTTTAAAAGAAAAAAATCCAACCATTTCTGGAACTGTCAATGAGACTTCTACACCAGTTGGCAGGTATTTTAATCCATTCTTTGATGCCAAAGTGCTGTCAGGTTTGAAGGACGTTTTTTTTTTATTTTTTATTTTATTTTCATGGGCAGCAGCTCCCTCCCCACACGCTCAACTGGGCTTAGATGAGAGTTCATGGAAGGCCAATTTATAACAGTGCACTATTTCGCCTTTGGCCATTCCTGGGTGCTTTTTGCTGTTTGTGTTTTGGGTTATTCCCTTCTTTGCTGGTGCGATCTGACAAGGATGACCCTGGAATTGACATTCAGTGTCTTTGGAGGTTGTTTTTGCCACTTTGGCTACAACTTTGATTGTCCTTCTCCCTCGATTTTCCTCTTACAGTCCTTCCTAACAATAAAAGCAGCCAGAGTCAGTGGAACATAAAGTCTGAAATTTAAACATGTTCATCAGTGGTTTTACTTTCTATTATCTTGAGACAACTCTCTTGTCTTTCTGTGGTCCAGGTGCAGTGTGTGACACTCAATAACAGACAGATCAATGACTGACAAATATGAAGACACAAATGAAAGGACACATTTGAGCTTGAAGTCACATTCAAGGCATTGTTTTTGTCCAGGAATTTCATTAATTCGTTGTTTGAAACATTTCTATTGAGGAACAATTAAAAAAATGCTTGCTTTTCCAAAAAAAAAAAAAAGTATTAAAAATGTATCAAAATATAAAGATTTTCTAACCACAGCTGCATGTTCACACCTAAACCAATTTTTGTCATTCCCTAAAATAAATCTACCCAAAACATTTAGTTTGCAAAAAAAATTGCACTTGTGAAATAAGTTCTAAATTATTTCTTCATGCTTTTTTTTGCACATGAAAAGCAAAAAACTGCATGTGAGCTGCTGAAGTTGCAGTTGCAAATTGTGTTCCTGTCTTTGTACGTCTTTATGATTGAATGACCACAAATCAAACTGTCCAATTAAAGAGCAGGAGGATTCCTTTGTGTGCGATTTATGTGCAAACATGCAGTTGCGGTTGTAAACGTTTATGACCTTATATTTCAGCAAATATTTTACTTCTGTCTGTTTTGCATTATTTCAGTGAACATTTTTGGCTTGTTTATAATAAATAATGGAAACCGACAACTTTGTCCATGAGTGCAAAAGATAAAAAAAATATTTAAATGAACAGACACTGAACCTCAGGAATAAAAAAAAAATTCTTTATATTGCTTTTGAGACGTTAGAATGTGCAAATTTTGGATTATAGTGTGGTAAGTGACAACTTTCCTATTTTCACAGAATATTTTCTCAAATAAAAATAAATAATAATATTTCAGAAGTTTATTTTATTTTTTACATTTATGCAATGTTCAAGAAAAACCCTCCATTTTGATTTTATCAGTAATTATATCTAAAAAATTTGAACTTTTAGTATTTTTCTCATGGTTAAAAGTAATTTCTTAAATGATTTTTTTTCATCAATAACTGTTTAATTTGCCTTTTCAAATGATTTTTCCAAAGGTTTATGGCAGTCAGACAGATTCTGGTTTTAAATTTCTGCTTTAAACTCTACCAATTAAGTGAAGGACACTGAGCAAGATCCATCCATAAGCTTTTTAGTCAAATATAAAACGATCCATTATGGTAAAAAGGTAAAATATGGTAGAACATCAAGAAGATTAAGCAATCAGACATTTTTACTAAAGAAAATCTTATTTATCAAGCTATGCCATGAAGTGACACGCAACAAGCAGGCATATCAAAGATTATATTTAATTGAATCACTAACTGAATTCACAGAAATCTAGAATGGAAGTAAAAATAAGCATAACTAATCCAACTTCTTTTCAAAGTCCCTGGGTTGGATTGCGATCTGCTGACTATGGAGACTATTAGAGGACAATGATCTCACTTTCATGTTCAGGAGAGGCGTTTGAGACGACCCAAACTTTGTAACATGCTGCGCTACCTTGCTAGAAGCATCCAACAGAAGATGGGCTCACTGTTGGCATGGGGGGATAAATATGGCCAGCAACACTCAGGTGAGCCGTAGCATTTAAGCGCCGCTCAGTTGGGAACGAGAGCCCTCCAGCAACCTCAGCAAATGCATCCGTCAGCTTAGATTGTTCATTCAAAGCTGCTTTAATCTCTTCCATACCTCATTTTCAGGTGGAAAATTTGAATGTAGCAGATCATTACAATACATTTTTTTTGCAAGTCAGCGCAAAATAAAATTTAATTTTTTTCTGAGTTTAGCGAACAGCGTGTGAATCATGCCACAATAGCGGTAGTTTGAGTTAAAGCTGCCCCTGTGTGACCTTCAACCAGCCCCAGCCACTTTCCTCTGACCTCAGGTCAGCCATGAACTTTTGTTTGAGGATTGTTGCTCGCTGAAATTTCTCTCAAATCATTCTACGGAGACACCTCAGGTTTGTGTGTGTGGACATCCTTGCAGCTTCAAAAATAATCATACCGGCTAAAAACCAACAGCTGTAGAGTTCAGTCTCTGCAGGTCACATTGCCCAGTCGCAGAATTTTAATTGCAAACACTATTGCCATGTCTCAGGGCAGCTGTGGACAAAAAAAACAGCAAATCAAGCTTTTTGAATGGTGAGCACATTTTTTTCTGAATTTATGTTTTATATTCTTGAATGAGCTCTACCTCTGAAAAAATATCCAATCTGTGAATATATTTAAGCAGCAAACCCCGATTCAATCTGTTCTTTTTATTACGTCAAAAGAAAGAAAGAAAGAAAATCTGCCCTTATAAACAGATAGTAAGATGTCTACAGTCTAAGACGATCAATTGTTTATCAGTTTTAGTATTGAGTTTCACATTTTTATGCCTTAAAAGTTCAACTGGTGCTCTATTTTTCTGATTGTGTGTGACATAAAAGTTTTATAGAAGTCAGTTGTTTGTATTAGAAGCAAAGACGTTCAATCATCAGTGCTTTGACCAACCTTTACATTGAAGTTTGAACACATGTTGGATGTGCTATCTGAAATCCGCTGCCTATCCCTGGAGAATCCAAGGGCCCAATCTTTTTATTTTATTCTCCCTTTTTTTATTGTATTATTTTGTATTTGTTTTTGCTGCTGTTAATAGCTACTACCCAAAAATAATTAAAAAGGAGAAAAAAAAGCAGAATTACCCCCAAAAGGAAATTATTTTTGGGTTCTCTAAGCCTCTTTTTTCACAAACCTTTGAACCCTTTAACACCTGAGGCGACACTGGTGGCGGTTAAACACAAAATCTCTAACATACTGTAACTTTGGGCTTTCCTGATCATTTTACATTGAAGTAAAAGAGGCAAAACCTCACAAGGTCAATTTAGAGGGCCAACGATGCGTTCAAGTGATGCAGAGTAGGAATCCACTTCAGACACTGGAGTTCTGGCGTTAAAGGGTTAAAAAAAATTTGATTCCCCAACTTCTACATTGCAGTACACTTCTAACTTCACCAGTCTGCACAACTTTTTAATTAACAACACTTCCTTTTTTTTGGAAATCTACGACCAAGGTTGAACTTTTTTTTGTCTAACCTTTTACTGAAATAAATCAAAAGATCTCTGATTTTTGTCAAAGGATTTTTTCGTTGCACGCCACCACTGAAATACTTCTGCTTGACCTGTTTGAGTTTTTTAAAGTGCGTGAAATGTTATTTATTTGTGAGAGGCTTTAGATACAAACAAGTTTAAGGAGGGCTCAAATGAAAAGCATCTTCAAGCACTTAGTCTGTCATCGGCTTTGTGCGTTTTGTTTCTGTGAAAAGCTCTTTTGGGAAGCACTACCTGTCGTAAATGATGCCTTTTTTGTTCAAACACAGTATGGGTCAAAGTATCTGAATGATATATTTTTTACTTTTCATGAAAGTAATGGCAAAATTTGCCACTTCAAATATCATTTGAGCCTTGGTACTAAGGTTATGGATCTGACTGGGGGAGAAATGTAAACATGTTCCTGTGAGAAATTGACTCTTTGGAATTCCAGCCTTTTCCGATTCCTCCCAAAACAGCGTTTAACTCCCACTCGCATTTGGAAAGTCATTTCTTCCCCCTTCTCCTCCAGTGAAGTGTCAAAGGGAGATGGGAAGAGAATTAGGTGCTCCGTCTCCAAAAGTGACAAACTGATTCATGCATTAATCTCCTGCCTGCTGGATTAGAACAGTGGCATTTTGGGTAAGTTTTCAAACAGCTCGACTGATCCGACATGTTGCATCCATTATAGATTACATCATGTTTTTCATCCCTCCACTCTGGTTGCTCGGAGAATTTTAAAGTGGAGCTTCAAAACCCGTGTCACTTTCAAGGCTCCCAACAGCCTGGCCTCATCCTATTTAACAGATCCCATTATTACATTTACTCCCACAGGATCTTAATCTGAGGCTGTTCAATTTACTGTCCAGTCACATAATTGGAGACAGAGATTTTAGATCTCTTTGTCCTTTTCTTATGGAAGCACCAACATTGTCTGGGAACCCAAAACAGAGACTCAGGAAAGATTGTCTATTCATTTCTTTGTGCCCTTTACAATCTTATATAGATTTTATAATTATTTTTTTTTCCTGTTCTTTTATGGAATTGTTTTAAAGTCCCACTAAAATAATCGTTTGATCTATTGTAAATGTGTTATTTAAATCATGATTATGCTGTTTTTAGACACAAACTAGAACAAAGTGCAGAGTGATGGTAGTAGTAGAAGTAACAAGGTCTAAGAGGAAGCTCAGAGGGGAACGAGCGTTTTTAATCTGTAACTGTGGAACGGACAGGCATCCTCAAAAAAAAAAAAAAAAAAGAACTTCCTAAAACCCATTTTTATCTCCAATCTTTTGACACGACATGAGATTCTTCTCTGCTGGTGTGTTTTTATGTTTTTTATGTAATTTATTTATATTTCTTATATTGAATTATTTTAACATTTTAGCTGTGTTTTTATTGTTCTCTGAACTTTTTTGACCGAGGTCATTTTAAGGCTCCACTTAAATCAAATAAACTTAAGTTTGTCAGAGATTTGCCTCTAAATTGTGGGTGTGAGCCCACCTCAATTTCCCATCATCCATCTGTTTACACTCTTTTTGGAGCTATAAATCAGCAAGACTATTGTTTCCATTTATATATATATAAAATGTTGATTCACAGATGAGCCGTAAAAAGCAAGTTTGTACAGCATTTCCTCATTTAATAGTCTGTAGACCAAAATACAACATAAAGTAATTAATAATAATCTAACTGTTGGCAAAAATACATAGCCTCTGTAGCTCAACTTTGTTAAAAATGTACCATAATTATAGTTTGGTAGACCTTAAGGAACAAAAGGTCAAAGAATGTTCCCTTCCTTGCTAAGCCTTTTGTCATGTACAAGCACTGAACACAGCTGCCAAACATGTTGAACATGTCTGAAGTAAAGCCTGCACACCTGTTACCTCTCCCTGCAGCATCAGAGAGATGCATCATGTTCATGCTGATGCAATTTTAGCATCAGCAGCAGAGCCTCCTATTATACTAAATTATAAACTAGATTATGATGGACTAATTCTCAGCTTGACTTTAGTCTCCATCCCTTTTCAAGTAAAACCCTGCAGAAGCTACAGTTCTGTTCTAGTCTCTTTGAGGAACATGTTTGTCAAAGTTTGAACGATTTTACGTAGAAAAAGTATGTAGAAACAGTAATGCTTTGGTTTATTAAAATTTGCACAGTCAGAAACAGCTGGACTGCTGACCAGCCTTAAGGACTCCAGCGTTCACATGAAACGCCAGAAAATGACGAAACTTTTTGATAAGAAACATTATGAAACGTCATCTTAGAGGCTTCGATATGTTTCATTTATAAAAACAGCAGAGAGGGATGTCTGCAGGGGATGATGAATGTTTTTCCGTATCACATTTTTATTGCAGTAAAACCCTCAACCAACAGCTGGATCACAGCAGGCTTCAAACAGAACATAAATGCTGTTTGTACAAATTTGCTTTGAGGTTGCCTTATTACTTTACTGACATTATTGCCTCCATTATATTTTGAACATTCTTTCCACACTCATCCCATTAAATAAAACTTATTTTGTTAATATCTTTGAAGGGTCAAATGTTGTCATCGCTTCTGTTTTGCTTGAATTTAATTATTTTCTTCTTGCTACTGATGTATTTATAAGTAGATTAAATACAAATGAGAATTTTATGTAAATTAAAGCAGGTATGTTTCAGTCTGTTGCATGTTTTTTTTCAGAAGTAGATAACTTTGCCTCATCTCAATCAAATGTGACTAATTCTTTATCTTAAACACCGTTTGTGTGCAGGAGGTGGAGGATGTGGTGCAGCACTGAAGCATTGAGTAGCAGCTCATCTGTTAAAGTCGGAAGATGGGATGAGACAAGAATTCCAAACGTGTTGCTGTCTGCTAATGGAAAGAGTCAGAGATGAAAGGTATTTGAAAGTAATATTGTTATTTTTAGAAAATATAAAATAATATTGTTATTTTTCACCCTTGAAAAACAGATCCTGATCTCAATGGGTTTTTTACCTGGTAAAAAAAAAGATTAAAAAAAAATAATGTTTGTTTTGTCCAGATATAAGTTTTAGTGTCTTGTTTGGTGCAAGAAACCAATTAAGTTGACTGAAATTATTATTTTTGCAAAGCTTTTAAATAAACAACAACAACAAAAAGAGCATTTAAAAAAAACACTCAAACTGATTTAATTAGATTATATCAAAACAAAAAGTGGATGTAATGAATTAAAAAAAAATGATGAAGTCTTTTTTTTCCCAGAATCAAACCTCTGTAAAACATGGTTGATTAAATTTTCTGCAGCAGCATGAAAGGGTCTGACTTGAAGGAGGGACCTAATTTCTCTGTGAGTTGCCGATAAGATCTAATGACAAGGAGACCTCCATCTTCTGCTCTGTAGGGTATTTTAATGCTCCTGTTCATTAGAAGAAAGGTGAGCTGAGAAAACAATTTACTTCCTAACTGGATTTTATTTAAAAAAAAAAACATTTATGGTTTGTCAAGAAAACAAAGTGAGCCTAAAGATTTTTTTTCCATCCAACTGCAGGATGTTTATATTGCCAGTATAATTTAGACATTTGGACATAGAAAAGACCCAGAACATCAGTCACCCTCATTGACCATCTCCAGTCATTGAATCACTCTCCGCCCCTTCATCCAAATCCAGATTTCCTCTTTTTGATCTCATTTTAATTTGGCAGTCATACGCGCTGACGACTGTCTCAAGAAGACCTTCAATTATTGTTTTCAGAATCACAATTATCCTTGTTGTATCCTTTATTTTCAAGCCACCGTTTACAGCCTTTCCCTTAAAGATTTAAAAATTTACTATACATGCATAAATATAGTGTTCCACCTACAGAAGTGCATCTCTGTCTCTTTCTCAAACCACTTTCTGTACTTTCAACCTTTACTTTTATCTATTTTTTCATTTTTTATAAATGCCTCAAAAGTAGTTTTTGTTTGATTTGTTTGTCTCCGTCTGGCTGATATTCAACTGACACGTTTCCAAATAGATGGAAAACTTTAGATTTGGATCATCAAACTGACAAATGTATCACCTTTATCCAATAGCAGATGTTCCAGGGATTTTGTGCTTGCTCATTTTCTTTCTCTTTTTTCTCTTTATTTACCTTCCTATTTCTTCTACCACATTTTTTTCTTTTCTTTTTTTTATATATATTTCTATCTTGTTCTCTTAGATCCAAAACTCTTATGACGGAGTCTGATTCCATATTGAAGTACTTTTTTGTCCTCACTTTCACCCTTTGGTTCCTCAGTAGAGTTTCTACCAAAAACCCTCAACCCTACAGTACAGATTTGAAGGTTGAAGTCCCCAGCCGCAATAAAACACTGTCCGGATGTGCTAACAGGCACATGCTAATGCTGCTGCTCACTTGTGCTGAAGCTACATTAGCATTAGCATCTAGTGGGATGTAAACAGATGTAAACAGCGCAGATGTAAACACCAGAAAATTCCTGAGGGATCTCTGGAATGGTCCCTCTAAAAAGTGTTTCAAGTGGTCTTTAAACTATGATTATGCAATTTTTAGCCAAATTAAAAAAAAAAAAAAAAAAAAGTCGTTTTCTAGGACAGTCCCTGCAAATGGTATTTCCTTATAAATTCACCTCTGAGAAGTAGGTTTGACTGTTGACACAGCGTAGCCCCCATTTCCATCCATCCATCCATCCATCTTCTTGACCGCTTCTTCCCTTTCGGGGTCGCGGGGTGCCAGAGCTTATCCTGGCTACTGATGGGCGAAGGAGGGGTACACCCTGGACAGGTCGCCAGTCTGTCGCAGGGCCTCAATCACACATTCACATTCACTCTCACATTCACACCTAGGGACAATTTAGAGTCATCAATTAACCTATGAGCCCCCATTTCCTATCAGCTAATATTAGCAGCGCAACAAAAAAAAAAGTGAGCAATATTAGAAATTTCTAGCTGTACAGTTTTGAGCCAGATGCCAGTTCGGACGAGGAAATCAGAGACGTATGTGGATCTATCTGATCTCTGGAGTACAGCGGGGAACACGTGGTTGGCCGTAGTAGCTTCTTCGTCACACTTACAAATTTTCTACAACTGTTTTCCTTTGTCCACTCTTGATTCACAACAATTTAAAAAAAAATACACAGAAATTGAGTTTTAAGCTTGATTTTCTTTATAAATGTCCTCCATCTTTTGCTTTTTGAGCGTCTTAGCTGATAACTCATAAATAGACTAAACTGAACTGAATTTAACAGGCTTGGGATCTGCAGTGAGAGTGAATTCCCATTGTCGTTTCAGGCACTAAAGCTGTTTATAGCAATGAAAGAAATATATTATTTGAGCACTCGCATGATAACGCTAAATACCATGAAAGATTTTCCATCCTGCACATCTGAATGTGAACTGATGATCTTCCTGCAGTCTGACACCAGAGGTGACAGGTGACTCAGTTCGGCAGTGATTTGCCTTTTTGTAATTTTCTCTGTGTGGTGCAGACATGCCGTATGGGGAGGGGTAGAGAGAAGGGGGATGAAAACAGACAAGAACAACTGTGACGGGAATGAAGAATGCAGTGCATGTAAAGGATTAGCAGCCACTCCAGAGGTCTGCTTTCGCTCGCTGATAAGCAGAACGGAGAAGTCGATGCTTCTGCACAACAGAATTGGCTTCAAGCTGCCCGATAACTCATTATTAGACCCACACTGACATGCCTGTCAGATAAAACTCTTTGCTGCTGAAGATCGTGATCATCACTGTATTCAAAATGATCTAATAAATGTGTTTTCTAATTTATATGAGCTGAATGAAATCTTAAAACAATTGCTCCCCGTGCTCAGAATATTTATACCGTTACAAGTCAATGTTATATAAGTGCTTTTCATTATTTCTCCTCTTGCTGTCACTTCTCTTGACATAAACGTTCATAATAATGAGGTAATTATTTCGTCCAGTGAAAAAGAGACTTATGAAAATATTTTTTCATTCACTTTTGTTCTTCATCACCTTTAGTACGTGATGCAACCTCAGGAATAAGCAGGAAAATAGGATTCTAGGTTTTTGCTTGACGTCTGTCACGATTCATATAATGATAAAACTTCAAAGACTGGAGATAATTACACACCTCTGTGTCATCACTGGAGGAGTTGAAGATTTTGAGAAATGAACGGTAACAAGGCAAAGAGGAGCCTGTTTCAGTCAGAGAGTGATGCCAGTGGCTCCTGCACCAACATTGTTTTGATTGCACAACACGCAGACCGCCGTCTGCAAGCTATTTACGGGTGTTTGGCATCTATAAAAAGAAATCAAGAATGATCCACACACCAGCAGTAATACACACTTAACTTCATAGTGGGGGAGGAGGGGGGGGGGGGGTGTCACTGATTTGTTCTCATTTCAAGTCTTGTTTTGAAATCCGGACCGGAGCGGATCTCCAGGAGTCTGAAGTCAAAGTGTAATTATGAGTGCCAGGAAGGTAAGAATGATTCAAAATGTGCTTTTTATTTAACAAACCGTCCTGTGAGGTGGAAATATTATCTATGACCATCCAGAAAGATTGACTTATTGTGCGTTTTTTTTGGCCTTTCCACCACCAGTCTCACCCACATAAACAGGTTTATATTCAGCTGCTGTGGCTTGATACTCAACCGGCTGTTTCCCTTCACACTGGGGTAAACAACAACAACACGGCTTTCAGATGAAACTTAATGCCTTCTAATGTGGGAGTATCTATATACTTCAATAAATTAGACATTTTGTTAAAATGTGGTTACTGAATTGGCAAAAATAATCATTATTCCCACGTTTATTTACTCTGTAATAGAATATGACTCTCACTGACAGTTGGGTCTTGATCTGTTTAACTTTGAGCATGAGCCCTATAATCGCAAGACTTATTTATAGTTCTTTGAGAAAGCCCGATGTCTTCAGAAGTGGCTGCCACTGGTCTATATTTGCACACACTATCTGCTCTGCAGGGAGGGCGTTTTTGTGTTGGTCTGTAATTAAAACCGAGGTCTTTCTGCTCTGGTGCTTTCCTGACGGACATTTCTACATCTTTGCTCTACAGTTTAACGACTGATAATAACACAAACAAAAATCTTGGTTATGGGAGAAAAAAAGTCTCAACCTTAGGAGAAAAAAAAAACACATCTCTATTGGACTATATTTTTTAAATAAATATTGATATATGTGTCACCTTGTGGTTGAATCTCTGTTTGGCTGACCAGCACGGGAATGCTGTTCGTGATGGATCACTGTTACAGGCTTGACGTGCCATTTGGGATAACTCAGAGAAGGCATGCACCCAACCACGGGACATGTGACAAAATGATCCAGCACCAGTGGAGGAACACAGGGATTAAACATTTAAGAAGACTTGAATAATAGTTAAGTAGGAAATGCTCACTTTAATCTCTCACATTGTGACCCAGCTAAGACTACAGTGAGTGATAAATCAGGGTGTTTCGCATAAGATATCTCACATGTGTTTTTTTTTTTTTTTTTTTTGGCTGAGAAACCTTTTTTGTTAATTAGAGCTGATAACTGAGCCCCTCGCGGCTCCTGGAATAGTGAGCTGTCACGATAAACACTGCAGGTGTTAAGAAAAGCTGTTATAAGTACACAATTTTACTCAACGAGAGATCTTACATTTAACATTTTGAATATCTTGAGAGTTGACGATCTATTGAGATCCTGACTATGAGGTGGTTAAATAAATGTGAAAAAGGTCCAGCGGGGGGGTCAGCTTCTTGTCTGAGAGACGAGATCTGACTGCTTGATAATTGAGAATGAGCAAGGAGCTAAACTGTCCAGGAAGAAAATGACTGTGAGTTGATCCATGTGTGAGAAGGAGAGGAACCTCAAGCATCAGCAGCAGCAGCAGTGTGGGAAGAACATGAGAGTTGACTCAACAAGCAGCTGACAGATTGAGTCTTTACACTTCTGGATTAAAAATCCTTAAACACTAATGTAACTGAAGGGTGGTGGAGCTTATAAAAACAAGATGTTACCGATTCATTTCTATTTAAAATGGTCAAATTATACAAAGTATTAAACAATCTCAGTCAAGTATTAAAAAAAAAAAACTTTTCTTCCTCTGTGACACATTTTCTGTTTTAAACGACTATACTTGGGGCACATTTTGGTAATATCATACTTTTATTTTAAATTTGACCTTAAACTCCACAGAAAGAAGAAAAAAGATTTTCAGGTAACCTTTGAATTTTAGAAATGTCTTTCTGGATGTTACAGGGACCATCCGACAAGTTTAAGTGCTACCACACAAAAGGAGAGTGCTTTGTTCTTTTTTGTTTATGCAATTATTTTTTTTTAAATGTGCGTCTTGTTTATGATTTTTTTATTTGGTCTTTTATGAAATAAAAAAAATAAGGGTGAAAAAAGCTGGAATTTCAAAACAGTGGGTCATGTGACCTTCTGTTATGAACTTCACACTGTCCTTCAATGCACCCACTTCATCACCTGCTCCTTCACCTGCCACCATCTTTACTGTACTGGAATATCTCAAAACATTTGAATTTAGTAAAAAAAAAAAGTTCAGTCAATTCGAAAAAATACATATTTTTTTGTATTACTTTAAACCTTTTGCATGAATTACTGCATCAATGTGCTGCAATAAGATTTTGATAGACACACCTCTCAAAGCTGCAGTTATCTGCAGGTCTCCCTTGAAAAAGAGATCTAATCTCAATGGGATTTCCTGATAAAATAAAGGTTAAAAAAACAATTCTGCATCTTTTTCTTCCAAAAAAAAAAAAAAAATGCCCTTCAGCTCAAGTGTCTGTTAATTTATTGGACACAGCACTCTGCCAACAACCAGCTTCACTGCAAAAACATCAAGTCTCACCAAGTCACTTTGTCTAGTCTTCATTTGTTGTTACACTTGATGTAAGACAAAAGTAAGTTACCACTGACTCTCCAGTAAGATGTAGCAGTTTGTTTTGAGACAATAAATCCTGAATATCTTGTTGATCAATTTGATCTTAAAAAACATCTAATTTAAAGCAAAATTTCAGAATATTTTTTTGTAGTTTTTTTTTAAGCTAAAGTTTTATTTGGGATGGTGATAGGTTTTGTTTCAAGAAATAGTCTTGCCTGAATTAGACTATGGTCATATATCCCACAATGCCATGGTGTGGCGAATTGAATGCAAGTTTTTCAGCAAATTCGGCAGGTGGCATTTGTAATCTGGAGGCGTCAGTGACATTTTTACTCATGGTGGCCGCAGTGGTTCTTAGAGAAAATTAAAATTTTTACCCAGCAATTTTTCTCTAAAAGTTGACTTCGGTCAGTGGCCTCCTGGACAGTGACAGGTGGTGATGACCCTTTTATGAAATCAGGTGACAGCTGGGCGGCCACAGGGTGAATTGCTCGCAGCAGAAGTCTAACTGGATGATGTCTAAATGTCTCTGGACGACGACCATCCATATCAAGTGCCACCCGCTGCCCGGTACCCAAGGAGTGCATAAAAAGCGAGGCATTCTGCATGCCTGATGACCGCCTGGCTGCTGCCATCTACATTCATGACCAGGCCAGCCATTTTCAAAAAAATTGGACGGCGGCATGAATTCTTGAAGATTCTGCGATGCCTCCCTATTGCGCGGTGGCAGTTGTATTTATAACTGTAGCATAAGAACAACTGGAAAGTATGATATTTTTCATGATTTATTTTTTAATTTTTAAGACAATTTTATCTTAAAATGTTTAATTTTTGCACACCGTTAGTTTCACACATTTTTCTTTCTTAATTAAAGTATAAATATAAGTTTTACTGTTTGAATGGACTGACAACCTATTTTGTTTTCAACAATAATGTAATTTTTTAAATTCTATAATTCACTTAATGTCTCATTTATACCTAATGTTGTTTATCTCTTCTGCCTTCATCTTTTTAGACAAGCAAAAATCTGGTATTCCTCATGTATCTAGAGTACTGACATTTGCTTTTAGGGGTGAAATAAAGGTAATTTATTTAACACGTCTGTCCATACTGTCCATAGTCCTTTCATCTTCACCACCCAATCTAGCTTACCTTCACTCACGGATCTATTTGTTCTTTCGTTGGCTGTCTTTCCTTCTGTTTCTCCATTTTAGGGCTCTTTGCTTTGCCTGCTCCTTCTCTTACAGGGTTGTCTGCAAACATCACAGATTCTGCCAACCCGTCCATCATGGCTGCAGACAAGACTCAGACTTGATCTAAGATACAATACCAACTCCCCACACCCTAAACCCCTCTGTCATTTCACATCTTGACACTATTTCACAGTAATCATAAACGCCTTGCACAACCTTTGTGTTCCTCTTTGCCTCCAACTCCAAATTTCCTCTCAGAGATCATCACAATCTCACAATTCTTCTAGTTCATGACTTCTAACCGAACTCCGTCTGTTCTCGGATCAACTCCGTCTGAAGTTTTCTTTGCTCTCCTCCTGGTGTGTTTTGACAGAGATTTTACCTCATACTTTTCTAACTTTTTCCTCATTACTTTAGTTGTGTTTCGATCCTCTGTTACTAAATTCCCTTAAACACTTTCATCCAACATCTCTCCAATGTTCTGCAACAGTTTTTCTTAGTGGACTTACATTTTAGAATGTTTTTGTTTTAGAATTACTTGTTACATTTCCTCAATTTGTCTTAGTATATTGTATACATAATTACCATTTGCACTTTTTAGTAATACATTGTGTAGTTTTATAATGGAATGTGTTGCATTATATTTTCATATTTTATTACATCACTTCACATCTTGGAAACAAATTTAAACAAATTTATGATCAAAAAAGTACTTCACTTTGCACAAAGAAGGAATAAAAAAGAGCAACATTTTAAAAAGAAGCATAACATTTTTAAGCAAAAAAGTAGATTTAATGTAATACAAAAACAAATGAGTGATGTAAGAACATAACTGAAAATTATAAGTCATTATTTATAGATAATCTGAAAAAACATTTTTCACAATTTGAGTTTTTGCTTTTATTTTAAGTTTATTTAAAGGAACAAATAGCTCTAAATATGTAAACATGCTGAATTGATAGGTTTCTAAAACATCCAAATTAATACATTGCAATGTTTTTATAAAATACCTGTCAGGATTTCTGGACAATTTTTCTTTGTTGTTTTTTTCTGCTAAAAAATAATATCCTTCACCAGATGTTGACTAAGAATTCAATTTATCCATCCACTTCCTGTTTTTCTTTGCCGTCATCATAATCAAAAAACAGAACAACCAGCTGCAGACAAAATTAAAAATAATCATATTTTTGTATCAAATGGAACATTTTGTTTCTGAATTTCAGTTTTTAGGGGGCATAAAAGTCTAAAACTTTCTTCTCTCTCGTCAAGGTCCTTGAGATGTTTTTATTATAACTTTTTATTCAATGTACAAACTTAACACTTATATAACAGCTGATTTTTTTTTCTTCCATTATCCTTCAATTTTGCCAGCTCAATTTTTA
This sequence comes from Oryzias melastigma, assembly GCF_002922805.2. NCBI lineage: Eukaryota > Metazoa > Chordata > Actinopteri > Beloniformes > Adrianichthyidae > Oryzias > Oryzias melastigma. The sequence goes on from NC_050526.1 coordinate 23,568,538, forward strand.
AAAACTTCTAAAAACTCAAAATAGTTGCACAGATACTGAACACAGTGCAGGACTGGATCCGTCTTCATTAGAGCATCTTTTTTCCTCCAGCTTCATTCCCATCTGTAGTGATTTTGTTTTATCTGGTTTAGTCATCAAAGGACCAGCAGAACATTTGCCCTAAAATAAATTACTTGACAAATGTCCTTTCCTGCTTAGTAAACAACGCGTTGTGATTGAATTGGTGAGGAAACCTCTAAGTAAAACTGCACTGGCCTTTATGCAGCATAATTTGCTAAAATGGTTCACAGGTTTGCTCTAATGACGGGTTTTTGTTTTGAGGCTGAGCTGAATGACAACAGGAGTTGATTTAATTGCAAGTGAAACCGCATCATGAGTGTAGTTTTATCAAGGATTTAAACAGCAGGACACTTAATTGCCCAATTTGTGAGCTAGTGTGCATGCAATTATGGATCATTAGAAGCAGGAATAGTTACATAAGAAACAAAGTTTGAAGAATGACTCAGTAGAGGCTCAGTACTTTCTAATATTTATTTCAAGACAGATATTACAGTTTTATTTGACCAATTACCTGCTGCAGTTTATTTCCTAACTTTATTTAAGTGTATCTAAATCCGCTTAACAAGGATAGATTTCATGGCGTGTTGGAAAATGTGAACCATAACCATGAATTTTTTCCTCTTTGCTCTGATTTACAGGTTGCAGCAGGAAACCCAGATAAATCTACTACTTTCACATTTGTACCAGAGGTGCACAGATTACCTGCTCAAGTCATTTTTACCGCGGAGGATGCGTCCAAAGCTCTGGCTGTAAAATCAGATAAGGTACAACAGAAGCACGCATTTTCAAACTGAGAAACGTATGCTTTTCTGCAGCTGCTTTTCAGCTCCGTTCTCCAGCTGTTTTCACAAGGAAATCGCTAAAAGCATCTCCTGCTTCTGTCCATTATTTATAATCATGTTTGTGAATTATGAATCCTTTATCCTACTTTAATCTGCAAAACATACTTTCTATACTTTAATGCTCTTTTGTGACCAGTGTGTTTGAGCAGTATTGCACTTGCTGAATCTAAAAAAGCTTTTTTGTTAGCACTTTTACCCAGTTTTATTTTAAAAGACCATCGTTCCATGTTTAAACATGTTTTCATTTAGCTTCAAATTTTTTTCAATCATTCAGGTTTTATCTTTTGACTCAGAAACTGTCACTTTAAAAGACTAAACAAGTTTGCTCTTTGTTACATGTGACTTTGCAGAAGGGATACAGGTTGGGGTTTATGCTAGATGAGGTGTCCATTATCAGAAATTATTGAAAGATATTTTTTGCGTTGAACGTTTTTTCCACAAAGTCCGTTATTTCTGACAAATGACACCTTGAAGGGCATCCTCTCACTTATTCCATGGTCATTTATTAAGGAAATAAGCATCAAATCAAGTATTAGTACCTTTTATTTTCCTAGTTTTAGCACTTTAATAGCAGACTATGGTATAAGGAGAATAATGCCATTTGAGGAATTGTAATTGAATTGAATTTCAGAAATAAATTGACAATGTGAAATAAATAGATATCAAATCAATAAATAATAATGTAATGCACCCCAGTCTCAAAATGATCAAAATTGTCAAACAGGTTAAAGGACACCATAAAATCACGGCTTTTCAACTGTCTTGCTGTTGTGATTAACTGTGTTTCTGCTGTTCTAGTTACCAACTGACTTTTAGGCCATCACAATAATATAGATAGTTCAAGCTATGTGGCCAGAAATTCTTTTTTTAAGGTGTTCATTCTCACTTTTTAATTGACACCCTGCAGCCAGTCAGAATTGAATATTCACCTGGACTGTTGGAATAACAATAATTATAAAATTATGGATGCTGGAAGAATGTGCATTCTTTAATCTCATCACTCGAAAAGCAAAATCCCATTCTTAAAGCTTGACAGCTTTGAAAATTAATTTGAAAATTACATTTGTCTAAATTGCTGCTTAAATCTCCTTTTATTGTTGTTTTTTTTTTTTTTTTTGTTACATTAAATGTTAGACCAAGAGACCGCAGAAACAAAAAGTAAAGTTTCTGCAAAGCGTTAAAATATTTAGGACAACTAACACTGGATAGAATATTTTCCACAATATAACAGAAAGTTTCTGACTTGAACATACCACGCTAAAAGGAATCACTGTGGGGCAAACAATGCAGATGAAAACGACCACCCTCTGGGTTCTCATGTCACCCCCCTGTGGTGTCGCTTTCTGGAGGGCTTAAAGTGCACATGGATGTTTATCCATCACCAGCGTCAGAGCAGCACTACAGTGCTGGATGCCAGAAGGCGTCTTGTTGGCTGCCTGCATATAAACTTCAAAGGTGTTTTCCTGCAGGGGGTGGCGCCTTAGGTTTCACAACTTCCTCCGCTGTCATTACTCTGGGAAGTGGCAGCCCTTCTGTGAAAAATGGCAATTGGGCCATTTAAATGTTTGATCTTCTGAGATAAAAAAAACTTTCCACTGGTTAGCAAGTTTAGTGTGAGCTCTTGTTTAGCTGAAACAACAAATTTATGATAGAACATATGAACTTTGTCAAGCTCAGAATTGCACATCTTTACACTGATGTACATATAATCTATTCTGTGTTTTGTTTAGTGAATTAGTTGGTGCTATTCCTTGGGGCTCTTTGGTAGTGGTCCCAACCCTGGGCTGTAAACTAGTACCGATCCATGGGACAGTTGGGACCAGGTCACAGATTAAAAAAAAAAAAAAAGAGACAAAAACTTTTTTTCCCAGTAGCCAAAAAATGCATAATGAAGAAGAAAAAAACATATATGAGTCGCTCCGGAGTATAAGTCGCACTTTTAAGAAAATAGTCCAACATTTATGAACAAATTCAACAAGCCCGATTTGACATCAAATGCGATTCATGCGTCAAATTCAAGTCCGCTGAATCTTTTGATGCGCGTCTAATTTAATGCTCAATGCTTGTCCAAAAATGTGTTCATAAACTGGACACTCCCATTGGAGAAGCTGTCTGAAGTTTTTAGACTCATCGCTACATGATGGAGGCTTTGGCTGTTTATCTCGTTTAAAATACACAGAAGATACGGATGATGTTGAGAGGTTAAGTTATTTATTTTAAAGAACTCCACAAAAGCAACTATAATCATCTCTCCATTCTGGGTTCAGGACAGCAGTTTTTTGTCTTTTTCTTACGGCGATCGTTCCCTTCTAGCCTGCAGGAGCTGCATCTAAATGACAGTTTTTAGCTGCTCTTCTGTCTGTGTAAAACCCAGTTTGATGGCTTGTTGTCTCGCATTAGCCCAGGAAGAGAAAAATAAAAACAATAATAATAATGTCTTGATGCAAATGAGAAAAACATCATAACATCCATGAAGAGAATGATTAGATTATCAGGAACGTTTGTTTTGAACGTAACTTCTTCTTCTGCGTTTCTGTCAGCTGACAGCAGTAGATACTGATACACAAACCTACAGTGCCCTCTAGTGGTTGTTATTGGGAAACAACCGCCAAAAGGTAATCGGTTTAAGTGAGGAAAATAACAAATATATGTGCCTAATTAGTTCTAACAAAATCACATATAAGTCGCTCCTGAGTATAAGTCGCACCCTTGGAAAATCTATGAAAAAAGCGCAACTTATAGTGCGGAAAATAAGGTAATATAATTTTGAAGTAAGTTTTATTTGGGGAAACTACTGGATTCTTCACAATATAAGGTGATTTCCGTGATTTTGTAAAACGGGGCTAGTATTGTCGATACCAAGACTTTTTACTTAATATTTTGAGACCATTTGTTAATTTGCCATTTTGTTTGTTAATTATGTGTAGAATAAAACATAAGACAAAGAATTTCAGCAATTGAAAAGCTAGCTAAAGCAATCTGAAACTGGTGAGTAAATATGAGCTCTTTATAGTACATATTGAAGAAAAGCAGTGGCGAAAGTATCAGTTTCATCACGCTTTTATCAATATTGACCTTGGTATTAATGATATTGGTACTCAGATCAATACACCCTACCCCACTCCTCACCACTTTCAACTCATTCTTGACGAGTGTCAAGTCATTTGGTCACGTGTCGAAAATACATCTGTTACTTTCTTTAAAGGAGTTGCACCGACTGTTAAATTGAAACCCTTAAGTTGACAGAGTTAGCAAAAAAAAAAGAAAACATATTTGAAAGGTTTTTTTTTTAGCAGAAAAGAGCCAACAGGTAAACAGAAGAAGAGCCCTCAAATTTAATGAGGAAAAAAAATGCTGCATTTAACAGAGGAAAACCTGGAATCTTTACTCCAAATATGGATTTATAGAGACAGTTGTTCCCACACACCATAATAATAATAATAATAAAGACTACATTGCAACCAGCTCTCTAATATTACAAGGATGCTTTTAATAAAGTTGCTCAAATGGTGGATTCACTTTTAATATTAGAAAATACCTGCTTTGGTAGTTCTTTTTTTGTATAACATTGCACCTCAAAAGTCAGACAAGGCTGACATTGGCATCTGATTTGAATATCTTTTCAAAATTATATTGTTTTAAAAAGCGAGGATAGATATAAAGTGAGTGTAAAACTTAACCCAGGACTGTAGTATTTATATTTGGAGTGCACTTTGTTGTTCCTATTCACAGAGTCAAAGCCTAAACCTTGGTGCGCCACTGCATGACATTCTTTTCAGCAAAGATTCTGCCACTCATGTTTTATTTAGTTTGACAACAGATAAATTAAATTCAGACTGAAAAGCAGCTCTAAAAGAATTTTGAATGTGTTTGGAGAACTGACAGCTGTCAGTGCAATAACGTGTCAAGTTTATTTTTAGAGCAAAAACTTCCACAAAAGTTGGAATTCACGTTAGTGAGGATGCATATAGAGAACATACAATGCTGCTCTTGTAACTATTGAATTTCTACTCTAATTTCTATTTTTCCAGGACTTTGGAGGCTGTAATTAACTAAATAGTCTGTGGTGTTTATGCATAATTTAAATCGAAGTCAGTGTCAGTATCTAATTGATGTATTGTGGTTACAGTTATTATATAATACAGTCAAGAGCTCGATCATCAGCTATTAGTTTCTGCATCTAATCATAAATAGACTTTTATCCTTTCTATTTCCCTTAATCAGTTTCATGGAAGTCTCCAAAATTAATACAAATGCAGCTTTTTGCTTCATTCTTTTAAAGCTTTTTGCAGAAATGTTTCATCAAACACTCATAATTTCTCAAGTAAAATGGCTACATGACACACGAATGTGGTGTCTGGTATCTTGAATGCTCAGTCACTCTGGATCTCTACCAAGAATCCTCTCACTCCACCCGAAAGAGTCGGGTCCCTGAGCAGGAACAGAGCCTCCTGAGGCTGCACTGGCTCTTCGGAAAGCAGGTGTGTGCTCCTCTGGTAGCTATTTCAATAAGGAGAGAACTCAGAACTGCGTAGAAAATTTTAATTGTGATGAATTGACAGGCTGCAGAATAAGTCTTTTTGGCGATTGGGCTCTGGCTGTAGAAATCTGCTTGATATGATGATCTTTGACCAAGTGAAGAGATCCCCCACGCGGGATTCGGGAAGAAACGGAGCCACAGGACACTTGGAACCAGAGCCCAGACGCTGATGGTGGTACACAGGGCAGCGCCAGTCAAGCCGGGGGGAGAAGGGGAGGAGGTGGGCCGGCGCAATGTCTGCAATGCGGAAAAACAAAACGTCACTGAATTTAAAGGTAGACATTTGATTGTGATTGGTCGTGAAGTGAGTGAGTACTTCGCTATTGGCTACCGTGATTACCAATTGATGACGTGAGAGTAGTGATGAACGCCCTGCACACCTGGGAGAGTAGATCTTCCTTATTGAAATTGCGCCAAAGCTTCACTTGTACATACAGTCCTGGAACCACCTGGAGTCTATAACCTTCAAAAAATCTTCAAATCTTTCAACTTTGCTCTTCCTAAAATCAATATGGTTCCTCTTCATCTTGTTAGTCCTCTGCTATTTGAGTAAACAGCACAAGTTCTGCAAATGCAGACACAGAGAGGAATACCAAAAAGGCAAGGCGTCCATGTCTGAGGATCAACTATTGTACCGTGTCTATTTATAACAACATGTGTTCAGGGCAGGTTTGGCCTTTGCTTTCATTAAACACCGCCGTGCTGTGTCACGGACAGCATTTGAGAGTAGCTCCAATTATCATAATAGAAAATCCATGAAAAACTGTTTAAGCTGACAGAGGTTTTATCAGATTCAGTTCAGACAAATTATTTTTTACACTGAAGCCAATTGGAAAAGAGTACGGCAAAAGCATCCCCCTATACCACCACTGTCAGTACCAGCCCAACAGAGAAGGATCATCACAACACATTGTTATGCAAAGATAAGATTCAAATCTGTAGGATGTAAGAAATGTTCAATACTTTTTTTTTTTTGCTATAGTAGGCATAGAATCAATATGGGGACTATTACTGAAGTCAGATTACATATGTATTATCAGGAATCAGTAGTGTGGGACTCAACTTTCAGCAGATTAGGCTTGATGATAGAAACTTAAAAACTTAAATACATAAACCAAATAAACGCAAACGGGAAGCAAAAAGAGTAACAAACCAGATGACTGGAAAAACAAACAGAAATACGGCAAGAATACACTCAAAGGACACACAAAACATGACAAAAAACAAGAAAACACAACTGAAATCAAACAAGGATTTTGAAATCATCATATCATAATTTAAAGGAATTTTCATGTAAATGAAATTTTACACTTGACAAATTCTCAGGCTCTTGATTAATGGATACAATTTAACTTCTGATACATTTTTCTTTCATTTCCAACTTTCAGGATCCTAATAAAGACTTAAGCCAATTTCACTCACCAGTATTATAGATAGAATTACCTTATTTTTAATCAAAGTTGTTCTGTGACATTTAAATCCATCTGAATTTAGTTAAATGAAATGTTTTGCTCATTTGGGAGTTTTGGAATGGAGCTCCGACGATGAAGAGGTGATTAAAGACCCTTTCCAGTCATATTTTGATCTATTTAAAAGCCTTCCCAATGGTTTTTAAATAATAAATATTGCATTTTGAGGTTGTTTTCTAGGACATAGTTTTTGCAGAGTGGCAGTAGTTCATTAGAAAGAGTTAACCTGTTTCAACACTGTCCCACTAGCTTACAGCCCCTCACACCTCCAAACATTAGATGCAACAAAAATGGTGGAACTATCCAGCTGTACAGTTTTGAGCCAGATTCTAGCTCAGACAAGGAAAAGAAAGACATGCATGGATGTATATGTCTCCAAATGGATGGATCACAATGGAGAGGAGCAGGGAGGTGAACCATTCACATTCTTATATACTCTCTTTCAAATATATATATATTCTCTTTCGCATACATATATACTCTCTTTATGTATGCGAAAGAGAATACATGTATGCAAAGAGAGTATATATGAATGCGAATGGTTCAGAATAAATAATGTCTTGTACGGCCACTCATAGAAGTAGCTTCTACATCACATTTTTTGGTCTGCTTTTTCGCATTGACTTGAAAAAAAATAAATAAATAAAAAGAAGTGCAATTTTAAGCTTTACTCTTTTATGTCCTCTATCATGAGAAAAATGCCGTAAGAACTTGCCAAAAACACAATTTTCATCTCACAAGGTCTTTAAAAGTCACAGCTGAGTCTTTAAAAGTAAACAAAATCATTTCACATTCGAATTTCATTTTCCACAAAAACTGAAGAAGTTAAACAAAACACTACCAAAAAGCTTTAAAATATAATTGAAAATCTATTCTCTATTTGACACCAGGATTTGTTTTTGCTGCTTTAAAAAATCTCCTGAAATAACAAAAACTAAAACAGAAAAACTGAAATATGCAAAAAAAATAAAAATAAAATAAAAAGCTAAAACAAATACAGCCAAAAAAAAAAAAATCTGTTTCTGTATGACTACAGATGGAAGGCCTAAAAGTCATATGTGAACTATGACGCTGTGTCAGTAATTCAGCTCAGCAGATGAGTCATCTGCTTCACAAATGTCAGCAGGACATGCGCGTGTACAGGAGCTTTATATATGTAGGACTTGTGGAGCGGGGTAAACAGCAGACCCGCGTGCCCACAGAAGCTCACTGAAGTTCACCTCCCATTTTCTCAGGTTTCACTTGCTCCGCTCCTCTTCAACAGAGTTTTTTTTTCTTCTAATTTTCTGCTACTAGAACCCAGTTGGGTCCCACGAGAGGAATATGTGGGAGACCATGCCGGAACGAGAGATTTTTAAAGCCGAGAGAGTCGTTATCAAGGACTCCGTAGAAGAAGGAGCGAGACACATTATCCAGCTGGATACACAACCCCGAGTGAGTACGGCACGAGAATTCACAACACCACCAACCGGAAAAGAAGTTTATTTGACATCAAAGGTGCACACACAAGTTAGTTTTCATAGAAATTACAGATTAATGTAATTCAAACCATTTAGCTTAACTGTAATGTTTTTATTTTGTGTGTGTACATACTTTTATAGCCAAAAAGATAAAAACCAACCCACAAATTCTTTGTTTTTTAGTTGAAGTCCAGTCCGGGTCATAAGATCTTCTCTCAAATCAAAGCCTCGCCTCCAGTCAGCTCTTGGTCTGAAAATACATCCAACCACGTAGCCTCTGATGTGGTCTCCATGGAAACGGGTGTTGACAAACACAAGGATGTTCACCGCGCTCAAGTCAGCTCGGGTTGCTCTGAGAACAGAGCGTCAGAGGACAGGGTGAGCCCCACAAACTCTGCAGACTTGTTCCCCACCCCGACGTCCTCCAGAGAGTCCATCCTCTCGGAGTGTTGGGACAAAGAAAAAAGCTGGTTTCAGCCTTCGTCTGCCACCTCTCCATACTCTTTCAGCCGCACAGTGTCTCCCTGCTCCTCTGTCCGCTCTGGAGCCTTCACTCCTTCTGTTATCCAGATCAAGAAGCACTTTCTTGCTCCAGGCTCCAGTCTAGTTAACATCCCTCAGACTTGTTTCTCATCTTGTGATAGCCTGTCGTCGTCTGTGTGTGCGCAGACACCGCCTCTCCGACACCGGCCTCCTCTCACCCGACTTTCCCTCCTCACTGCCATCCTCAGGAAAGGTCGGCTCCCTGTCTTGTCCACGGCACAGGAGAGGCCGTACACCCCGTGCTGGCCTGTCAACCTTGTGAGCCTGTCTTTCTGTAACGCGTGCTCAGCTGCCTCCAGTGTGGCCTCCATCCCCCTCCAGCTTTCCTCTCAGTTCTCCTCCTCCACCTCAATTGACAGTCAAAACCAAATTCACAGCAAAAACTGTGTCACAGCCTCAGACAGAAGATGGCCTAAGATGGAAAGACGTTCAGAGCAAATTTGCCCAAGCAGTGAGCTCAGGCGGGAGCAAGTTATTCCGCTTCCACCCGTGAGGAACGGCACGTTCCCCCGAACTCCTCTGCCTCTGTTATCAAACTTCAATTCTGCCTCTCCACCAAAGCATGACAATTCAGATTTTGTTGCCTCAGCTTACAGCTCCTTTTCCAAGCATAGCAACCCACACGCAGATCCCAAACCTAAAGAACTCATCTCCACCCCCTCCAAACTTTATAACGAGGAAATTAAACGGACACCTCAATCACAGTCCTCCCTCTCAAAGCTTCGCTTGCTGTCTCAGCGACTGAAATCTCCACCTGTTTCCCCTCATCCTCCGAATTCAATCCCAGCATCTCCCACTCCTCCTTTACAAAACACGACTCACACCTCCAGTGTGGGGGCGTGTGAGTCAGACCAGAGATTTCCTGCTGTCAGAAGTATCACACCTTCACAGGCCTTCCGTAAAGCCCACTGCCTGCCCCCTTCCCGCTACGCAACAGTTGCCCTGCCTGGATGGCAGTCTCCCATCAGCCCCTCCACTCCCACACCCTCTCTGGCTCCACCAGTCCGAAACCTCACCACGTCCCCTTCTCTGTCCCTGAGATCCACCCCCTCCCCAAGGCCGGGGAGTGGAATTTCAGACTGCAGTGACGGCGAGGGTAAAAAAAGAAAGGTAGTCCGTCTGCTGGCAGCATGCATTACTCGTTTAAAGAGTGGCTTGACATTTACTCTCAGTTTCACAACATTAAAAGCAAACATCACATTTATCCTTTCTTAATTATGTTGATGCTTTTGTACTTTAGTGCAGGGGTCCCCAAACTTTTTCTTGTGAGGACCACATAACTGTTTTATTTTCTGATGTGGGGCCGGGATCGGTTTGTAGGCTAACAGAAAAAGTGTAGCAATCACAGCCTAAATGTAAACATTTACGTTTTCCAGAAAGCCACACATAGCCAAATTTAAAATCATTGATTTTTGCAATCTTCATAGAAAAAAATAATACCAAAACATTTTTAAAAACTAGACACATAGCATTACCTGCGATATTGTGGCCGCTGAAGATGCTAGTGCTGATAGCTGAAGATGCTGAAATTGATAACTAAAAATACTGAAGCTAATAGCTCAAAATGCTGAAGTAGATAGCTGAAGTGGTTGAAGCTAATGGCTAAAAACGCTAAGGTTGATAGCTGAAATGGCTGAAGCGTATAGCTGAAAACACAGAAGTTGATATCTAGCTAAATTATTAGCAAAATGCCAAATAAACCTAAAAACGGAAACAAATCTAAATTAGTCAAAATAGCAAGCATGTAGCTGAAATATTAGCTAAACTCTGAAATAGCCTACAAAATTTAGAAAAATCCAAAATTTGCCAAAACAGTTAGCATGTAGTCGAAATATTAACTAAATGCAAAATTAGCCTAAAAACTGCTAAAATAACAAATTTAGCCAAAACAGCTAGCATAAGGCCAAAATATTAGCTAAGCTCAAAATTAGCCTAAAAACTGAAAAAGCCTAGATTAGCCAAAACAGCTAGCATGTAGCTTAAATATAAGCTAAATGCCAAAGTTGCCCGGAAAAAAAAAAACTGTTAAAATATGTATTCTAGCCAAAACGGCTAGCACAACGGTAAAATATTAGCTAAACTCCAAAATAGCCTAGAAATTCTTAGTAACTGCCAAAATAGTCAAAAAAGCTAGCATAAAAAGAGTTTAATATTTTAATACCTGAAAGAGCTGAAGAGCTTAGGACGTCCAAAAAAGTGTATGGAAAAAAATAACAATAATAACGAAATAAAGAACTAGTTAGTGAATTGTATTAAACCAATAAAAAGTCTATCCTCTCCCGTCATAGGTCAGACTAAACAAGGGTGGAATAAAAAGTCACGTTCTATGTCGTTCTCGATCAGCATTTCTGATAGTGTGGAGGGGGCCGGCCCAAATGTGGAGGCGGGCCTGATTTGGCCCGCGGGCCGTAGTTTGGGAACTCCTGTTTTAGTGGCTTTCTAATTAGACTTTTTTATGGCTTTACCTCCAAAAAAAAAGGTACAAAAGTGCATCAAAAGGAGTTTATTTTTAAAGATTCTCGCAACAGCTTTCTAACATTTTGGAGTGGTTAATTATATCTGTTGACATGAGCCTTCTGTGCATGAAAGTGATGCAGCTTTAACAAGTTTTAACATTTCTTTTTTCTGTTTTGCACCATCAGCAGTCTAAGATGAATAGGATGCTTAAACAAATAACACAGGCTTTACCCAAACACGGGTTTGTTGTGTGTGGAGTTTTGAGCCCCAGCTAATTTTAACGATTTGTTTCTTTTTCTCAAAAAAAAAAAAAAAAAATCAGACACTCAAAATTAAGTCAAGCTACAAATCGCTGGCTGCAATTCCTACAAACAACCTTCTTTTGGATCAGCAAGTAAGTTTGACACTTTTATCCAAACTATTTAATGTTTTTTACACTGCTATATGTACTGCTGAAAGCTCAGATTTATATTTTCAAGTTAAATGCATGTAAGCTATTTAGAAAAAATGCTTTATTTTGCTTGTAACTTTCAACAAGTTATTTGTCTTTTTAATTGCAAATTTAAACAATTGTCTAAATCATGTGACAGGCAGAGATAGAAGAAACTGTTGTGTGCAGCTTCATAGTAATTATGCGAGTGGCTGTCAATTAAATGTGAACCTAAAGGGTTTTTTTATGGACAGGTTGTCAAAGCATTTCAGATTTTGATTAAATAACAGAATGCACATTTGAAAATGTTGCTTAATAAGGCTTAAATAAAGCCAACGCTTCTGCAGAACAACGAGCAACGAATAAAAGTCTGAATTTCCCCCATGAATAATGTATTTTAAACCATCTGGGATAAAGTTCAGCACCTTGTGAACATAAAAATGGTGAAGCAGGTTTGTCATCTACATCTATTCTCCTCTCCCTGTTTAAATTTACAGGCGATAGATGAGCAGGTAGAGAAGAACCAGAGTCGGCTCCTGGACAGAGCTGTCACTGACACACACGCAGAGGTACTGCAACACGCCTGCAGGCTTTCACATGCACACGCACAGCGGCATTAACGGCTGCCTCTTCTGCTAGATGTGCTCTCCAGCTCAACTTCGACAACAGTCAGAGGAGCTTTATGCAGTAATTGATGAGATCCTGGCAGATTCCAGTCCTGTTGTGAGTCTAATCATTTGATGTGAAATTGAAAGAAACATTTCAGTTCTGTTTATGTCAGATTTTCTTTTTCAAATTTTATTTGTTTTGGTTCAGATCTCAAAGACATCAAAAACCAACGCTGGTATTCAGGTGAGATGATTTTCTTCAACAGCCTTTAACAATCTGACATTTAACTGTTTTATTTGTAAAAGAAATTTTAACAAGCCGAACTAAAGAAACAACTTGTAATTGGAAGGAATCTTTCACAAACCCTCAAAAATTGACCTTCTGCGTGCTTAGCAGACAAAGCAATTCTGTGCGTTCAATATGTGAAAGCACATTACAAGAAAAGCAAAATACTACTTTTTTTGTTTTTTACAAAGCATCTAAAAGCTTTTGCTAATTGAATGTCCTTGATTGATCATTAGCCAGCGTGATCAATCCCTTTAAACAGAAGGTGTTCAGGTCTGAATCAGTGACTTGTGTTGATCAAACCCACTCCCCTCAGTCCACATAAGAAAAAAACAAACACAGAAAACAGAAAAAAAGTGACAATATTGGCCTGTTTAAATAATTTACCAGAAGAAAGTCTCTTCTTCAACCCTGTTACATCCTGCTGCTGCAGCCTTCTTTTCCATCCAGTTCCCTTCGGCTCACCTGGCAGGTGTGGCCAATCTGCCTTGATTGGCAGGTGGTGTCCATATAAGCCAGAGGCGGCCACACCAAGCCAGGCAGGGAGCAGAGCAGCAGGCTGGGTGGTGGTTTGTGTGGTGTTGGTTTGGTGATTGGTTTTTGACATTTGTTTTGTCCTCAGCAATCTTAGATTGCTGGGTTTTGTTATGTTAGTTTGGGGTTGGACCTTGGTAGTTCTGATTTGCGGGCTTTGTTTCATTTCTGTTCATTAGGTAGTTTTCTTAGGCAGCCCTTAGCAGGGAGCTGCTGACTCCGACGGTTGTCATGACTGGGTCAGCAGTCTCCCTGACTTCTTTTTCTTTTGGCCAAGGTCCCAACTCCATTTTGGTTTGTTCTTTTAACCTTAACCACCAAATTTCTCTGCTTTGTTTCAGGACACAGGTTTCCGTTTATTTTAATAAACTGTGTTCCTTTTATGTTGGTGTCCACTCTTTAATGTTATTGTCCCCTCTGATGGATATCCCCTAGACACCGGGCCAGTTTATTATTGGGGACGTAACATATCCCCTAGACACCGGGCCAATTTTCTATTGGGGACGTAACAAACCCTTTAAAGAACACTAATAATCTTTTGATTCATTTTAAAGCCAGTGCCAGTGGCCTTTTAATTCTCACTATGCTGTTTTTAGACTAAATAATAATTAAAAAACTGTGTTGTTTTCCAGAATATAGGTTTCTGCAGACCAACAGGAGTTCATAGAAAGTTGCCTTTGAGTTGTGGGAGGGACATTTGACTCTGAGAAACTCCAACCCCCCTTCCCATCACCCAATTTTGAGAGCTATCAGTTTTGCTTGCACATTCTCAATCCCTATTTATCATATACAGACGTCTGGTTCGGGCCCCCTCCTCATCACTTTTTGACATTTTGGGTGTCCCCAACTCATCGTTTTTTAATGTGCTGGCTGTTCCCATCAAATCATGGGTCCCCTTCCCTCAGGACGTTGTAACAGACATGGAACCACTACCAGGTTAGGGTACCGGCACCAAGTTAGGGTACAATATTTTGAGCATTTCTATTGGAAAATTGAAGGCCCCAATCCGTTGTACGTCCATAGAAAAAAAGAACAAGATAGTTGGGGCGGAGTCGCTGTTGCCACCTGCTGATTGGCAGAAAGTGATGACGACATTAGAAAGAAACAATATAGCGCTAAGCTAGTATTTCAGTTTTCCTTTTACAGCGGTATTCTTCTTAGCCGCCCGCAATCTTCTTTCAAACAACATTAAATTCCTGTTAAACATGATGTACCAGAGGTAAAACAAGAAAAAGACGATCTGCTGGATGACCTCTATTGTTGTTGCTTTTCTAGTCATCACAATAAAATAAACCTCTCAGTGGAAGCGAGGCTTAACTGAGTGTAAATGCTCACCATAAATCAACGGGTCCGTCCCGTACTTCTCCTCCAGTACCGAACTACTTAGTGGAAACAAGGCTTTAGGGTACCGGTACTGGTACATACCCGGCTACGTCTCAAGGTTTGGGGACCCCCGCGATGCAATTTGATCTCAAGTGTGTTAAGGCTCATTCTGCAAGAAACGCCTTTTCCACTGGTACTGTATTTACAGATCCAGTTTTAATCTTAATTTCCTTTATATGTGTACGCCATCATCAGAAAAATGCCACAAACACATTAAAAACACCCAAAACGCCATTTTCATCAGAGTGGGACTTGAACACCATGAAACGAGACAAGGGAGACAATCTGACATACTGTAAACTCCTCAACTGATTGTGAATCACTTACCTACTGTAACGTGTTTCACATCTACTTCAGAATCTGCTGGAATTATGTTAATTGTCTAAACGGTAACCTAGTAGTTGAAATAATGTTAACTCTGTAGCTAAAGCTCGGATGTTAGAGGGCAAAGGAGGGACATTCGCCTCTTTAATCTTGTGTGGAATCAAAGATCTTAAAAAAAATCTTTTAAATGAGCATCAAAGTGGTATGTCTCTCCATTTAATGAAGCTAAATGTGTTGAATTAGAATACACGCACCTCCTACTAACTATTAAGAAATGGAAGAGTAATGATGTGGACGTGTTTGGCAACTACAGTCACAACGTTTAACTCAACTAAAAAAGTTCACAGTTACCCCACAAACTTAATCTGATCTCCATCAATGCCGGTAAAAGATTTGAAGCCTCATTAAGAACTACAGCACACTGATAGGAGTTTTGGGCTTGAAGCTGATCAAAGTTAAATAAAAAAAATGCTGCTCAGAAAATGTCTTTGACCTTTAAATCAAAAAATACGTTCTGCTTTTTTCACAACGGGGAACACAAACTAAGAAAGGACATAAAGTTAAGTCTGATGATGCAATCACAAGGACACAAAGAAAAGCTATTATGTTCATTATCAATCACAGGAGAGGGGCGCTCGTGAATGTGTTCAAGAAAAATTTTGTTTGAAGACTTTGTGTAAAAGTCTTACGCACAAGATGAAAATGTAGTAATTCTAGTCACTGCTCAAGCAAAAAGAATAATCTGGATGTTTAAACACTTCAAAAATACCAAGAGTAAGGATAAGTCTGAGGGCTATTATCATTGTGAAAATAAAAAACCCTGGAAAGATATCAGGCATGTCCAACAAAGACATTTTTCTGCCACAAGGACTGTGACTTTTTATTTTTTTCAAACTAAGGTTGTTCTAATTTCCATCAAGGTAATAATCTTCTGCACTTTTTTTTCTTTTCCACCTCCAGCATAAAACTCAATCATTTCAAAAATCCTTGGGGCGTGAAACAAAATATGTGAGTAGGAATCTGAGTCTGCACACTATTTTTTATTAGCTAAAGTAAATGTGTTAAATTAATAATGTCATTATTATATTATTATTTTACTAAGGCATCCGTGTGCAGCCTTTATCCATCCACCGACAAGTCAAGAACCCTGGTGAATTCTAAGAAGGTACAGCTTCAACAGGAGTTTTTGTTGAACTGAGACTTTGAAATTCTGAATATTTTTTTAATGGTTTGTCATTTTCCTCAGACAAAACCTGGAATAGTTCGCCCAATGACAGCCATTCCCCGGTTATCAGTGAAGGACGAAGATGTCTCTCACTCAAGACCCTTCCGGAAGCTTTTCACTGAGACTTCACCCATCAAGAAGAAGGTAAAATTATGAAACGTCCTCATGGTTTTGGTCCTTATTATTATTATTATTATTATTATTCCTTTCTAAGAAGTGGAAAAAGTTTTGGTTGTTATATTGCCACACAATTTAGTTCACTGAACTCTATCAGTAAGAACGTCTCCAAACACAAACCCACATTTTTAAGTGGAAAATTGTGCTTCATTTTCTTAAAAGATCATTTCATAGTGACTTTACAAAAAAGAAGAAAAAAATCAAGCCAAAAAGATTTTTCTGATCCTCAGAATGTGTGTTTGAAAGGTTTGAATTCTATAAAAACTGATCAAAATAGGAATGCATGGGTTCTTATAAATTAACTTTTTATTTTGTTTATGTCTGAATCTCAGGCGTACCTTAGGACAGTAAAGAACACTTATCCAAGATTTACTTCTAATTTTACTTTTTGTAAGTTGTAAAGGAAGTATTTAAGTATTTTGCTTTAGTGCCTACTGTAAAATCACCACCTTCAGATTCCAATTTATGGTTTCCTTTTCCCAATTCCTTGTTTTCATTAAAGCGAAAACATTGGAATGACTTAAATGTATTTATTTTACAGAATATGCAAAATATTAATGTCCAAAAATGCTGATCTGTTGTTAAATTCTATTAACTCATCCATAAATGAAATAAAACAGTAAAAC
>NC_050526.1:23585556-23586519 GCF_002922805.2 Oryzias melastigma
CTGAAAACGCAGAAAAAACATTGGTAGATTTGTAGATAAGAATGCTTTTTCTGCATTCAAGTTTAGTCAACACCATTTAAAATTGGACAGCAACCACAAGAGATTTTTGCAATTTTATCGATAAAACAAATAGATTCTTTTTTAATAAAGTTTCATTTAAATAAAGTGGGTGGTATCACTTTGTCTTTTAAAAGAATGTTAGGATTCATTTAAAAAATAAAATGCACACTTTGTTAGCAAATTCAATGAAGAAATGTTCCTGCTTCCAAAATGAATCTTATGAAAGAACATCTTAAAACGATTGATTCTAATATCCAGCTTTTTTAAGGTATTCAATGAAATAACCTGCAGTATTTATCCTTATATTGGATGATAGAAAAAGGTCTCAAAGCTGGATTAGAGTGGGTGAACCCAATCGTAGATTTGGTTCTGTGTGGTTCAGATGCTCTGAATCAAGCTGGAGTCTCCAGTGTCAGCTGCTGTTTTGGGAGGCTCCAACTTTTTCCTATTTTCAGCCAAAAAAGCTTCAGTTCTGCTCCAGGTCAGGTAGGTGGAGGTGACAGCCCCTCTGCAAATGAGAACACCAAGACGTTTCATTCTGTCTGCAAAACCAAGTGAGGGCAAGAACTAGCACAAAATCCTCAGTACGATTGATCAAATAAAGTATTGCTGGGGACAATATAGTCATCTGGAATTGGCTCCAAGGTCATTCTACTTATGTGTAATTCTCACACCTTTAGGCTGTTCAAGCTAGTTTTATGCCTTTCCACAAGTAAAGCCACAAAATTCAGTAAAGCCTGACTGAGAATATAAACAGAATATGAAAAGAAAGTTCTTATTTTTTTTTTTTTTAGTAATTCTATGACCCTCACAATCCTATTTCATTCTCTCTAAAATGACTCATGAAACATCACGTTTGTTTTGAGATCTACAGATATGAATCACCTCTGACACAAACAATGA
>NC_050526.1:23586578-23595395 GCF_002922805.2 Oryzias melastigma
TTTCACACTAAGAAATAAGAAAAGAGGCATTGATTCAGCCTTTTATTTGAAGACAGCACAGGTTTGAGCCTCACGTGGAACAAAACCAAGCAGCAGACAGTTGGGATCAATACAGAGAAAGCAGATCTATCTACCAAGTAGCCTCAAACTGAAGATGTTGCAAAGACAATTGTCACAATCAAAATATACAAAAGGTACAACATCACTTTCTGTTGTTAACTGTCTTCAGTACAAGCTGATTCCAGTTTGTGAACATGTTGAAAGTGATTGACTTTTTTAGTGATCAAGTACATAAAAAGTTGGAGCATTTTCACAAAGGTTGTTGCATCTCTTCAGGGAGGAAGATCAATATTCTTTTTAAAATGATCAACTAACACAAAATGTTATATTTTGCCAGACAAAGACGTGCGTGACCATCTCATAATGACACCAGCCTAAAGTTAAATTTGACGCATTTGTTCTTGTGTCAGACTCCCGTCTGACCCGTCAGAACTCATCAAGCACAGAACAATTATTCCAGAAAGTCTGAGATAATTTGGATCCACCTCACTGCATCTGATGTCTCAAACTTTTGGACTGCATCGAACTGTAGCCCAATTTACCTCAGAGCACATTATGGAAATTATTTGACCCTGTATAATTTTCTTTTTTAGGAGGGAAAACCAAGTTTCAATGAGGCAAAGACAAATTTCTACAATGGCTCAAACGGAAAGTTGCTGATGGAGAAGAGATGGCCTGAAAAAAGTCAATTTTCAGTGTGTGAGCTTCATATCAAAGAGCCTGATGAGATCAGCCACCCAAGGAAAGGAACTTCAGCGCCCTTCAGTCGAATGGAAGAGTTACAAATTCGTGTTTAAAGTCTATTTAATTTTTTGTGTAAACGTTTTGGCAAAGTTATTGAGTTTAAGAGCATGGCATTAAAGTAGGATGAGGTCTTTCAGTACGTCTTGATTATTTTGCCAGAATGATCCAAAGGTTTTTTCTTTGCATGTGGGAGGTTATCAGCACAATTACAAACCCGTCTTTTTACTTAAAGACATCAAAGAAGATACAAATTCTGTGTTCCATCTTATTTTTTTTAATAATAGGTATTTAGTGACAGTTTAAAGGTTTAAGTTAAGAAGAAAGGTTTGTTTTAAACATGTTCTTGTGGCATTTTTCTCATGAATGAGGACATATATAAAAACAATTAAACTTAAAATTGCATTTGTGGTTATTTATTTATTCAAATAATTTTGAATTAGAAGTAGATGAAAGTTTTTAAAAAAGAGCTTAATTGTTGGGTAGAATATACGCTCTGCTTCATTCTACTGTATCCACTTAAAGATGACTAGATCCATGGAAGCCTTTGTTTTCCTGATCTAACATTCCACTGGGATCGCTTTTATAAAAGGTCAAAAGATGATCAGAGTGGGACTTTAAGTATAGTTGCAGAAATACACATAAGATTAATCATTATTAGCTCTGTAACCGGGAAACTGTTACAGAGCTGTAACCAGGAAACGGAAAATAAAACATGAATAATTGAATTAAAAAAGAAAAACTTTAATTGAGCTTAATCTTTGGTTAGAGTTAATGTCACATCAAGAAAACACACAAAAAAAGTAAAATTTTTCTGATGAAAATATAGAATTTGGCTGAAGGCTGAGTATCTTTTTGGATCGCACAGGTTCGTTTTATCTTAGGTACTTGAAAAGTTTCTTTCATTACTTTTTAATGTTTTAAAATGACAAATTACAGATTAAACACAAGTCAATTCAGTTTATTCTTAAAGAGTCATTCTGTTAGCAAAAAGTTGTTTATTTTATTAAGTTTACTTAAGTACATGTATAGTATGTCTACTATAGACCATGTACAGTATGTAATGTAGGAAGTTTAATTGGAACATTTTAAGATTACAACATACAGAAAGCACATTAAATGTAAACTTCAAGTACAATGTCCCTCTTTTTGCATATACTGATTATATTTTTAGTATGCTTAAATAAACTACCTTTTTAAAGGAATTTTAAAATCTGTCTCAAATGCATTGCACTATTAAAAATAAAACCAAACACTATAGTTATTATTTAAAACAACTCTTCATTCTTGTACTTCAATTCAGTCCTGATGCCGTTTTTTTGCAATGTGCAACAGTCTCTTATGCAGCTCAATAGTCCCATATCATCATAGTACCACCCTCAAAGCATGAAGCATGTTCTGAGACCTGCGTGCTTCAACAACGTACAGTAATCACAGAGTTTCATTTCAACTCCATCAGATCACAGCTGTCTCCGATTAGAAGCAAATTGGAATCTGTGTATTTTGTGGTTTTCCTGCAACGACATCCAGCTTGAGGAAGCACTTGTTTTGTAGTGCTAATGACAGCTCCCTCTTTCCGGTGGACAGCATCATTAGAGGGTTTTTGATTGTTTTGAGAGTATTCACACATGCTGCATCATAACATATTTATCTCTGGAAAATGGGAGTCGTCTCCCGAACAGTATGAATCCCATGTGCCAATTAAAGCAAAGGATAAAAATGGACATGAAACCTCCACAAGTATGTTCAGTCCTTTTAATTATAAAGCATGTGTTTAAAAAAATAATTGTAATATTTTATATTATTTTATAACATTTTATAACCATAATTTTTGATAGTATAAACTGTCTTTATGTATCAAGACTTACTTTACAAGACTAGACTTTCTAAATTATTTTTTACCATTAATGTTCAACACCTTTCTCGTGATTCCCTACTTTTGCTACACTTCTTCCACATTCCCTGTAGGAAGGGATTCTGTTTATATAAATATTTATGTTTTGCTTATTTGACCTTGTTATCAAATACAGTAAGAGTGGGAAAGGTTGTATCATGTAGGATGAGCAAGAACACACTTGAGATCAATATTTTACTCTCAAAAAGTTTGCAGACTGATAACTAGATTATTGGATATACTGTAGGACTTGATACTAAGCATATAGATGGGTGAAAAATACAGTTTGACCACATTTTCAAGCAGCAGCTGTATCCCCCAATTAGGTTATAATGAGAAATAAGAACAACAAAAAAGACATGTGTTCTTAATTTGTTTTTACAGGGAAATGCATTATTCAAATATGCATAAAATCAAGGTCTTTTAACCAATCATATATCATGCAGTGGCCTTCAAGACACAAATTTAGTGTGTTTACAGTTCTCAAGTAACGAAATGAAGATAAAGTTCAACTACCTTGAAAATTGTTTTTTTATTTTCCAAAGCTACAGCGCAGAATCAGGAGTATAGGAAGTAAAATCACCTTTTATGTTACCTTTTACATTATCTGTAAAGAGTCACTGCAATGAAACAGCTCCATGTAATACACATTCCGAACCTAATGGTGTAACAGCATATATATTTAGTGCATTTTTTCGTCCATTGTGTGAGCTTCTCTGTTTTAGGTTTGGATACATGAACGACCAGCCGTCAAGTAAATGGAATTTTTGGCCAGAGTGGAAAAACACTTGACAAGATGTTTATCCGGCACACACCCCGTTAAACTGCTCTTATTGAGTATGTTTAGGCGGTTGGAAAACTAAACATCTTGGACCCTGAAATTTATGACACATTTTTAAAGTGGTTGTTTAGCTCACATGACAGCAGCAGAGACAAACTCACACCGAGCTCAAGCATCAAACTGGAGGCACAAACTGCTGCTTCCATGTAAACTTATGTGGGTATATTACATTTTGTTTAGAAGGACATAATGTTTCACATCCATCCTGCACAAGTGCTGGTAAAACAACAATTCATTTATATTCTGCCTTGAGTTCATGGAGAATATAAAAGTCCAACTAAAAGGCTTAGAGCTTAAAGTTTTTTCCCGTAGTCCCTGAGCTTGTTATGTAGAAATTCTAATTAAGAGGAAACAAAATAAAATACATCTGTAAAAAAAATGTTAAGAACATTTAAATACACATCTTATTTAACTGTAGGAGTTTCTTTCAAAATTGTTTTACACAAACAATTTTGAATAAATGCTTACAGAATGACGAAGACCTTGATAAACATAGTCTGAAAATATCAAACTTCAAAAACTCAAAAAGCAGAATAATTTATATTAATCTTATAGTCATCATTGACTGTTTATAGAATATGGACCTTTTATTTAATCACATCAGTAACTTGGCATTGACTTTACTGATAATAATCATTGAGCGCTCCACTGTTACAGTCTATTTTGATACTGGATCTATTTTCTGAAGACAATTAATAAGGATTTCATTTTGATACTTGACCTGTTGATATGTATAATGGAATAATGTAAGGGCTTCATGGTTGTGCAGTGTTTAGAAGTGTCGCCTCACAGCGAGAAGGCCCTGGTTTGAATCCTGGGTGGGACCTCTGTGTGTGGAGTTTACGTGTTCTCCCCGTGGGTTTTCTCCAGGGACTCTGGCTTCCTCCCACAGTCCAAAAACATGATTCATAGGGTTAATTGATAACTTTAAAATGTCCCCAAGAGTGTGGGAGTGTTTTCAGCCCTGTGACACACTTGTGACCTTTACAGGGTGTAGCCCGTCTTTGACCAGTAGCTGGGACAGGCTCCGGCAACCCCATGACCCTAAAAGAGATACGGGGAGTCAGGAAAGTGGATGGATGGATAACAATGTAGAATATAAGTAAAATAGTTAAGTAAATCTTAGTGAAGGTAGGATTAAATCATTTTGCTTCCTCCTAATTCTTTTCAAACAATATATGAGACTCTTTTTGTCCAGCTCCACATTTAATGGATTCAGTGTGTCATGTTGCATATTTACCATAACCCTGTTTTAGCTTATTTGTTTTTTTGTTGTTGTTGTTCTCTTGTTTTTCACCCTTCTTTTTGGATGAACATGATTTATTTTAAAAGTGTGGTGGACTTCCTGAGTCTGAAGTGGTCTGCTGGAGTACTGTTTACATGATCAGGTGTTGTTGCTTGGCAACAACAAAATGCCGCCGGAGAGGTGACCAGAGATCGCCAGAGAAGCTGAGGAGAATGAGGTCCTTCAGAGTTTGCAGGACTCTCAAGGAGTTTTTCTTATCTTCTGTGGAATGAGCTGCTGGCAGGGTGGATGCACTGAGAGGAACAGGAGGACCAAAAACG
This sequence comes from Oryzias melastigma, assembly GCF_002922805.2. Lineage (NCBI taxonomy): Eukaryota > Metazoa > Chordata > Actinopteri > Beloniformes > Adrianichthyidae > Oryzias > Oryzias melastigma. The sequence goes on from NC_050526.1 coordinate 23,591,681, forward strand.
GCTCCATTCTGGGATGTCCCCTGGAGTCCCTGACTGTGGCGAGTGAAAGAAGGATGCTATGGAAACAGGAAGTCATCATGAACGATCATCATCATCTGTATGTATGAAACTGAAACATCTCACAGCAGGAAAGACTGCTTCACAGATTCTCCTTCCTGTGAGCTATTAGACTCTACAAATAGATCAAAATCTAGGGATGGTTGACAGACACCTGACAAAAAGCAGATGTTTTTTAATGATTACTGATTGATTATATTTCCTTTTTGGATTCAAATTATGTTTGTTGTGCCTCATACTTAAAATAATTCCCTTATCTTGGAGTCCCTTTATAACTTTTGTGTGACGCCAACATGAATTAGATTTGAGACCAAATACAGCTAACAATCTATATTCAAAAAAGGAAAGTCATGGGTACTTTGAACAAAAATGTTGTTTGTTCTCGTACCATTGATCCCTCCAATTCCATTAGTGTAGTGAAAGAATGTATTATTTTAAAGAACGTTTTTCCCAGTTTGCTTTGGTTTGTTTTGGTTTTTGGTCTCACGTGCACAGTCTCTAGTGGACAGTCATTTTGGGATTCAGGCAGAGGAAGATAAAAAGAAGTCCGAACTGGATTGGGGGGGCTGTGCTAGTAAGTTTTACCCTGGTAGTTTTTTCTTTTAGTCACATCACTGCAAGCAACAGATCATTATTGGAGTCTTCATCCACCTTCTTTCCGATTTATTTACCCTCATTTTTACATTTTCCTTTTCTAGTAAACTAAGATATCTCTTGCTCGACTGTCTCCTGTTATCATGAATTCCTGGGTGTAGGTCTTTGCTGGGTTTTTTTGTTTTTTTTGTGCATGCTGGGTCTTGTTATCTTGGTCTTTGTGCCTTCATTTGTTGGCTTTCTGCTGTGGTTTGTTGTATGTTTGAGTTGGAATGCTAAAATATGTCACGGTGGGAAAATATATAGTTACAAATTTAACAGTGCTTTTACTGTCTTCAGGAGGTCTCTGCTTTGAGGACATAAGAGCAAGAGTTGCTACAAAAATTATCATCAATATAACTATGGAACTGCTGCATGGAAACAGAAGAGATTTTCTTAAAAACAAGTCAGATTGATAGAAAACAACAAGAACCAAAGCAGAAAATGTACTCAATTTAAAGACCATGAGATATTGACACACGTCAAGCAGATTTCACAATAAGATTTCACATTAATTCTGCATTAAGAATGTTTTTTCCCCAAAAAAGTTAGAATTATGAGAATAAATAACTTAAAGAAACCATTCCAATAAATGTACTGTACGAGGAAAAATAGACATGATGCATTCAACTTTTTTTTTAATTTTCATATTTAATTTATTTATTTTGATCTTATTTTCTTGGTCTGCCTCTTTTCCAAAAAATGAATCACTCAGGAATATGAAAAAGTAATTCAATTAAATTGTATTCAAAATCTTCTTTTCTTTTATTTAGCACCTTTTATAAAACTATTAAAACAAATTCTAACAAATGTGAAAAAAACCCACAAAAAATAAATTCATTCTCAGGAAAGACTGGCTATAAAATCAAAGGTTTTGCTTCTGTTGTCTGGAGCCGTCGCTTCTCATGAAACAAATATTTGATGCTTGTCTGGGCCCTTGGATTTTTGCAGAGAAACACTACAGATTTAGGAGAAAGTTTACAGATTTTCTTAAAACTCAAGAGAGGGAGAGCCAGTCAATGCACAATAATTAATTAGGCAGACAGAAACTCAATGTCTTGATACATAACTTCATAGCAATTGTGAAATGTGATCATGAGACCGATTCAAAGAGCAAAATCTACAACAGACTGACAGGGAAGTGCTCTAAAGCTAAGAAAAGCACTTTGTGAATCCAGAGAATAGATGAGCATATATGAATGCTGAAGACAGGTGAGTAGATTTAAGGATTTTTAAAGCTCCCTCTTATTTCTTCCAATCTCGCTCTGTTTGCTCTCCTCCATCTGGATAAGTTTGCTCTGCCACCAAACCTTCAGCCTGACCCTTTGTCAAACATTTATTCAAGCAAGTTTTTATTTCACCAGAGCCATAGTATTTAAAAATGTTCTTCTCCTTTGGAAATTAATAAAACATACCTAATAATAAAAAAAGCTTTTGTTTGCCCTGTGTGTGTTTGAGAAGGTCATAAAATTACTTACAACCCTCAGGACAATTTACTTACTGTTTTACATAAAATTAAAGATTCAATCTTTAAAATTTAGGCAAGACAGGTTTTTGAGAAAAGAAAAAAATAACAAAAAAACTAAAATGTTAAACCCCAAAAAATACAACAAAAGGTCAAATAAAGTTTTTCTCCTATCAGTCATTCCAGGTTCATGTTAATCATCCACAGCTGTTTTCATTTCTATCAATTACCCTCAGTGTATTCCATGGATTCTTGATATGTTGAAATTTATACATTACATTTTAGTTTAGTTTAGAGTTTTAGTTTCAGCCTCCATGCCTGGTCTCCTGCATTTTGGGTCTTTGGTGGCCCTAATATTCTGTACAATCCTGCAGACCCCTCAATAATATCAAATCCCTTTGACTTCTTTTAGCAGGACAAAGATAAAACTGGAAAGAAATATGTTTTATGTGTTAAAATAAACATTTTAGTATAATTTATTTCAATAGGGATGCAGTTTAAGTACATTTATGATCACTAAAAAACACTTGGTAAAACTATTGAATTGATTTGAACCTGAATAAGATGAAGGCCTCCAACAAAAGTTAAGGACTCTTGTGTACCAATTTCTGTTTCATTGTAAGAAGTAGGACTTTGGTTGACCCAAGTGACTAAAGTCATGGTCATGGTATGGGTGCTGCAAGTTTTTGGGTTATCTGGGCCCATGGAGGTTCGTAGACAGGAGCAGCTGCATTGTATCCCTTGTGCTATCCAAGCTGAACTTTTTTTTCAAGGATTTTTTATCTTCTCAGGGCTCAAACATCAATGTAAGGGTGAGGTCATGTGGACACCATAAGATAGCACAAGGTTAAAGGGAATACAGGTGTGTCTTCCAGTTCCCTTATGACTTGAATGTGCCATTGTTGTACATGTGGTAAATGTATCATGAAGCAATTGTGAGTGAAATGTAAGTTACACTCACTTATGATCTACAAGTGATCTTGTCGTGTAGTGTCCTTACACTGCACTCTAACCAATAGTGAGGTGTGTGTATTGGCTCCCTACTGACCATGCACAAATACTGCACACATTGGGGTGTCCAGGTGATATCCAAGAGCTGTAGGATGCCCACACAAAGGATTGTCTCATTTCATCATCTCTATTAGTCAGGCAAGCAGAGAACATGCAACTGGCACTCAATGGGCACACAATGAGGGTGCACTCATCACTTGAACAGCACTAGTGGCCTGTGCCACCCCCCCTTTGCTCAGTGCACAGGTCTCGTGGGGGTTGAAAAAAATGAAAAATTCATACAACTTGCCTGCCTGTCTCCTACTTAACTCCTACGTGTTGTTTAAATGTTCGCTACGATGCCGAAAAAAAATGTGCATGAACATTTTCACCCTACAGGTGGATAAGGATCTTGACATTTTGAGTGGACTACCTGCGTGGCTCGGACAGGTTTGACCATTTTTCACCCACAGACAGCCCATGTCCACCTGTAAGGGCAGTCAGTAAGGCATTAATAGTCAACTCATGCTATGGTGCAAAACTAAGAAAAGTCACAGGAACTGAGTAGAA
>NC_050526.1:23595665-23634944 GCF_002922805.2 Oryzias melastigma
CAAATATATTTATAAAAAAAATAAAGACAATCAAAACTACAAAAACTAAAGCAGACTTAGTTTGCAATTAGAGCTAAATCCCATCAACAATGCCAAGGTCTTCTGGTTTTCTGTACAGCTGCTCATGAATATTAAAGTGGTTAGCCTTAAAGGTGAGAGTGTGAAAACACACACTTTACATTATAACTGCTAACCTTTTGAAAGACTTGTTACTTTTGACTTTAGTCATCCTTTTTTTTTTATTTAGGCAGGATTACAGCTTTCCAGTTATTTCCTAAAGATCAATTACATCACAAAGAGCAGCAATGCTCTTGTGAAGATTTCAACAGCTAAAAACTAAATTATTTACACAAAAGCCCTTTTGGCATCTAGAAAGAAACAAATTGCCAAGAAAAATAAACCGAGAGACTTTTGCTTTAGTAATGAGAAGTGTATCTGGGTGTTTTGCTCCTTTGTCAAAATGTCTAGAGCAGGACAAACTTTTAGATTTGTGGGCCACAAAGGGTTTTAACATTTGACAGAAGGGTCGAAGGAGGAGCAAATGTGAAGTGTGTTTTGGTAATACACCTCATTAGAGAAGGGAATAAAATGCAATTTGGACAAAAACATGCTTTCATTTTGATTTTGAATTAGTATATGTAATATTAAAACAGAACATTTTGGTGTTTTTAATTCAAAACTTTATTTCAAACTCATTTTGGGGCCAATTGCACCGATAGGTTGATGTTAGAGCTGAGTTAATAAAATTGATTCATTGATCTGCATCAAGCTAAGCTTACTAGATCAATAATTGAACCATAAAAGTAGAGATCCATCTGATGTTGAATGCTAAAGTCCGTTAGTGTGATGCTAACGTATATTGGGATTTCCAATAGGACGGTTAATGCTAACGATCGGTCGACCTAAACATACATTGCTGTCGCAGGCATTAATTTTCCAAATTCTTAAGGAAAAAAAAGCATTAGTGGCCTAAAACACAGATTTTTGTGCTTACTTTCTTTTTCTTTTTGAATAAGGTGTAATGCTACAGCGTGATCGCCATCTAGTGGCCAAACTGAAACGCCCTCCGGGAGAGGCAGAACAATTGTTGAAGTTGTTGAAGAATTGTTGAATGACAAGATTTTTGTCATTTTTAAAATGCCTTTTTATCTGATTTTAGCGATTAAAGAAAACAGGTTTGGTGTGAAAAGTAATCAAACACATCTTACTGTGTTATGTAAGCAGAAGTTTATGTCCTAGATTATGAATCCTGAATATGCAACTTCCTGTATCAATGTGTTTTATTCAATGATTTCAGATTCTTAATTAAAAATTAGTGATATATATTTTTAAACCAAAATATTTTACCAGAAGATACTAAAGATGGTCAACTCTTGTATGTCAATATACTACTGCTGTTATTTTTGTTTTTATTTTGCAGGGAACAGCAGGGAAAAGCAAACCATCATATTTCCCCCAAAACAGATTTTACCGTACAATAAGAAGTAAATAATTTTGAGATTTTATGGTTATTTTCAGACAAACCTCTTAAAAAAAAAAAAAAAAAGTCTGAGCAGGCAGCAGTGCCTCGACAAAGAAGCTATCAGCGTGAACGCACACAGACCGAGGCAGCGGTTCAGGAACGCATTCAGAAAAGGAAAGCTGCTGCTGTGAAAGTTAGCCCTACAGCAAATGTTGTAATGGATGCTGCTCTGTCAAAAAAAAAAGACAAAAGCAAAAGAACAGTTGCATGCTTTTTTTTCTTCCTTCTGAAAACACAATGGATAGACATTAGAAAAAAAAAGTCTGCATTTAATTTCTTGAAATTTAAAAAGAACTGCCAGCTGGGGTGTCACAGCTTCCTCTTACAGGAACTGAATTATCTTTCAGGTTGGGGCACCAGTTATAACAGTGTGACTGATATTACTTTCACATCCTGAATCTGATGCATACCTGTGTTGCCATGGCAATCTGGGATCCCTCAGGAAACTTCTTGTTCTGGGAACAGCCATAAATGTCCATTGTTATTTTGAGCCTTTGCACCCACATGTTAAAAAAACAAAACAAAACAAAAAACAGGATAATTATTAATAACATGATCTGCAATATAAAGCTAAAGCAGTAGTTTTTTCCAATGTAAACAGTCATTTCAATATGATCTCTGTGACATAAAGAACTGATCTATAAAAACATCTAATTCTGTCAGATATGTATGTTTCCATGTGTGTATTTAAATGTGTGTATGTGAGAATCTGAAACACAATATTATCTTTTTTTTGAAGGGAACAGGACTATAATAGATAATAGGTGCACAGGGTGTAGTAACAAAATTGGTCTATAGGGTATGTGGGTGAACATTTATAAAGTTTATACTTCTTTTCCCTCCCTTTTGGATATTTCTTGCAGATTTTTATAGTCCTATCCTCTTTTTTCTTTTAAAGTACATTTCCAAAATAAAATGTTATAATCATGATTAGGTATGAAAAATCTCACAAAAAGGAAGAGGAATCTTAATGGTTTTGTTTTTATTTTTTCCTCTTTAAAGCAGGTTTTTCTTTTAATATGTCCTCAAATCTGTTCCTCAAACGCTCCATCTGTTCCCTCCTGAGTTTCTGTGAGGTTCACATCCTGGATGATGCCAGCAAAACCAGCGTGAGTCCAGACTCCAGTTCTCTGAAATCCCTGACTTTTTCCCAATGAACATTTATTCGTAAGCTTTCCAAGAGGTTAGAAAACATCCCTCTACAAAGACATGCACTATCTTAATACCCACAGTGTGCCTGAGAGTATTAGCATTAATGTGGCAAGTTTTTCATTTTTATGTTGGTCTCTTTTGAGAAACAGTTTCTTTACCATTTGCTTTTAAATAAAAAATGTTCTGGAGAAAATTATCTAAATTAGATGCATAAAAAGTATAATTAGAAAAAAAATAAAGCAAAGCGACTCTTGTTTTGCAGTGTGTAAAGAATCTGCTGCTTAATAAAAGGATATTTGTTCAAACAGCTTTAACAACTTTGTTAACAGCTGTTTTGGGGTACTCTGCTGAGCCCTTTTTTCATTAAATGAATGAGAATTAATCTTCAATCAACGAAGCTATTCTTCCCTTTTTGTTCTTTAGTATCTGTAATCACAGATAGTAAAGGAATCTGGTGATAAATGTGCTGAAAATGATTTTTTATTGAATTTGAGTTTCGTGAAACGGCAGGAATCCTAGTGCTGGTTTTGAAAGGACTGCAGATTGGAGATTAGTGCAGACACAATGAAGTCATTGCACCTTTAACTCCTGTTAAAGGGAAATATATATATTTTTAAACCATTTTATCAAAGTATTTGACACTTTTATACTGACAAAAGTAATTGGACAAGTGACATTTTGAGTAAAACTTAAAAAGTCTTGTTACGGCCTTTGATCTCTTGTAGCGTTTCTTTATTTTCTCGTGTAACATTTTCTGCTTTAAGGTTCAAGCTTTAGGATTCAAGGTGGCCTTTGTGCAGAGTGGTCAACATGTAATCAGAAGATTGCAGGTCTGGTTCGTGCATCCGAGTGTGAATGAGTGAATGCGACTGTGACTGTAAAGTAGTAAAGCGGTATATAAGTATACGCCATTTCCAACTTGGATATCCTGCTTATATTGTTAGTAGATTAAACTGTTTTGTATCTGTTGTGCTTTCCTGTTTTGATATTTCACACCTGGTTTCTGTTTTTGCCTTAAGGAGTCACATGTACTTTTTTTTTTTTTTTTTTTGCTTCAACTGGTTTCTCCAGTATTTGGAGCCCAATATTTATCAAAGATTATCTGTGCAGCAAAGTTCAAATTTGTCAATACATTCTGCTGCCAAAGCGGTGTTTTTTTAGAAATTGTTTTGTAACACCAGAGATCACTCTAAATAACACATGCTTTTGTCAACCCATGAATTTTTGTCTTGTTATGCAATCAACACAATTCATTCCATCTGTATGAAGGATCGCCTGTGCTCCTGTCCTAGACAGTGGACCTCGCCTCTGGCTCCTCTCACGACTCCAGCTGTCCCAGCTCCATCTGTTACACTATTCAAACATGTAGTTGCAGAGTGGGATAAGTTAATTCTTCTTCTACAGTTCTGGTACAACATCCGTCCTGGAAGAGGATCCCTCCTTCATGTGGACTTCCCTGAGTTTTTTTTTTTTTTTTGTTAGAAGTTTTTCCTTACCGAGAAGGCACTATGGGCAGGGATGCTCAGTTTAGTTTTGTCTGTTTAGTTTAGTTTAGTTTAGCAATCGGCTAGTGTTTATTTTTTACGTCTGATTTTATGTTTTTGCACAATTTCTCGTGTGAGGCCCAATGAAATAACTGTGTCGTGATATTGGGCTATGTGAAAAAAAAAAGATTTCATTTCAATCTTTAGATTGAATTCAGCTGATTTAGACTCAGAAAAAAGTGGCTTTCTATATCAGCTTTCCACTGATTTGCATCACTACTTTTAAAGTGTAAAGTCTCTTTTCTCAACAACAGAATCAGTTGATTTAACAAGACTCAAGACTTACTTACAAATTAAACTTTCCAAGAAAAAAAAGTTTTTTTGACATTAAATTGAACTTTTGGAAGTCAGGGAATCAGGTGGATTGCCCAGCTTCGGTGTTAATCAACCAAACAGCAAGTTTCCAAACCACCTCTACATCAGGAAATATATATCTTTTATGTAACACTCTCACATAACAAGCAAACATAAAGTTTTGAAAAAGAAATGAGCGACTTTCTCATAACCTTGGTTACTTTCTTCAACACTTTTTAATCGCAACATCTAAGCTTAATTATCTTCCGAGTGACACGCTGATGTGTGAAATGAAGGACACAGATCCTCCATTAATATCTCCAGTAAGCAACACTTCTTTGATTTTTTTAATTACATTTTAACAAAAAATAAAATAAACAAAATATGTTATTTCTGCTGCCAACTCAGTTTATAAAGAACAAACTTCACGTCTATAGAATGACAGTCTATTTTTTTTTTACACTGTGTTCCTTACAGTTCAAGTCTGAAGGCTTTTTAGAAAGAAAAACAACTGTTATGAAACAAAACATCGTGTCATCTGCATGGATAAGTCATACATTTTTCTTATTTTCTCAGCAATGATCACACCCTCCATTTCTCTGTGCCTTTTAGGCTTTGCTAAGTTTGTTTTGAGCATGAAAAGCTGAAAGGAAAGCATTAATTGCTGAGGTATGATGTTGGAAGGTGAAAGCTGGCTGCGTTTTCATCCCACGTTCACGCTGTGAAGTATTGAGATATTTGCCTCAGTGACTTAAAAGGTGTTTTTTTATTTTCACCTCACATGTACTGAACATATTGAAACAGAAGTAGAGGTTGAGTTTTGCATTGAAACTTGAAAACAAACTAGTGTGATCAAAAAGTCCAAAAAGATTTGTTTCCTGCCAGCTGAGTGACAGTTGGGGCTTTGATGTTCTGCCATCCCACCAGTGTTCCCAGCAGGAGAGAGGTGCTCTGACAGAGTCGGTTGGCTATTCTGTTTGAAAGAACTGTTCTGACTGAGAGAGATAACTATACGAAAATAAATTAGGGATGTTTTTTTCTTATTTCGCAGCTGCAGAGGTTATCTAAGGTGTGACTGATTTAGCTCGTGCGTTGCAGGATAAACAGGTGCCACAATAAATATGGAGTCTTTTGTGAAATTGCATTAACGTAATAATCTTTTTTTTTTATTTTTTTTTTAGAATGTGCTTCCATAGGATAATAATGCTAATAAGTGCATATTTGTGTCAAATGTGATGAGGCAATACTGAATTTTTAAAAATAAGCTCATTAACTTGCATCACAACAAGCAGCTGGTGGTCATGATAAACCAAACAAATCTGTGATTCTTTTTTAAGCTCTTTAAATTATAGATAGAAGAGATCGTCTTAATTAAAAGATGAAGGGATTAAAGGATTAAAGCGAAAAGAACAATTTGACACGGACTATCTTTCTTGGGAAAGCAAAACAAAATACCCTTTGACCACATATTTGTCTATGTGCCTTCCCTTCAGACATAAAGAAAGTAATGATACAAAGTGTCAGCCTTACTGGAGAATATACTGTATACAGGTTCATTTTCAATGAAAAGCTGCCTCTAAAAATTCCACAAAAGCATCAGATCACCTTTTGACTTCGGCAGGAAGTGGAGGGCAGGGAGACATTAATGAGGACTGCGCTGACAGATTATCATCTTTTGAGTTGCAGCAAATCATTTCTGACTTTTCCTGCACTGCTAACACCAAAAAGTGACAGTGAAGATGACAGCAGGGACTTCGCTTTGTGGGGGAACCCGCAGGAAAAAAACAAACCAGACAAAATGAAAAAAAAGGAAGACATCTCTCCATTGATCAACACAATGACAGGCTGCATCTCAGTGTGGAGCTCAGGATGCCGAAGGTGCAGACAAAACGACTGTAGAGAATAAAGAGTGGACATCATGAGCTGCTCTCTGCCCCCACTAGAAAACTTCACTCACACCTGCTTCTTCGGCACAGTCTGCAATCAGGGAGGACGCTACACATCTTGACCAAAATCCTTTTGGATCTGTCAGCCTCCCGCTGAAGGGACGTGTCCTCCAGAGCAACTACTTCTCACAGCCTGTGTTTTTCCATCAGGACGCTTTTTATCATGGAGCGTTATTGAAATTAGTTATTTGTAATCTTTTTAGCTTAACAAATCCCTATAATTATTCACGTTTCCTTCATTAAAGCTGCACCGCTTCTTTTTATTTTTTTTTTTAATCCTTTCTTTTTTATATAGCACAGATGCTGCCCAACTGTAGATTTAAAAAGTAAGCTTTATTCAAACAGAGAAAAAAAAAGAAAATTGAAGTGAGTTCATTCAATGTTTTTTTTTTTTTTTTTAATTAACCGAACTAGAAACACTGAAAATACATTTTTTTTTGTCATAGAAAATAAGTTCTGATCTCCCAAGGTTTGTCTTTGAAGAAGGTATGTTCCTTTTTCAAAGACATCTTTTTGTTGAAGAAGTGTCTATTTTACAGTTATTTATTTATTGGTTGATTCATTTATTGATTTATTTTGCTTTAAAATAGTTCATTAAATGTGAAGCGTTTGCGTTTAGTAAACGCCTTCAGTCTCTTTATGCTTTTTGTTGCCCGTAAACTAGAATTGCATCCAAACTTTGCACTTTTGTTGGAATTTTATTGTAAATTTTTATTGTAAATGTGCTTTTTGTTCTAAACTCTGTACTTTGACTGACTTCAGTTTTTTAATGCTTTGCTAAAACTAACAGGATTAATAATTTGAACAAATATCAGTCATAAATATTCACCAAACTAGTTTGTGACTGTTCAAATAAGTGAAAATAAACCCTGTCTACAGCAGTAGTCCTCAACCTTTTTCAGTCCACAGAGTGGTTTAATATCAGACAATATTTTCATGGTACAGTCTGTACAAAGCTGAAATGGGAGTTTGATTTAAAAAAAAATAAAAAAAAAAATAAATATTTTAGCTGCTAGTTTCCTTTAAGTTTTGAGGGTAAAATTTATTTTCATCCCCTGTAAAATATCAGTAGGTTGCTATGAACTTTATGTGTACACTAGATTTGGTGTAATTGCAATGGTTGCAATGTTATTTTCCCGTTAACTGGATTCTGGTTCGGGGCTCTGAGTCTACATGCTGGTCTGCAGACTTTTGGCATCAGATTTCTGAATCAATATTTTTAACTGACATCTTCGAGGAAACTCAGGTTTACAATTTTATTGCAAAATAACTACTCCCAATAAATGCAGTGAGTCAAAAATATTAGGAACAATCAGATATGATTAAACAACTAAAAGCTGGATGGTTGCTAATATCAGTTTATTCAATGTCTAATATCTGCAGCACTAATGTTGTGATAAATAAACAAAATGACGAAGCTGGCGAGGGTCATAAATGTAGTTTTAATGTGGAGGACAGCTGTGCTTTCCTCGGATGAGCGGCTCATTCTAAACTCACCTGAGGATTCTCTGCATCAAATTTCTTTTGGATGACGGCATTTAAGAGAGTCAATTTCAATCTTAATCAGCAACAGGTTGCTGCCAGATTTAATGTTACATTTTCACTCCATTTTTAGCAAAGGGATTAGAATACAAAATCTGCCTCTCATGGCTGCAGTGAGGAAAGGAGAGGAGGCGTCAGTGATCAGAGTTAAGGGTAGAAGAAGTATTAGTCATAGTAAAACTGTTGACTTTTGTGGTTCTTTTTAGTTTAGTTTTTCCTCTCAGGTGAAAGATGGATGACCTATTCAGCCCTAATGAAAGTCTGTGGAGTCACTGTGGCTCCTGTTGAAGGAGGGCAGTAATTACCTGTAAAAATCCTGGATGCTTGTTGCACCACAGCAAATACAAGAGTAAACAAAAGCAAACAAGCATTTAAAAAATCAAATAAATATCAAATAATGTGTTTTGCCTTTGAAGTAGTTTTAGAATTAGTATTAATATAATTCTCAGTCGATAAAATAATAATAGTTTTGACAGTTAGAGTTGCCACATTTTCAGATTTTTGGGGAAATCAGTTGTTGCAATAAAAAATCTTAAAAAGAACCAAGACTCTGCAGGTCTGACATTTCAGTTTAAATGAAACATTTGAATTTTCTCCTATGTTGCATGACAGTGTAAATGCAATAAACTGCAACTTTCAAATGCATTGGAAAACAAACAACTCACTTTCAGGAACAAAAGTCAAAACAAACCCAGAGTCCCCTGTCATGCACGGCAGTGGAAGGGTCATTATTTGGGTTTATCTGCAACCAGAGGATGTTTTATTGCAAAATCAGACCAAGGGCTCTTCCAACCATCCTAAATTACCTTCATACAATAAGTAATCAAGCATTAACTTTGTGAAGCTAAAGTCTCTTTGGCGGCTTGTTAAGCAAAGACTGCGTTCTCTTGATACAGATGAATGGGGCCCTTTCAGGGAGTCTTGTGCATTTGTCATTGCAAATTCTCCACATTAACACTGCTGTACAGAATAGGACAAGAAGCTGTTGAACCTTTGGCGGCTTTTTACTGATTTTGGGCTTCAGCTGCTTACCGTCTTGCCTGACGTCATGGCGAGGAGCGCCTTTGTGTGACTGACAGAATAAGGTAGGCCTGAACTGAGTCATGCAACTGGATTACAATCCAAAACATATTAGCAAATTCCCAGCAGCATGACTTAGAAAAATAAAGGACTCAAAGGTTTGAAATCAAGGTTGAAAAAGGCGAAACAGGGTTATAAAAGAAAATGACCTAAAAGTGAATTGTAAAGGTTGAGAAATATATATATATATAAAAAAAAAAGTTGCCGTGGGGTCTACACGCTGCTGCAGAGTACATGGTATTTCAGACGTCTTTCAAAGAATATGGAGAAAATCCCATCCTAATAACTTGTCAAACTTGATTTTGTCTTTTCATTTTTGATCATGACAGCATAGCTGTCAAAATATCTGCAGCCAACAGGCAGAGCCTGCTTTGCATATTGCTATATGCAAACCAGGGGGTAATCTGTTATGAAAAATTAACTAGTTAGGCGATTCGCTCCCTCTCATTTGAATGAATGTGTTTGAGGAGATTACAATTACAAATCATAAACATTTTTTTCAGGACAGTGTATGCCAAAATATGGGCTCATATATTTTTTTTCTTTTTTTTTATAGAGGCTTGAAAAAAACAATTACAAATATAAGAAACTAATAAAGATTTATTGACTGGTTCACAAATCAAAACTGAAAAGATTGCTTGGAGATAAAATGCTAATAGAGCACAAAGATTTTGGAAAATATAAGTACAACGCCCCCTAAAATACCCTCTTTTTTCTTTTTGACTTAGTCAGCTGCCTGGAAGTGTTTTGACTCTTAGGACTTGCCGTGACTTGCCAGCAGGATCTGAGAACAGCATTACAGGGCTGATGACGACAGGGACTGGGTGTCACAAAGGCTGTCTAACAAAAAAGTTGCTTAAGGAGAAATTCCCAGGTACTTAATCTATTTAATCTCCACACCTAGATTCAAAACAAAACAAAACCGCCGTTAAGAGACTGTCATCAGACTGTCATAGTTAGAGGATCTATTCTAGTACTGACCACATATTTCAATGAATGACAACAAATGTTTTTTTGCAAAGTTTTGTTCTCGTAAAAATTTTTTAGAGTAATCAATCAGAAAAGACACTGATGAAAGCAACTCTGAAAATATGCTACGATTATCTGTTCTTTTTCATGTGATTGACTTATCAGGATCAATGATGTTTTAACTTTTGAGAGTGGAAGCCACATCTGTGAAAACCTGTTTTCCAAAATATCTTTAGATATTTGAAGAGACAAAATGTTTAAAATGTGGAGCAACTTTGTGGGGAGTTGAACCTAAAAGAAGACTGATTGGAGACAAATATTAGTCTTTCCAGGCAGGCGTGATGTTCGGCTATTGCCAAAAATGCTTGTGAAGCGTTAACAGTGAGAGTTTGTGCAATGATATTTCAAGTGAAAACTGTAGCTCATTCATACACACCTTCTTGACATTGGTCTTTTAAGAAGTTCTTTTTCCTGGAAATGTCAGAAATAAATAGGTATAATAAACAGTTGTCCTCTCCAAAGATATTTAGCCAAAGCTAACAAATAGTTTCAACTAACTAATAGTTCAATTGTGGCTCAATGAACAAATTGTCACCTTTTGAGTCATTAGGCTTAACTTGAAGCTCGAGAAGTTCCACTCTGAAATTTGGAGTTTGGGCCTTTCATGGTGAGATAAATGTCTGTAAATGCTACAACGCCTTAATGTTATCTGAAGCCTCTGGTGTGTTAATCTGCACACCTGCACTGATCTGCAGTGATGGTTGGAGGCTGATGGCATTTAGACTGTGAAAGGTTCCTCTTCAGGAGTTTATTAAACTCTGAAAGTCAGTGTGGGAATTATTACAACGAATATCTATAAATATATACTTTTGAGAAATGGTTTGCTTCTAAAGAGTTACATTCTTCTAAAATTCACCCAACTCTGCTTGAAGATGACATCACAGAGAAGCCCTAAATTTGATGCTGTTAGATTTTGCAATCATGATGGTTTTTATAAAACACAATTTAGGTCATTAAGCATTTCTAAAGTAGAACATATAGTTTATCTAGATATTTTTTTTTCAAAAATTGATTAAAATGTTAAATTTTCTCTATATGTTTAGTCGTGAAAAAATGAGGACAACCTTTGAAAGCCTGCTTAGTATCCTACATATTTGGATACATACACATGTTTAAGTTTAGACTGTTTTGACTGTTAGATGCCGCAAAAAAGAGTCTCAATAATGCAATTTCAGCCAAAGGAGAAAAAATAGGTAATAGCTAACTTTGTCCTTTTAAAATATGAATATTTATTCAGACAGCTGCATTTAAATATTATGTTTAACATTCATATTTATTGCTAGATTTGTGTGATAGAAGAACATTAAAATTAGTAATGATAAAGTAAAATAGGTTGTGAAACATTACAGATTTTGCACTTACTTCACATTTTTCTAATTATGTTATTTTTTTCCAAAAAGTTTGGTTTTAGTTCTGTTAGTTCTCTTATTTATCCTTTCCTGCCATGTTTAATTTAGTTAAGGTTAGTTTTAATTTATTCACTTTTCTGTCCTGTTTTGATTATCATAACAAATTCAAAGTTGCAACTTTTTGCTAATTTAATTATTTTTGTTGTGATTTTAACTTGCACTCTCATGTTGCACAAAACCAGACAAAGTGTCTCCACAGGAACACGTTAGAATGGGAAGAAAGAAGAGACATTTGCTTCAGGGATTGTAAGTACTTACATTCAAACACTGACAAGAGTGGAAAACAAACAAAGTGCATCAAGTTATTTTCAATGAATTATAGAAAAATGTGCAGAAAACATTAGTAAAAAATACATTTGATTTATTTTAGAGGTTTAATTTATAAATTTCCACCCTGGTGTTACTTTTTTTTTTTTGTTAAAATTATTTTTAATCACATTTAGTTTTTTCGTTTTCAATAATCACAACTTGTCACCTTTTGATTAAACTATTTATGCTTGGTTTAACATTTTTAAAAAGGAACTTTTGTCATCAAACCAGTCACTTATCATCACATAAAACAAGCACAGAGCTCGTCATAAAAGAGTAAATTATTTAAGGTTGTACCAATTTGAACATGTAAATACATCTGATTCATTGGCATCAAAAGCTTTTTTTATTAGTTTTAGCATAAGGAAGTAGATTTCTGGTATGTGGTGATGATAAGATGAAGTCAGTGAGTGAAAGAAGAGAAAAGCTGTAAACATTTCCCTGTAATGCACACCTTACTGGGATTTACATTTTTAAAAAGTAGCTCCACCTAAATATTTTAGCTACAATTAGGCTTTGATTAAAGTGAGTCATGATTGTTTCTGTTTATGACTTGACTTTTATGAGAACCACCCAAGAAAACAAGCAAAGCAAAAGTGGAATAATTGAGTTTTTATCATTTGTCCAGTTAATTAAACATAGGAAATCAATGTTCAGTCATGCATTATGGATTTGGTTTGCATAAAACGCACAGAACCAAGTTCAAGCCAAGTCCAGTAACACTAAGGTATTCCACAGTCTCCTTACGTCATCATTATCTTGATATTCTTGGGAGTGAACTTTGTTCCCATAAAAAGGAAGGTGGGGCCAAATGTTTCAAACAGGTTTGCGTCTGCCTGTAAGCCAGTTTTGAGCTGGACAATTTGCATGTCAAAACTGGAATCCACACCCTCTATCTGCAGCCTGTTGTGTTTCGTGTTCAGACAACTTCTGGTCTGTGTCTCTGTCAGCTGGCAGTCAGCAGCTGCTTCAAACACAGAAGAAAAAAAAACGGCAGAATAAATGGAGGTGGGATATTTTAGGGCCAGTCCGGAGGATTTCCCAAAAGGTCACTTTCTAAATGTAAGTCTCTGTTTTGGAGTGTGATTTACTGGCGTTCTAACAGGATCAGTGAGCTTTTGAAACTCGGACTCTGAATGTCTCCCTTGTAAATTAATTTTAATGATAAAGGCAAGTTTGTGATAAGGTGTTTGGATAAACGGGATGTGTTTTTCAAGGTTATGTGACTAAATATGCTGTAATACACGCTGGAGTGTTTCTTGAAACACCAAAGGGATTTTTAGACGCTTTGAAGCAAACATTCTCAAAGTGTTAAATTATCAGTCAGTAAAATTCTAACTGCAAATTCATGTTTTCCTAAAAATATACAATCTACTAACCAGACTAATACACCCCTCAAATGATTCATCTGCATTTATTTGACAGCTAGTTTGACAGCAGGTTTATAGTTGATAAAAACTTGTTCGGACAAGCAGAAGGACAAGCGTGCAACATGAGACTGTTAGGACTGTTTATCAAGGTGTGTTACAGTTTACAGGCAAGCAGGAACTGTTTTAAGCTATTTATTAATCAGTTTCTATTCTTTTTCTCGAGTCAGTGTTGTGCACACCACATTTTCTGCAACATGAGGGACACATGTTGTATATTTCAGTTTAAATCCTGAAAGTTTCCCCCGTGGATGAGTGGTTTTCGGCTTCTTCCCACTGTCTAAAACTTGATAGGTTGATTAGTCGGGGAGCTTAGAAGTGTGAGTGAGTGTGTCTGTGTATTTGGACTGGTGACCTTTTCCAGGTGTACCCCACCTTTGCCCCTAAGGCAGCTGGGATAGGTTCAGGTAACCCTCATGACCCCACACAGGATCAACAGAAGATGAATAGATATCTTAGTCAAACTGAAATAATTCATTAGATATGTGACATTTTGAATATTTTTGAAAAATTGTAGCTCATTAGGATGGATTACATTTCATATTTGATTAATATTGGTGTGTTTAAAGTTTAATTTGCCTCATTGAACCTTTCTAACCTCTTCTCTATTTTGTTCTCTGACAATCCCCGCTTTCAACATCTCATTGATCTCCATTATCTTTGACAGGCTCCGCAGAAACTCTGTGAGGAGATGGACCCGCCAGAGTTTTCCCTGCTGTCCTCAATGAGGGGGGAGTTCAAATCTGAGCTTTACGTTCAGCCCCATTACAAAGAGGCGTATCGCCTGGCCATCGACCGCCTGGTGGAGGAAGGCAGAGACGCTTACCACGACGTCCTCAAAGCAGAGAGAATCGGGAACATCCTGTCCGATGACGAGATTTTTTTCATCACCACAAATGCAGAACAACTGGTGGCTCAACCCAGCACAGAGGAGGAGGAGAACTGTCCAGTAGACAAGCAGTCCTCCTCGGGGACATATTGGCCTGTGAAATCAGACGTGGAAGCACCAAATTTAGAATTAGGATGGCCAGATTTCTTGGATGAGAACGTTCAGACTAAAATAGATTTGCTCTTCCATCCACCGAGACCAAACAACCCAACCATAAAAGAGGTGATCCGGAAGCATATTCAGAATGCAAGACAGGTAATAGCCTTGCCCCTAAAGTAAACAACAGCTCTCATGATTAGTTTCACATTTCTTCCACGATACAACGCAAGCACCAAACAGAGCAAAGAAGCATGTCCTGCTGAGTTCACTACTTTAATTCTGCACAACACCCTGTTGTAATTCAGAAAAAAAACTATTAAAACTTACTTTTTAACAAGTTGCAATACACACTTTGAATTTATACACCCGTCAGACTGTCAAAATACATCTAAGCAACTTGTTTTATTTAAATTACAAGAAATGTCTGCCTAGACACTCCCAAAGTAGAAATCTGCTTTTATTGTGACAATGTCAAGCCTCCTTCAGCTCTCGAAGAGGAGACAGTCAAAATGTGACAAGTACGCCTAAATTATAGCTTACAAGATGTTACACGAGTGCTAAGGAACAGGTACAGTTTGTTATTGAACATCAAAAAGATAAAGCAAAAATTGAAAACAAATAAATCTTTCTCACTTCACATTTTCTAAAACTGCTGATGTCCTTAATCCACCTGAGTTTTGAAGGGATGTCAAAGTCCTTAATGTGAAGACTATCTCTGTTCTTTGTGAAAGATGTTCCCAATGTGACTAGAAACTTGATTTTGGATCAATAAATACCACGAGGTCCACATTTTACAAAAGCAAACAAAAAACAAGTTGTTTATCCCATTTTCATCCTCCACTATCTGATATTTGCTCTCTTCTCAAGCAGTATTGACTCCTTTTACTCGCCTTCATTCTTGTCTGCATGATTAGATACTTGTCTTCTTTTCTTTGCTGTCAAATTCCCATTTATTGTTTTGCATATACGTGAAGACCTGGATTTCTGGATAATAACCTGTTTAAGTGCACAAAATTCACTCTAACTCTTGTCTTTTCAGGTCATTGCTATTGTAATGGATGCATTCACAGACGTAGATATATTCAAAGAAGCCATTGACGCTTCAATACATGGAGTTGCAGTCTATGTGCTTTTGGATCATTCCCATCTGAAAAGTTTCCTCTCAATGGCTGAAAGTTTGGACATCAAAATCCAACAACTCCGGGTAAGTTTGGTGTTTAAACACTTCTATATTTTTCATTTCCTCTCAGATGTTTCCTTTTTTATTATTCAACATTAACCAGTTATTGACTATGAAGTTAGATTTGTTGCAAAAGTATTGTCCTTCTGTAAAAAAGTTTCACACTTGTTATAAGAGATATGTACGGAACCCCTAAAGAAACATTGAAAAATAGATAAATAAATCAAAGTTTAAAACAAAAAAAAAAAAATCTGTTACTATCTGCTGAGCACCAGGTATTATGTGATACTATCTGGTGTACACCAGTCAGTATCTGGTGCCAGACTAGATGTTATCTGGTGCACACCAGGTACTATCAGAAACTTTTTTCTTTTTTTTTGTTTACTTTTTTTTTTTCTTTGATATTTCTTAGAGGCTCTGTGGATTTGTGTATTTATTAAAAAAATGTCATATTTTTAAAACTTGTACCTACAGTAAGAAATGTGTGTGTCTGTAAAATTATTTGTAACTGTAGAAAAACTTGTCCATGGGTAAACATTCTTTGTGTGAGATGTAATGCGCATAAACAAGCATACACATTGATACAGTGACAAAACCCATGTTACAAGTACATTTATTTTGCCTCTCAACAAATCAACCAATCAGATGCCTTACACTGTCATCCAGTTGGTGTGCTGATTGGACCAGCAATCAGATGCACGATATCCATACCAGTAGGAAAAAAAAAAGTTTCTTCATTCTACATGGAGATGAGATGAAATGTCGGAAGACAATATGAGAATTTCCTGAAACAACACATTTTTTTAATTGTAATTTCCTACCAAAATACTGTCCATTAATTACAATATTTTGACTATATTCCACCATTTCATCTTGCCTCATTTGTGTAGAAGTAAAGAACGTTTTTGTAGTTTTTCTGTTTTGTTCTCCTAGCACGCATATCATACATCTGATCGGCAAATGTTGTACATTACAAGTACAGCGTGGTTTTATGGACACACACATTTTTTATTACAGTCACAAAACTTTCTCAGTCCTAAATCTCTTATTACAACTACAAAACTTGTTTAAGACGGACAATACTTTTGCCACAAATTTAACTTAATAAATAATTGCAAATTATACATTTAATAACACAACATTTTAACCTTTTTAACCATAAAAATATAAAAAAGTAAAAGCTTCTTCTTGTGAGAGAAGAAAAACTAAGTGAAAGTCTGAACTGGTTGATAACCTGTTTATTGGGTGGAGTCTACATTTTTTGAAAAGGATCGAGGAGTCAAACACACCTTAGAATATCAGTTCAAATGCATACAACAAGCCGCTAAGGCGACAACTCTGGGACTAAGAAGGCCGTTGGCTTCCCTGTACAGTATATTTACTCCTGACAGATGTTTTGCCGCTCTTCCCTTGCAGTAAGATTTAACAGTGACTTGTTCCTTTCACTGCTCTGTCAACAGCACATGAGGGTGCGCACCGTGAAAGGGCAGGATTACCTCTGTCGCTCAGGAGCTAAATTTCATGGAGCACTGGAGCAGAAGTTTCTTTTGGTAGACTGCCACATTGCAATTTATGGCTCCTACAGGTAAATAATGGTGCAACAGAATGGTATTGTTTAAAGGAGCATTGAGGTGGATGTCCAATATTTTGAGCTTTTACAGTCATTCTTCAAAGAAAACTAGTAAACTTTTAATTTTAAATGACCTGAGACTTAATTTGGAATCCTGAAGATCTTTAATAAACATAAAAGCACACTATTAGTAATCAGAACCTCTTGTTGGTTTCTTTTTTTAAGTGGTATTTATTTTATGTTTTGCAGTTATACTTGGTCGTTTGAGAAGATCAACCAGAGCATGGTTCAGGTCATCAAAGGTCACCTTGTGAAGTCCTACGACGAGGAGTTTCGGGTTCTCTACGCCAAGTCGACTGTTCCAACAGAACTGACTCCTCTGGAGGGCTGGTCTCAGCAGAATGACTTCATCGGACAACCGATTCTGTCCAAATTAATTGGTCGGCATGACCAACTCAGGCACTCCTTGGACACAGCCTATCAGAGAACAAATGAGAGAACATTTATGAGAGATCTAGAAGATAGGGCTTTTGAAAAGGAGAATAACATTATGAATGGAATTACTATTCATGGTCAGAAGCCCCAATTCCCCTATTTAGATTCCGTGAAGTCCACGAGCTATAACAAAAGGCACAGCTATGCAGGAGAAAGAGGAGACGGGTACCTGTCCCCGAACCTGAAACTCAGAGGAAGCAACTGGAACGTGTCCAGAGAGGAAAAGAACAGCCAGATCAACCACTCCATGAACAATTATCTGCAAGTACCTCAACATTTTAGAGGCCAAAACATGCAACAAGTCCCTTTCATGCAGCAAAACAAGTCACCTATGCAAACTGTTTCCAAGTCTTTAATGCAAACGTGGAGGATAGAGGCTTATCTTAACAACTCCGATACGACATTTGCAGAGCCTTGTGACTATTCAGACCAGTTTGGAGCACTGGATAAAGGTGGTTCTTTCATGCAGGAAAGAATGAGGAACTCTCTTGCCTTGGGCCCCACTATACTAGAACAAAGAGAGCTTTCCAGATTCACAAACAACGCCTCTAGGGGTGTTGGTCACCTTGCAACACCTAAATCCCATTTGCACATCTCGTCTATGCAGTGGAATTCAGAGGAAGCAGAGAAAAGAGTAAATTCTGACGATTTCATGACAAAGCAACAAAGTCAGCAGATTATGGACGACTTTAGTCATAACTCAGGCTTTGGTCAAGGAAATAACTCTTACGCCAGCTTGGGCAGAACTCATCGAATGATCACAAGCCCCGATTATCTGACAGACAACTGGTACAAAAGGCACAGTGTGGCAGATCCACGGTCAAACACTGAGCCTACCTATGACTCTCCAGGTGAGATGTATGGGGCTTTCCAAAGGACATCTGTGAACAGAAGCACTGCAGGCATAAACACTCAGAACGGAGGGTGCAGATCCAGTCTGAAAGAAGACCAAAGGTCTGTCTCCCATTACGACGTCAAGAGTGTCGCAAAGAGTCCCAAATCTCAAATCTGGAAGGAACCCCTGTCCAGAACGAAGTCTGCTGCAGCCCTAGAGCATGAAAGCAAGAGTTCTACCGACAAACCCAACAATGCAAGCTCTCCAGAGAAGAAGCGGCCCTGGAAAATCAAATCTTTATTAAACATACCAGAGAAAAAGGAAGAGCCAGTCCACAACACGAAAACACCAAGTGTGATATCAGGGGATAGCACAGACACTTTGACAGCTGAGGAGGAGGAAAGAATAAGTTGCAGAGGGAAAAATCTTCACCAAACCGCAACCAGCTCTGTCAAAGACTCAGAAAGCCACATGGACAGCAGAGAGGACGACAATCCGAAGCTTTCAAAACCCCGATTTGTAACTGAGGAATACCAAAGCCCGTCCCAAAGATCCTTCCACAAAACTACAGCTGCAAAGAAAATCTCTGCTCCTGACAGGAGCTGGAGGCCGGGCTCAGAGAACCGCCTGTACAGCAGATTTGAACCGTTCTGCTCATTAGAAAAGAAAAACTCACTGCCAAACTCTCAGGGAAAAAGCAAAAGCTTCCCCAAAGTCGATGTTGAACTCAGCACCGTTCGAGCTACTAAAGGGCACCACGAAAACAAGCTGGAGAAACTGTTTCACAGAATGGGAAGTTTATTACACAAGAACAAATAATATTCCCACAAACGCACATTCTGCTGGTGACATTTCACATGTTCCACCAGTCTTTTTGCACTGACTTTGTAAAATAAGTTTACACTTTTAATGGACTTCTTTGTTTGTATTTTTGCACTCGGATGCACAGATGAATGTAGAGGAACGAGGAGTAAAGCTTTGTTCAAACATGACAATGTCTTAAAACTTCCTTTCTTATTCTTTTGGTGTGAACTTCAACCATAAATCAAGTGCTTCAAAATAAAAACAGCAGTATATCTTAGCAGGTAAAAGACAAAGCCATGTAGAAACCTGATTTTTTTTTTTACTGCCGGTGTGTAGGCGGGACATACCAAAGGGCCGCCACTTTAGGATCAGTGTGCTTAACTGTTGACAGGCACTCAAGGTAAAGATAACACAAATACTTCAGTATGTGAGCTGACGTTACCCACACACCTAAATACATCCTTCTGGGTTTTTCTTAAGGCAGACTTAAAGACGAAACTGCCGACAGCAGTTTTAGAAAATGAAACGTATTTTTGCAGCAGCTCAGTTTCCTGAGAAAAAGCGTCAAACAATACTTCATCACATTTGCACTTTAACTTTAGGAAGACTCATAACATTTAAAGCGACACATACTGTGCCCTTTACAGCCACTCAGGCTTAATTCACAGATTCATTACCATTTAAATCATAGTGTCTGCTTCCTGCATGAACAACATGTCATTTTTTTAATAATCTTGCATTGTCACACTTAAATACTAGGTGTCTTGGGTTCAGAGGTGATTCTCTCAAATGGACGAACTGACAAAACATTTCTTAATGCTAATGTTAAAGTCTGAAAAATGTGTCATTTTGGTACAACTCAAGTAGTTTTTACATTCAAAACCAGTGATTTGTGCAAACACTGCTTCCTTTCATCATCAATAAGCAAATAAAAACAACAATTTTGATAAAATATAGAAATAAATTTTAGGTTAAAAGAAGTTTCCATCTCAATATAAAAGTTAAGATGTATATATGATCCGTGTCTAAGTGTTTTTTCAGAAACCTTTTTTTTTCGCCTATTTATCTGTTTTTTTGTTTTTGTTTTTGGTATGTGAACAATTGTTTGTTGTTACAGATTTGCTGTGGTCATTTACAGTACAGCTACTGACTTTTACGGGATTTAATGCAGAAATATATTTATGTTTCTTTATAGAGCTTCGTTCTGAATGTAGGTTAGCATTAATTGCTGATGATCTGATTTGAGTTCTAGAACAACGAATTGAGGAATTGAGCAGAATCTTTTGAAACCTACTTTCAAACAAACTTCCATGGATGAGCGTGTTAAGTTCATACTATTAAAATAAATATTCAGAACTATGATTCCTTAAATAATAAAAAAAACTTTTTCAACTTTTTTAGTTGCCAAGTTTTTTTAGGTTACATCTTTAATGTGCAAAGCCGCGAAGATGCCTGCACCTGCCAGTATTTTCTATAAAAATGCTTCACTTTTCCTGTCTCTTGTATTTAATATAACGAATTAAACTCAACAGCCTTTGATTTCTTTTTATTAATTCATAGAACAAAAACCTTCATTTTAACAGTAATTTTATGTTATCTTTTTTAAGTAGTTGCATTAAAATCTAATGTTTACAATACTGCTGACGTACAAAAAAGGATCATTTTCATGAAAGATGTCTCAAGGTCACAGTTAATTGTTTTTGGTTTTGACCAAATGTTTTATTTTTCTTTTTTCTTTAAAAAAAGTGCTTTTAAAGATTATTTTTTTAATTCAGTGATATAAAAAGTTAATTGACAACATGCACACTTTGTATATGTCTTTCTTTGCTTTGCTTTTTAAAACACCGTCATTAAGAAATTGTGAGATGTGAGTGTGAAACTAGAAGCGGTTTTTCCAGTCTGAGTGCACAAGGAGAAATAAACCCGAGGACGTGTTTTGAGCCAGTTTGCCGTGTCGCCTGTGACTGCTTATTAACACAAACAAAAGAAAGAAACAGAATTCGCCTGACAACATGTAGAAAATAAATACGTGGTGCAACAAACCTCAAAGTTAAAATAAAAATTGCAAAAATTAAGCAGTAAAAATGTGTAAACCTTCTTCTTGCATCACTTATCTTTACGTTATAAACACATCGTGCATAATTTATATATATAAAAAATCTCAGGTGGAGCTTCAGCTGTCTTGCGATTCTAAAATCTCTGAATGTTGAAGCCTTTGCAGGTAATTACACCTTTCAGGCCTGCAATCTGTGAAGCTTTCCCAGAATCACAGCATGTTCTCTTAAGCTACAAATTAGATTACAAATGCAAAGACTATATTTAAAGTCTTGAAAGTTTCAGCGAATATTTAAATGTGATCAGACGCTCTTGTTCAGGATAGTGTTTTTATTTATTATAGCTGACTTACATTAAACCTTTAAAAAAATACCTCATTAGGTCAAAATTAAACTCAAAAGACTCAAATTACCTGCAGTTTTTGTTTTTTATGACATTTTTTTTCTATTAAAATTAATTTCGTATTTTTACTAAAATCTTCTTCAAGGTAAACCATTACAAACACACTTAATGAGGTCAGTAATAGTGACAGATCATCAACATTAGTTTTTCAGATAAACTATGTGAAATTATGTGCAGAATTTCAAAAATAACACTTTCATTTACAATAAATGTCTTAGCTTCCACTGCATCACACTAAGTGCACTGTTGTGTACATGCTGTTCCTTTTGTGCACAAAACCTTAAATTTTCACACAAAGAGCTTGGGAAACACACTTACCGTAGGTTATAGGGTTACAGAGGCAGTTCAACAGGACAGGTTGTGAAAAGCTCCATCTGAGAACAAAGCAAAAAAACAGAAATACAGAATTTGCAGCTTCCTCAACTTGTGTCACCAGAGTATTTTCTGAAGTTAGACATGCAAAAATGAATTCCAGATCAATTACTCATACATTACATAAAAGGCAATATATGTTTAAGTTTCCCTGCAGATTCAAATTCGGCCTTCAAGACCTGAAACGTAAAGTGGAAGTTTATACATAAAATAAAATATAAAAAAGACAATTTTGTGTACAGTTGTGTGTGTTTATTCTGCCTACACTGTCTTGCTCAGGAGAAGAGGGGTTTGATGGGTCTTGATTTTCTGGTACATTTCTGATTGTAAAGACACCTGCTGTGTTGATGTGTGAATGTAAAACCTGTTGACTCCTCATCTTGATATAGAGGAGGCTCCAAAATATCTCAGACATCCCACTGACTTCCATGAAAATATAAAATTTGTGTTGGCAAAACACATGAATGTTGCACATTAAAAAAAAATATGTATCATTTTATGCAACAAATCAAACTTTTTTTTCACATCAGTCACTGTTTTAAAGTCAGAATATTTAGGGCCTATTCAAATCAGGAGAATGTTGTAGAATGTATTTTTATCTTTAATTTTTAGAATGTAAGTTTGACCACTAAGTGAACAAGGATTGACCTTCTGACTCCTCCCTAATGCTTTCCTGTGTCCAGCTGCAGACATGATTTCAGCTCATATATCCACACATCAGATAAACCGATTACACACTGGGGGACGTCCTGAGGGGCGTAGTTAGTCATTGAGAGAATAATGATGAGAAATTAACATCTTCTGTGTCTGTTCCTTAAGAGAGAGATTAGTTTGATTAAGTAAATTAATTCACACATGATAATTTATTAGCCGTTTCTAATATAAATCATGCTTACCAATCTATGTATTTTAGCTCTACAACTTCCTTTTTCTTTTACAGTTCTATCTAAATTGAGTTCTGACCCCTTTTTGTTACCGTAGCACACATTTCTTTTGATTAAACCACATTTTACCCCTATCTCTTTCCTTTTTAACAACACTTCACTTGTTTTTTATATTATTATTAAGCAAAAATGTAAAATTAAGGCATCAGAAACAAAAGCTTTCATGTATGGATCACATGAAAGCAGAGATAAAAAGATATATTTATGTAATGCCAAATATGAATTCCCTGAATCGCTGAGGTGGGGACGATCAGTTCCAGGCCGGCTTGGATTCTGAATCTGAATATCTCTGGATGGAACAGTCACACCAAGTAAACTTCAAAAATAAGGTGAATGATTGGAAATAATAATTGAACTGTACCTATACTACAGATTTCCTGTGTGAGATGAGATTTGAGTGATGAAATTCCCACAGCTGTGAGCTCCATGGCATCAATGGAAAATATGCTTCCATGGTTTTTAAATGGAATTCTACTTCTCACCGTGTTGTAGACCTTTAGCTTCAGGAACAATCTGGACATGGAATGAGAAGTGGATGAGCCCTGTTGTAACTGGCGGACAGTAACTCACACCGAGAGATAAAACTATTTTTAAAACCATACAGCTCTGTTAAAGTTTTAGTCCCCCATCTCAGAGCAAGAATCAGCAAAGTTATTATTTAAATAGCAATCTCAGTTGACAGATTCAGTATAGGATTAGTGATATGTGGATACAGTGATACCATGGCTAGTCTTAAACCAGAAAATCTACATGACACCCGGAATAATTAAATGCAAGGACATCATAGATTGTAATTTTTTTGCAAAATTGACAGCTAATCTCTTATTTAAATAGAAGCACAGTAGAGGTTCACTGTCTTGTGACAGAAACAAATTGAAACAGTTTTGTGTCTTTAATTAATCTAATAATGGTATAGAAAAAAAACTTTTTACAGTGACAGAATGATAGCTTTCATGTAAAAAAAAAAACCCATACTGTATACTTTCATTGTTTCTTCAAACTTCTCCTGCTTTTGGCAGTTTTAAAGAGAAAAGAAAGAAAAAAAGAACATACGTAGAGATTGAGGTTTTATGACTTAACAGCTTCACTCTGCAGCTTTTCTTATCTTATTGTTTAAACCAAGCCGACTGGATGAGAAAAACCTTAACAACAACGCAAAGAGTAATTCAAGCCTTACCAAAAGATGGCAACAAACACAGGTCACCCCCTCAAAACTCACACTGCAACCCTCTGGTCAGTTTAAATGGAGAAGGAAGGGAAACGTTGTGCTGTCTGTGATGTCCGTCCCAGACAAACAGCATTTTTTCTTGCTTATCTCCTATGTAAATATTTTCTTTGCTTTATTGGTGTCAACATAAATGTTTACCATGGTCAAATTTGACTTGAATTTTTATTGCGTCCACAGCATTCAGTGACAAGATTTTCCCACCAAGAATTTAAACGTATCTGTTTGTCAGAAACCAGACAAAAATCGATTAGTTTTCCTTTTTTATTATTATTATTATTTTTTTAGCAGTCTATTTAAAAAAAAAAAAAAAAAAAAAAACTTTACTATGTGTAAAACTAATTTACAACCAACTATTTAGTCCAGGAATCCACTTAATTTAGCATTACCTTGTACAGAAAAAAGTAATAAGAAGATTTTTTATGCTATTAGAAATAAATTCAGTCATGAAGGGGTTAAACTAAAGACCACTTTTTGACTATTATTTGGATAAATCTGTGTCACTTCTGTCGGGGTATTAATGAAATGACTGTAAACTTGGACTCATTTTCTTCATAGTTGACCACTTCAATCATTCTGAAGGTGACCAAGCACTAATAGAAGCTTGTGTGGTCGGAGTACAAAGAAATGTTTGCTTTTAAAGGACCGTCTCTATTTTCATCATCGCGGTAGCATCTAAACTGATGTCAAATACCTTCTGAGAGCCCACTTGATGTCAGATCAGAGCAGACCTCTAAAAGCATTAAAAGCACACAATCTTGCTCCCACTGAATCATTACCACCTACAGAACAATATGCTCAATTGTGCAAACATTTGTTCTGGGACGTTCTGACAAATGCCACATAATCAAACTACAGCTTGTAGTGGATAAACTGTCATTTGCATGTAGCGTATAATTTCAGCTATTGTTTGACATGATGAAAACAACCCGACTGTGTTTTCACCATTGAGACTACAGCGTGATTTCAGCTGGTTGGATTTATCACAAGTGGGTTGTTAACATATATAATCTTTATTGAAAGAAATGAAATAAATGATATAAAAAGAACGTAATTACTGCATGTTGTACCATAATAATATACATTTTGCTGACGTTTGATGTTTTTAAGAGTAAGAAAAACGTGAGCAAATGATCAGTTTTGTTCACATTTTTTTTACTTTTTTTTCTTTATGCTGTTGACAAATTATATACAACACCTTCTTGTTTTCAATATTCGATTTTTGAAAAAATAAATAAATAAAAAATAAGAGTCTGCTTTGGGAAGGAGAACTTCTTGCCTATAGTGTTCTGCTGTTCCTGAAATCTGGAGGTTTTTTTATATGTTCACACTCTTTTTAATTAGTTATTTTTTTGTAGCTTTGACCTCTAGTAAATTTAAAAAAAAAGTACAACTGTGTACTTTCACAAATATATAATATATATAATTATTGTCATTTTCTGCTTGAGTAAATTCCAGCGTATATTTAAAACTGAGAACTAACTTCTAATGTCAAAAGTTCTCAAAAGTCCCTCTCCCTGATTTTTTGTTCCCTTGGTTTCTTATTCTGATGCTGATCCTGAAACGTGTGACAAGTAAAATGAATGAATAAATAAACTTCTTTCTCTGAAATAAAAATAAAAAAATCACTCAAATTCTCTACAGTTATGAAGAAAATGCTCAAATACACCTTTAAATATGTTAAAATTTGACTTACAGATGACACAGACCGAAAACTGTGAACGGAGAACTCATAAGGCAGCGAGAACCTAAATAAACTGAGGACCTTCAGCACTGAGGACTAAATACATGAAGCAGGAACAGCTGTGGATGAAAACAAAGTGAGTCCTGCTGTGTGGGTAACTGCAGGAAGCAGGAAAAGAGCCGTCCTTGAACTATTTGACAACCTACTCCAATAACAATTCTGATTTTGTGGCATTTTTCCATTTGATGGAAGAATTAATTAAGATTAAGACTTTATTCAAATTGTGGTGAATCAGGAGCAATGAAAAATGTATGTTTGAAAAAGCAAAATTGCTCCATTCCGATGCATTCACTTGCAGACAAATAGATCCATGTTCGTCTTTGTGTTCCTCATCTGAGCTGGTATGGCTCACAACTGTATGACTAGATAGCTCAAATATTGCTCGCCATTTTTGTTGCACCATTAATATTAGGTTTGGGTTGTTAGGGGCTGTAAGCTAGTGGGGGAGTGTAAACAAAGGGATGATGGGAAATAAAGGTAGGTTTACTCCACACAAACGTCTGAGAGGCGAATTTCTAATGAACTACTGCAGAAAACAACAGTTTTTTAAATTTTGACTAGCATAATCAAATTTGATCAAAATATGATTGTAGTGGGACTTCAAGATTATTGGAAACACATGAATTAGGTAAGAACCACGGGAACAACTGAAAACCCCGATCCACACAAACTCAAAACTCATCCATATATGTCATCCGTAACAGCCTTTTTAATACGTCAGACACAAATGAATGATGTCACTTTAATTTTGTTTTTAATAAACATGTTTTCTCTATGAAATAAACAAATGAATTTGGTTCCAACACTTTAGAGTAGTGAACGGCTCTGCCAGCTGCTCCGTTCCTTCCTCGTGCTGCAGCATGTGTATCAGGCATTATTGGCACCGGCAGTTGAGCCTCCGGCTTTCTTAAATCCGGTAATGCATCCTGTAATAAGTGACAGAGCGCTCCATGCTCACAACCAGTTTGTAAAAAAACCTTTACTAATCAGAACGGTATTCATTTTAAAAACACATTTACACACCATCTGAAGAAGATCTTTTAGCATGTCTGCATTTCCTGTATGCTCCAAGGTATGGCGAGCATAAAGGGAAGGGCGCCCTGACAGGACGGATAAACACACTGTCAACACACTGTTAAAAAGCTGAGAATGGAATCCGCAGATGTCACTTTTTGCACCCTCGTATCAGCATCTGTCATTAAAATGAAGACATTGTTTCTCCATCTGAACATAACTGCTGGTGTGAAGACGATGGAATGCTGTCTTGCATTAAAACAGGAGGACATGCTTGACAAGAAAAGATCATCATGATGGTGGAGAGTTAGGAAACAGGGCTAATAGATAAAAACTTTTGCTTGTCAATGGAAATTTCACACTAAATGATTTATTTAAAATACCCATATGTTGCAAGAAGTATCAAATTTAGTAGAAATATAACAATTCACCTTCATATAATCCATTTTATTCCATGCTTCATGATGAAGTTTTTGAAAAGCTTAATGTGAACTTTTAAAATTACAGTGTTTTTTTCAGACGATTGTTTAAAATTACCCAACAGCTACATTTTCCATACATTTGACTGAGTGCTCACTGTGGAAACAGACTCAATACTAATGATTCTATGCAGCTCTATGATTACTGTCAGGACCAGATTCTTTATCTTTTATTTCAATGACTTTCTTTGTAACCTTTGGGTCATGATGCTTGAATTGAAAGTCAATATTAGGGGCTGTCAAATACTCTGAAGCTAGCAAGTATTGTTGAGGATGTTCAGTAGATTTTTCTCATTCTTTGGTCTTTTGCAAAAACAATGCAGAACTAAAACACCAGTTTGTTTCATGCATAATTCAAACAGTTTCGAGGCATCAAGATAATCAGTGAGGAATTTGATAAACCTGGACTACAACTGTTCTCTACAGAGATAAAATATCCTGACTGAAAACACCTAAAAACTTTATCATAAATCATAAATTGGTCACATGATGAGGTTCTTGGAGCAACTAAAATACTTTAATGCGCCAACTCCCACAGGGACAAAAAGAAACAGCTTCTGGCAAGTTCTCCTGGTTTCTATAGAAGCAGAAGCTTCTAGTATTGTGCACTTCAGCATGTCAAAAAATTTGGAAAAGAAAGCAAACGTCCAATTAACCTATATATGTTAAAGAAAAAAAGCAGAAAATATTCTAATTTAATTAACAGTTATCTATTTCATGATTTAGAAAGGAGCTGCTGTTTCATTCTTAAACAAGTCAAGCTCTATTTTACACCTTCCACTTTACAAATTAATTATTTGTAGGTGAATAATTTTTGCCATCTTCACAATTAAAATGTATTCCACCATAAAGCTATAAATAATTAATCCTATGCTAGATATAATCGCTGAATTTATATTTGTAGTGATTCTATTTCTGAGAGTTTAAGTGAGTACGTGGATTCTTAGTGGTCACAAAATGATCAAAAGTCATTGATGGATATGATGAATCTCATTCAACGTGAAGAAAAGTTAATTACCTGGAAAATAGAAACAGAACTATGATGAAAAATGAAAGATTCATTGTGAAATGATCAATTCTCAAACTGCTTTTTTCAATTGTTTTCTTTAGATCCTCACAACAGACATTTAGCTATTCTATTGTTTTCTAATCTTATGCTCCATTTCCTGTGTTCTAAACATTTGAAAACCTCTTTTTATTTTTCATTCTTTCTTACTTACAATGCAATACATTTTCCCTTTGGAAATGACATATTATTCAACTCAGTTCATAATGAGCAGGAAAGAAGGCCACTTTGTTATAGCTCAGGGGAAGCAAACCCAAACACTGAAACTCAAAAGACAAAGGTTTCTTTTTTGGGTTAGCATAATTTACTAGAAAAAATGAGCAAGCCATGACTGATAATATGTTGTAAATGCAGAAATAAAAGGAATAGCTGCATTGTTAACCACAGAAAAAATAGAACAAACGATCGTTGTGTCTGCTGGAAAAGTAAATTGATGCGCAGATGAATAGATGGTCTGCTACAAACTGTTACCATGGGTCTGTGTTAAAGACACACTGTCATTTATTTACACCAACACTCATTTGATGTTTTAGGGGAAAACCAAGACAGGAAGGAAATAACGAAAACAAAGAAAAAGGGATAAGCAGAATGGACATTGTTACTTTTATGCACACCCAATTTTAATTGAATCATTAAGTTTTAGACACAAATGCACAACAATATCAACACACTTTACATTAGTGTATTATCTTTCTACTAAAACAAATATTTGTAATGTGCACAGATGAATATACGTATAAACCAAGACCCCGAAAGATCAATTTGAGGAAGAATCTGACTCGTATCTTCTCAAAATACTTGCTTGAAAGCATTTTTCATTGTTGCACTTCCTTTTGCATTCATAATAACTGCTGATTCTGTCACAA
Source organism: Oryzias melastigma (assembly GCF_002922805.2). Classification (NCBI taxonomy): domain Eukaryota; kingdom Metazoa; phylum Chordata; class Actinopteri; order Beloniformes; family Adrianichthyidae; genus Oryzias; species Oryzias melastigma. The sequence goes on from NC_050526.1 coordinate 23,624,959, forward strand.
AAATCTGAGAAAGCTTCTTTCCTAAAATAGTTTCTTTATTTGAGGGTGACATGATTTGTCCCAAGTAATCACAGATTTGAACAATTGAAACCCATGTGTTAAAGTTTAAAAGTTTGACTACTATTTTTTTGGAATGTAAAAGCTTAGAGAAAGGTGGAAAAATCCCCTCAGTGAAAGTATTAAAATAAAATAAATGCAAATGTGACCGAATAGTAATTTTGAGTTGGATCAAAAACAGTTAATGTCTGCAACCTTTTTACGCTTTATTAAAAATAATTATATATAACATAAATAAGCCTATATACTGATGCAGAAATGTCCTCCGCCAGGTAGATGAATTTTCAGGTTCACAGGTCAATTTTCTGAGCTTTCCAGTAAATTTAATGAGATTTTCAAAACAAAAGCTGTCTGGTTGGTAGTCAAATGGGCAGAAGAACCATGACCTGCAACAAAACTGTTTGGTTTCTTTCAATGATTCAGTGTCACTCTGAGGTGGTAGGAAAGGTCAGCCTGACAAGCTGTCATGCATAAATTTATGTAAGGGGCAAATGTACCCTTTGTGGAGGCAGGTGGGTCATTTTCAGGTTTTTTTTTGCACTTTTCTCGAAAGGATAAAATCACAGAATGAATCCAGAAAGATGAACGGAGTAAAAGAAAACCGCATGAAAGTGTTTGATTGAGAGTCCTGCTACTGTCTATGCTTTTGATGCACCATTGTTTTATTCATAATGATAACTTTATTCATAAAACATATGGTGCTGCTTTCTGTTGCAATGTGTGCATGAGCACCGAGCTTACAAAAAGAATGATTACCATTTAATGGGTGCATAACATTTACAAAAGATTGCTCGTGCCAGTTTAATTTCATATTTGTTTACACAAGGAAACAAATGAATTCCACTTTTAAATAAATCACTGTGATTAATATCAGATCAGGCTTAATGTCATATTGTAAGTGGAGGCATTCATATCAGCAACCATGCTTCTTGTTCTGTCTGTTTCTTGATGTTTTTGCATTTAAAAAAAATAATTTTAGTGAATGTGAACTCTTGGCAAAAAATAAATTAGTAAACACAATATGGTCTGATCTAAAAGGCTAATTGTTTTTTTTCCTGCCAAGAAACTATAAGAAAAATTATAAATGAAAAATATTATTGAATTCATTTAAATGTGTTCCTTGTTAAAGTACATAGAAAACATAGTCAGTATCTGTTATTTTGCTTTGTCATTGTCTTCACCCAGAAACCATTTCATTCTACCTCTGTCTCCTCTCTGTACTGAAGACTATCTAGTAACAAAAGCAGGAGGATGAAACTGAATTCATCACAACCAAGGAACTGCCAGGTTCTGCAGTGCCGGTTTGTGGATGTACACCGCTCTGCAAAAACCATTACAAAGTTGTTTTATCTTCTTTTAATAAAGTTTTCTTATACTGTAAAAGGTTATCTGATAACGTTTGGAAAGTGTTGTATTGTGTTGTATAGCATGCACACAAATAGACAATCTTGACTAAAATGGTTGTGGTTAGAAAGAGAAACCTGAAGAAGCAGGTTTAACTAATTTAGAGTTCAAACCTGAACTCAAAGTTCAAAGACTCAAAATTCACAAACTTTGAGTTTTTGGTTTCAGAACAGCTGAAAAGAGTTGATTCAATCAACTTTAAATTGTTGGAACCAGAATCAGGTGTGAGCGTTACGACCATTAATCGCCCTGATTAATGGAGCAAAGGCAGTACGATTCACTATGGCAACGGGAACAATCCAGTGTTTAAGGTTAAAGATTTTCATTGGTAAGAGGAAAATAAAACTCAGTATTATTAATATCAAGTCCCTGGAAAACGGTATCGCTTAAGTAAAAATGAATTGGGAAATGCAAGACTCGTGTCCTCAAAATCACTCCCCCGACGTAAATCACATTCCCTCTGGATTAATTCAGCCTCCTCTTCTACGAGATCCTCTGTGAATGGACATGCTGTTTCGGTTTCAGAATGGTGGAAATGTGCAGTCTCTAATGCGAATGTTCTAAAATGTTAATGAGGAAGTCCTATTTGAACATTCTTCACTTTAAGAAGGGGTGGAGGGAACTCTAAGTTTCCTGAAGGAAACCTGCTCCAGACCAGGTTACATTCAATCAGTTGCCATAGTGATTGATTCTGAGTTCAGCCTAACCCGCTTCGTAAAACCATCAATACAAGCATTTTACAACATCTATGTATGACTCCACATATGTTGAAGACATTAAAAAATTATATTTCAACATGTTTTTTTTTCACAAAAAATAATGCACTGTGGTTTATATTTGCAAATGCTTCATGCATTGATGCACACTGTTTTTTCACAAAGACTTCTGGAAAATGTTCTAGGTGATTCAATCTTGGTTGGAATTGTAGATTTAAACAGGCTGCAAAATGGGGACCTCACTATTTAGTGCACTGAGTAGTGAAGGAATCTGGACATAGCCAGGGAGAGTAATCCAAAACAAATATGATAGTTCTCCTCCTGAACTTTATGATGGTTTTCTTGTTTTCCTCGAACATTCTTATTCTGGTTTTTATATTTTCCCTCTTGGACAATTGCAAGACAGCAAGTCATCAAACTGGGTAACAGGGACTGTTACCAGTCGTTATTCTTCTTTATTATGGAGTTTTTGCGACTTATACTCCGGGGCTACTAATAGTGCAAAAAAATTCTGTAACTTTTTTAGTTTATGTCTGTAAAAATATTAGATGATAGACACATTCTTCATGAACATTGAGCATAATCTTTAGTCTGTTAATGTTTGAAATGGTTGGCTGCACTGTCTGTCTTTCAAATTAAATGTTGTGTTGGAGGGGCAGCTGCTTTGAGGCCAATTTTCTTTGTGACTTTTGTTTGTGTTCCCCGGAGCTCGTTTGTCTTCTTAAGTTTTATTCTTTGTGGTTAAGGAACATAGTTTCTTTGAGTTATCATTTGTTTCAGACCATAACAGCATGACCCAGAACTTTGAGTACAGATTTGTTAGTTTACTGGTCTCCTTAACTTGTCAAAAATTGTAATGTTTTATTTTAAATTCTTAAATTATGAAATTGCCTCTGGAATAATTACGATACAAAATGTAAAGACACTAGAGTTTTTGGTTAAATTTAAACAGCTAAGAAGTCAGACTGCTTCCCTTATGGTGGTACATTTGTAAGAAACACGGATCTATGAAAAGCAGAACAGTGTTTGGATTAAAATAATCCCCAAACCTCTTCGGTTGAAACCAAGAAGCTTTTCTCTTACTCACTTGTGTTTTTTTTTCTTTTTTTTTTCTTTTGGATGATTACAGTTAAGTAATTGCAAAATGTTGACAATTTAACAATATATTCTATTAACAAACAAAAGTTTTAATAGCGTTTGGGAGGTCCAATCACAGCTTTGGCACTAACACCTTATCCTGGTCTCAGCATTTATCACAAGTCAGCCAATGCATTGATCACTCAGGCATGGACAGCATGGCCAATGTAATCCCTCAAGTGTTAGATGCAGTTGATGCTAGAACGGCTGGCAGACCATTTCAACCTCTCCACTATCATAGATAGTTTCTGATAAACCTCAGCTCTATGGGGCCGAGCAGAGCCAACTTGGAAGATATACTGTTCTTTAATCTGTGATGGGATTGCCTTTGGTTGCAGAATCTCATCAATTTTTCTGTAAATGGATTTTCTCTCATTAATAACATGCCTTTTTCAAGTGAGGGAGATGCTGGCCCACATCATTACACTGCCACCACCAAAAAAGTGGCTATCAGCGTCAGGACTGAATTTGGCTTTATCTGTGTCGCTCCCTCTGCCTGGAATGCTCTGCAATCAGAGCTGAAACTGTCAAATCTGACTGCATTTTCCTCCACCCTGTACAAAAAAGAACAAGAATCCTACAAACAGTGTCTATGCTCCTAATTTATTGTTCTCTGCTGGATTGTTATACTTCTTAGACCTTGATTTATTATTGTTTATATTTTCATATTAATTTTCCTCCTTCGGAGGTTCTGCTCATTTCATCCTAATCACTGGAAGTAACTCCTGACGTTGTAGCTACTGACCTCTTGGCCAGGTGGCCCTTGTAACAGAGATATTGATCTGATCAGGTCTTATCTGGTTAAATAAAGGCAATCATATGTTACACGTGTATACATAGAATTTTCCTTGGAAGTGACCTCTTGAACACCTGTCGATGTGAGAGTAGATTTAGAGTTCTTGTGGTGTATAAAAATCTTTTTTTATTTTTTTATCCCATACAAATCCTGAACTCTGCCATCTCTTTGAAAAACGATAGTGCTGCCACATGTGCAAAACACATCAAGTCAAGCTGGCAATTAATGGTGATCAACCCCGTACACTGCACACAGCATGTGGGATTTTATCCTTTAATTGGAAATTTAGTGCAGGCTGAGTAGATCTAAGACTTCATTAGGGCTTATTTTAGGGAAACCTGCTAAAAAGCAAGCACTGCTCATTTAAATCATCACCTGTGCTCTAGTTTAATGCTAAAAGGTTTACACCCTGAAGAGAGCCACCTTAAAATCACACCAACCCAGGATGGGATTGAGCGTTAACATTTCATACTCTTAGACTTCTTCTACCTGTACTCATAAAGTAAACAACATAAAAACCTGAAATACAGTAAAAAACAGTATTCTACAAATCAATATCTACTTCACTTATTGCAGTTTTTCCTTGAATCTTATATTGTTTGGAAATGTTAGAAACCACAGAGGGAACCAATAATTAAAAAAAAAGTAGTTTTGTTGAGGATGTGAGTATATGTAACAAGCATGAGTATGAAAAAAGTATCAAAAAAACTTTTCAAATCAGTTATATCAACATATGTTAATGCAAGATTAGATTCTTCAAATATCGATATAGAGGCGATGGTTTTTGCTTTTGCAGTGTCTCAAGACAGATAACCCTTCCTTCACCTTACGCCTTCTCGTTCTCTGTTGACACTGTCTTGTTTTGGCTGTGGTTTTCATTGCCGTATTATGAAAAATAAACAGAACTGAACACTTAATCATGTTTACAGAAAAAGAATACCCGGATAAATAGGACTGCCTTGTTGGCTCAAAAGTTGTCTGTATGGGTTAAAAGCTGATTTCAGACTTGTGTTTGAAATAGTTGGGAGGATATAATAATTTCAGTTTGTGGATTTTTTTTTGTTTGTTTGTTTTGTTTCCTTCTTTTTCTAACTGTTGGGGATGACTGGAAAGTTAGAAATTATATTAGCAAAGATATGCAGCAGAATAAAAAGGGAAAACTGAAAACCTTTGTTGTCTTTATCACAAATCAGTATTTTTTGTCATGTTTGCGGCCAACCTCTTTGTGTTTATTTTTGTAGCATAACTTTAAATACCTAATCATGTAGACTTGTACCTTAAAAAAAAATCATTTTCCAAGGAAACTTCCTAACAGTTATTGTGTGGTTGAAATTAATTGTTTACTAGTGAAATATCAAATGTGTAAGTTATTAAAAAAACATATTCAAAAACAACAAAATTGTTTAAAATAAATGAAAAGGTTTAATGTTATACAACACAAAACTCAATTACAGTTTTAAAACTCTTTAAATTAAATCTATTTTTCTTGCAAATGATTGCAAATATGTTTCTCTTTCTTTCATATCAAAGATATTTTACAAAAACTTGAGAAAGAACATAAGTTAAAAAATATATTTTATCTTTCTGGTGATACAGAACAACATAGCTGCACATCTGAATATGAAAATTGATGTTTTTTAATATTTTTTTTCAAGAGTTTGGATATTTTCTTTAGACTTTATTCATTTTTTATAGTTTTATAACGTTTACAGAGTCTGCTTATCCTTCATTAAATGTTCTTTCTTTTTAATAGTCAGTTCCTTCAGTTTGTTAAAGTTTTTAGTTTATATGTCACCATATTTTTTGCCTTCTTGTATGAAAGGTTTTTTATTGAGAAGATGTTTTGAATTTAAACTCTATTTCGTTTTCTGTCAGCAGTCTCCTGTGTTCGGTCCTTCATAACTCTATTTCATTCAAGGATTTCAGTCATTTCAAAACTGGACATGAAAGGTTTGGGTTCCAAGGTAAGACACAAGCCAAACACTAAAGGGCTATTTACCTGAATTCCCAGTTTGATCTAAAACGCCATGAGAATTTTGTTCCTTTGGAGTCCAAATGTTTCCCGCTGGGCATTTGGGACTCTGTTTTGTAAAGGAATTAATCAAATCTGGAACCTTTGGACCTTTAGGATTCATGATGTGGCTGGAGGAGGAAGGGTACAGCATATGCTGGAAATAACACCCTGACAACAGTGACACATGGAGGTGGCTGGGTGATGCTCAGAGGCAGCTTTGTTGCATGTTTGAGAGCTGGAATTCAATCGGGCAACAGGAAATCCCAAAAGAAAATAACATTCGGTCTGCAGAGAACCTGGAACCTAAGCATCATTACAGCTTCCAACTGCACAAGAATCCCAAAGTCACCACGAAATCCCACCGGGCTTCATGCCAGTGTGGCCACAGCAGTGGATGACTCAAATCCTACAGAAACACTGTTGTAGAATTTGAAAAGATATGGAGGCAGCATCCAAACCAATCAGAAAATGTTAAATTTGCTTTTGAAATATTTGTATTATTATTACATTCAAGTTTACTTTTAAGGAAAAACAATAGATACCTGCAGTAAAAAATATAACAAGAAAACATATTGACATCATGCTTAACTGTTAAGCATGTAATGTAATGTTGGAACATCTTTGCTTTCATTGCTCCCCAGCATAGAAAACCCTTTAGAACTGCGTATTAATCCTCTGAGCACTTCTTCCTGACATTCTGTGACATTTATGTTCCTCTCTGACCTTTTTCTCTTCTTTTTCTTCTCAAGATTCACTTCTGCCTCCAAGCAGAGCTTTATCTAAATGCCCAGATTATATGAAATTGATATGTGAGGGAGCCACATAACTTCTTAGCCGAAGAAAGCTCGTGCACGTGGACGCACGCCAGCACCTGAGGTGCCATCCTCCTAATACTTTGACTTGTTAGATTTGTCATCAGCAGCATCCCTGGTGTCTGACTGCTGTGACGATGATAGAAACAGCGGAGGTGCCCTCGTCATCCTAACAGCCTTATTATCAGTGCGCGCCGCGCGCTCTCGTTCGCAGCCAACCCGACCAACCTGCGGCCGCAGCGCACGCACGGTCAAACCCACCAACACCGCGAAGGATGTCTGGGATCGCTGGGAATTTGGATTGCAATGACTGTTTTTCTCCTTCCCATTCGTCCAACAGCTCCGACTCCCACGCGCACTCCACCATGGATGCGGATGAGGAACTTTTGAAATACATCTGGGGAGAGTACTTGCACCCAAAGCAATATGAATGGGTTCTAATTGCGGCTTATATTATTGTATTCATCGTCTCGCTGGTGGGAAATTCGCTTGGTAAGTTATTTTTTTTTTAAATTTTCTAAAGACTATTAAAACAATAAAAGATTCGAAGTTGGTGTTTACTGAATAAAAAAAGAGTGAAAGTTAATTTATAAAGGGGATTTTAGGATGAAAATGCAACAGCGCATCTGTTCGTGGACATCTCCAGATGCGTCAGAGCGCACCGCTGTAAAGCGCCCCTTCTAATCCAGGGAGCCTTTGAATTTTAAAAAAGAGATTTTTAAGACATTCACTGTGAGTGTTCATCTGTGAGCACACACATAATTCTGAATTTGATTTAAACTAACATTATAAAAAAAAAGGCTTTTCTTTCACCTACTCTCAGTGCAACAGTGAGCTTCAGCATGCAGATTTTCTTGAAGATGTCCTAAAGATGTTATGATTTTATGTATTGGGATTCTCTAAATAATTTGTCAGTTTGGCCATAGGTTTTATTTGATTTTGAAACTGGCTATTTTTTTTATCTTTATGTGTCATATATATATATATATATATATATATATATATATATATATATATATATATATATATATATATATATATATATATATATATATCAATAATATACTTTTTTGCTTCTTTTTTCTCAGAATATAAATAAAGCAAAAACTATATGAATAAACTGCATACTGCATTCATTTGTAATGTTCCACTGTTCATATTGGAGCCCTTATAGGAGTTCAGCTGACGCCTGTCTCACTGCAATCAGGGAAAAGACAGAATGCTGAAACACTGATCACCAGTCAATCAAAAAGACTCGTGCTCTCTTAGAATCACCAATCATGTCGGTCTTTGAACTGTAGGAGGATTCAGGGGAAAAAAAAAAAAAAAATCATACGTGGACATGGAATTTAAACCAGCCTCCTCTGCAGACTATCCTTGTCCATCAAAAGTAAAAGGACATATCCTGTCAATGATGCAACTGACTGCAGCGCTGCTGATTGACTGAAAAGTTCTGTCAAATAAAATCAGGAATTTTTTACTTTTCAGTGAGAAAGTACATTACCAGTTTTTGGGAGTTTCTCACATCAAGCAGCCGCATCAACTGTAAACAAAAACTCAAATGAGAGCATCACTAACCAGATCAATGAAGCTATAAGCCGAACACATATGGAACAGTTGGCATGAAAATCAGATTCTGCATCCCTATTTTTCTCTCTTCTTTCTGAAAAGCTGCACAAATCTTATGGAAACTGCTGTCATTGTTGTTTTCAGCATTCAGATCCGCAGCTGGGAGGCTTTTTTTGTTGGCCAAGCTTGGGATGAATTTCATCTTACTGCAGGCTGCATCACATATTTTATAGGCTTTTTGTCCCTTTGTGAATTTTTTCCTTTTTTTTGTTAAAAATATATCTTAGTGCCAACAGATGGACATTTCTCCATCATTTCTCTATGATGAGTCAACAACAGCTCTGTTTTTTAAATCTTAAAAAAAAAAAGATTTGTTCACCTTTGGTTTTTTAAATTCACCTCTTCTCACTTAATAACTCCTGTTTCTCCAAAACGTGTTTCATTATCGATTCTACATCGTAAACGCCTGTGGAGCCAATTTCCTTCTGACATAATAATGTCAAGATTCCTCCTTTCCTGCTCAGAGAGCATTACGTCACAGGGAGAAAATTGGTGTAAATCATTTTAACAATGGCTTCTGCCTCTGTCAGACCAGGAAAACTCCCACAGCTCTTAATAAGCTACTTCGGGTTTTATGTCTGGAGCTGGAGTCACTAGTGACTCGATTTATGAACACGTTTCTTCCTCAATTGAAATAACAAGTAACATAAAAGCTCAAAAAGTAAATATTCAACACATTTTTGAGCCATTATGATCTTTTAAAAACATGATATCTTCAAGTGACAAGATTTTTTTGCACCATTTGATTTCTGCAGTCAACATTTTCATCTTTAAAGAGCTAGCAGCCAAAATGATGCCTTTTTCTTGGTTGGCAGCAGCACTACTGCGGTTATTCATGTACAGCAGGAGGCATGACGCATCCTGGAACATGATCATGGAGCTTTAAGAAATATATCACCAAATGTAACATCCCAACTCTATTTCCTTTTATAAAATAGCCTAAAATTGAGAGAAAAAACATAGAAAATCTTAAAGGTAACTTATTTTACTACTACAAAAATAACCATTAGCTCAGGATGTGAGACTTTTATTGTCATTGTGAACAAAAAAGTGAATGAGTCAAATAAGGGAGGGAATTGAAACGAGATTCAGAAAAAGCTATAAAGTAGTTCCACCTTTCTGTGTCTTTGCAAACATTTCAGGAAGCAATCTCTAAAAAAACCCTGTTTTACATGACAGTTGATTTAAAGGAGGCATGAAAAGGTACGCTGTGCTGCACATCTACGTTCCATTTGCCAGCAAATTCTGCATTTGTTTATTCACAACACCTAAAAACGTGTTTCTTCACATTCCCTCAGGGTGGCCATTTGTTTGTAAGTTTGACAAGTTGACATTAAAATAGTCTCCTGTCATTGAAACAACAGCGGAAGAAATTACAAACACAAAACGTGGAGCTTTTAAAGTAATAGCAGCACAGAACA
>NC_050526.1:23635124-23635411 GCF_002922805.2 Oryzias melastigma
AAAAAAAAAAAAAAAATACTAAAATTATACAGTAAGATGTATTTTGCAGAGAGAAATACATAAACCCAATAAATAAAATATCCAATACAACTGAAAATCTGAAAATACATTTAAATAATCCACACACATCATCTGTTTTAAAGTAGTAAAGTAAAAAAAGAAAGCAACAACAACTATATAGTGGGGCAAAAAAGTGTTCAGTCAGCCACCAATTGTGCAAGTTCTCCAACTTAAAAAGATGAGAGAGGCCTGCCATTTTTATCATTAGGTAAATCTAAACTATAAGA
>NC_050526.1:23635821-23645459 GCF_002922805.2 Oryzias melastigma
GTATTAATGGCACCTGTTTGAACTCGTTACCTATATAAAAGACACCTGTCCACAACCTCAAACAGCCACTCTCCAAACTCCACTATGGCCAAGACCAAAGAGCTGTCTAAGGACACCAGAAACAAAATTGTTGACCTGCACCATCTGAAAAGACTAAATCTGCAATAGGTAAGCAGCTCGGTGTGAAGAAATCAACTGTGGGAGCAAATATTAGGAAGTGGAGTACATACAAGACCACTGATAATCTCCTTCCATATAGGGTCAGAAGATTTCACCCCGTGGGGTCAAAATGATCACAAGAATGGAGAACAAAAATCCCAGAACCACACGAGGAGACCTAGTGAATGACCTGCAGAGCTGGAACCAAAGTAACAAAGGCTGCCATCAGTAACACATTACACCACCAGAGACTCAAACCCTGCAGTGCCAGACATGTCCCCCTGCTAAAGCCAGTACATGTGCAGGTCCTTCTAAAGTTTGCTAAAGAGCACTTGGATGTTCCAGAGAAGGATTGGAAGAATGTCATATGGTCAGATGAAACCAAAATAGAACTTTTTGGTGAGGACTCTACTTGTCATGTTTGGAGGAGAAAGAACACGAGTTGCATCCAGAGAGCACTATATCTACTGTAGAGCATGGGGGTGGAAGCATCATGCTTTGGGCGTGTTTTTCAGCTCAAGGACCAGGGCGACTGATCCGTGTGTAAACCTTCTACCATCAGCAAGAGCATTGAAAATGAAACGTGGCTACGTTTTTGACAATGATCCCAAACGCACTTCCCCAGTAATGAAGAAGTAGTTTTGTAAGAAGCATTTTAAAGTCCTGGAGGGGCCTAGCCAGTCTCTAGATCTTAGCCCACTAGAAAATCTTTGGATGGAGTTGAAAGTCTGTGTTGCCCAGCAACATCCCCAAAACATCACTGTTTTGTTGAGGTATAGCTGTGAAACAAATTACAGACCTCTCATCTTTTTAAGTGGGAGATTTTTCCCAATTGGTGGCTGACTAAATACTTTTTTGCCCCACAGTAAACTTATGTTTAAGAAAATATTACATTTGTAAATTGCTAAACGTGAATACTCGATTCTGATTAGCTACCGGGTTTCCATTAAAAAGTGATATGGACACCTATATCGGAAGTAGCCTAAATATTGCATGACAGTCTATTTCACTTCACAAGTGTTTGATTTTTATAGATGTGATCAAATTCATAATTTATTTCTTAAACATGAGGGGAGCACTGTAGATATCTTGACTCATGATTTTTTTTTTTGCAATAAGCGTATACGATACACATGGTCTTCTAAAATCTCTGCAAACCTAGTTGGTGTTTTTCACTTATAGGTTACATTAAGTAGTATTATTGTAAGATAAATGTGTTCAATAATAGCACTGCAAATTCATATAGGTCAACAAGAGAAAATACAGCAGTTTCACAATAATGTATTAACATTTTTCTGTTTCTTTTTTAGGCATCTCAAATGTTTTTTTTAATTTGAAAACCCAGTCCACATGTCCTTTTACTAACTACATATTCAAAGTAACATTCATCATCACTATAGTGTTGTGGGAGCAGGTTAGTGTGTCAGACCCTAAAGGCTTTCAGCTTCAAAGCAGAGATGGGTCATGATGCAGCAGTTTTTTTCTCAAGCTGTCAGAATCATCAGTGAGTTTATGGAAGGGATTTCTCAGTTCAGAACAGTAAAGAACTTTAGTCCCCAGGGCACACAATTCTGAAAAGGTTCAAGGGCTCTCGGGGGAAATTACAGTTTGTAAATGCCAAGGCTGGAAACCAATTTATGATGGGATGGTTTTCAAGGACATGTCAATAGAAGAAGAGAAATTGTCATGCCAAGATGATAGTTGTGTTTATATTAATTCTATATTGCACTGACCTCTAAAATGACATGAGTACAGAACAAATTCTGAACGCGTTTATCTACTTTATGTCAAAAAACAGGTTTGACTGTTTGAAATCCCCCTAACAGTAAACCCAGCAGAAAGTGGCAGGTAGAGTGAAGGTGTTCCTTGGAAGATTGTGCTCCTGTCCTGACATGCACCAAAGTGTAACATACCTGATTTATAGTCAGTTGCTGAATCCAGAAATGTCACATGATGAAATGGTTTTCCTCAATGAGGAAGCAATTTATCAACTGCATTCAACTCGTGCACAGAAACACAGCAGATGTCTCTGGGCACGAGCTAATCCCAGATGGACAGAAGTATAATGGGCTGTAAGCTTGAATAGATCTATGCTTCTCTTTTTTTTCTTTGGGAAATTTGACACAGAATGTGGCCAAAGCCCCTCCAGTTCATTGTTTATAAAAGAAGAAAAAAGCAGTCTGTGTTTGCATGGGTGAGTTGCATATTGATGAAAAGTCTCAGTGAGGCAGAGGACAGAAAAATCAAATTCCATCATGAAGAGAACATTTCTTCTCAGTCAGTCTTTTGTTATTTCAGCAGAAAGATTTCTCCCTTCATACTTGTAGTTATCCTGGTTTTTATGCCCTTCCGCTCATGTTGCATTCCAAATGGACCTTCATTAGCAGAACAGCAAAAACTGTCAGAAGAAAATTTCACTGAAATGCAAATTAACTCTAACAGGTTTATATTACATATGTCAAAAATCATCACAATAGTCTAAAAGAAAAGGAACAGTTTCCCATATAACCTTCTTAATTAACTAATTATTCATTATGCAAACTCAATTGCCAAAGAGTTTTATAAATAATGGCTACAATTAAAATCCATCATGGGATTTAAATCCCTGACTAAGTGATTGACAGCCAGTGAGCTACAGACATCCCATAATATGCCTAATGAACACAAGAAGAAGCTGACAAATTGCCAAAGGACACCAGTGACTCAGTAGAACCAATTAGGGTCAAACGAGAAAAGAAGTCAAGCTCCCACAATCTGTTTCCTAATTACTGTATAAGCCAACTGTGAAGTACTGCAGCTCCTCAAATGGCCACTTGGAGTTGGTTTTGTTGGAGTTTTTTATTTATTTTATTTTTGATAACCCTTTAACATTAGAGCCTTAGGTTCAGTATTGATATTCTTTCGACTACTGTAACTCTACTGTAACACTTGTGCAATTAGTGCAATATCAGTGGATTCTGAAGTTTAAAAAAGTGGCTTTGCTCTGATACGCAACACTTAATGTTATAAATGTTACATTATTAAAGTCCCGTTCCAGTTACCTTTTGATCTATTATAAAGTGGTCTTTTAAATATGATTATGCTGTGTTTAGGCAAAATCAAACAACGTGGTTGTATTCTAGGGTGTAGTTTCTGCAGACCAGCAAGAGTTTATCAGAAATTTGCACTAATTTGAGTTGTGGGTGTGGCTGTTGGCACAGAGTGAGCCTGCCTTCATTACCCATTATCCCTTTGTTTACACGCTCTTTTCGTAAGCTTACAGCCTCTCTAACGACCAACCAAATATTAACGGTCCAACAAAAATAGTAAGCAAATCCAACTATCCAGCTGTACAGTTCTGAGCCAGATACCAGCTCAGACAAGGAAAACTATTTGTCTCCAAGTGGATTCATCGGAATGGAGCGGAGCATAGAGCTTGTGTCCTGCCGATTGGAGATTTTATGTAACAGCTACAAGCTTTTCCTGCTGCGTTTTTTTTTTTTTAATTTATTCCTGATTCACTACGAATTGAATAAAGAAATACTCTGAATTGAAGTTTTAATCTTAATTTTCCTCTATATACGCCATTCATCGTGAGAAAATGCTTGAATATCATTTTTAAACATCAAAAACACCATTTTCATTGGACTTGGTTGCAATGCCAATATTTTCTCTGCATCAGAATTGGCTCATTTGTATTGATTGCATAAACAGTCAAAAAGGTTCAGTGGGTCAAACATATCTGCCAGTTGGTGAACCCATAGGTGAACTAAGTGCTCTGTTCATTTTGTTATACCCAATTGCCTGTTTTGGTATTGTTGGTAAGATGGAGGGAATAGATACAAGTCAACATCCCAACTCACTTCAGAATTCATCTTTGCCGATACGAATCCTGTGGGTGATGATCTGTTTAGCCACTCTCTGTCTTTGACAGGGACACGGATCATCTCAGTTCTTTGATGCTGTCTGTTCTTTGAAAAGCACTTGTGTGTATATGGCCTCAAACTATCAGGAAGTTGTGTAGAGATGACATCAATGCCATGACTCAGCGTGTGACACATTTTCAGAAACATTATCACCACCTAGGCAATGTAGCCCTTTTCCAGTTACCTGTTCTGGATCCCCGGTGACCTGAGGGTTTTTTCCAGAAAAAAAAAAAATAACAACAAATGAGTTTAAAGCTGAGCTAAAGGTAGGCCACAAAGTGTACAGAAAAAAGATAGAATGTAAACTCAAGCTGAGTCCCAAGTTTCATGTAGCCAGGAAAAAAAATAACATGCTTCAAGGATATGTGTAGTTAGACTGATGAAAGTCTGGAGAGCCAATGAGCTGCACATGTTTTTAAATTAGTTTAACTCCCAGGACCCACAGCTTTTCTGTCACATCTCCTCATCCTCCTCCCCTGCACCTCAGTTTTGGATCTTAAAATAGCTGCACTGACTTTTCCCCACCACGCCAACCTCTGTTGTGTGTCTCCAAAGATCAAGTGATGCAACAGCTTCAGTCTGCAGGTCCAGATGCCTTCAGCCCCAAAGTCCTGCGAGGGAACTTGTAGCGCCTTTCATTTTCCCCCCAAATCCCATTCCTGTTTTACTGGTTACTGTTCATTCGTGAGCTGCTCCCCACATTTTAAAGGGGTTAAAACAACACAGTGAACAATGAAATAGTAAAGATGTGATCATTAAAATGAGATGAAAAGAAAGTAAAAAGAACTGAATTTTAAATCAAGCATTGACAAACAGTGCAGGTGAAACATTTGAATACATACTCGTCAAATGGAGCTGAGAACAGGTGGCTCTTTAACCTGGATTTAAAGATCCAGGTTAAAGACCCAAAACAAAAACTAAACAGAACCGAAACCAAACAGAAACATGTGTGAATCAGAAATACACAAAACAGAACCACAAGAAACCTCAAAATAGATGCAGAATTTTTTTATTGCACATTCATAAGAAAATATTACACTGTCAGAGTGTTGAATCAAACATTCATTCACAGGTCACTTTTGCTTTCCGTTTAACACACAGTTGCAGAACGACAGAGCCAGCAGGCCACAATTATTGTACACTTGTAGAAAATTAGCACTTCCCTTCTCATACTCACTCAGTAATGTCATTTTAGGGAAAGGCTGAAGTGATGTCAGCTAACACATCATGGCAATGCTAGGGCATTGGAAAAAAAAAAGTATTTTGAGACTCTTGAAATTCCACAAACCATGATAGTTTCTTCTTATTTAAATGTGAGGTTCACTTAAAAGTGTTGCCATGTATCGCAGCAGTTTTTCTCAACACACACTGCAAGCCAGATGGCTGAAAAATGTCAACACTTTTCTCATTCCAAGCTATTCACGCTGTTTATTTTCTCTGTTAACCGGTCGCAGCCAAAAGGAAGCTCTGCACTCTCATGAGTTTGAGACAACAAGTGATACTATGGAATGAGAATGACAGATTTATAAGACTAATGATCCTAATACAAGAAAGTGAAGTGTAAAAGCCAAGTGTAAAATGAACAGGAAGAAAAGCTAAAAAACGTTAAATCAATTAAAGATAATCATCACCGTCCTGCATGGTAGAGCCTGCCTTGATCTGGACAATGATGGGGTCATTGTGAGAGTTGTGTTAGTTTGATAACTTTATACTTTAACCTATTAGCATATACATATTTTCAGTAGTTGCTTATGAAAGCCATATTCTTTTTCCCGTAAAAAATGACTGCCTTATAATCCAGAGTACCTTTTAAATTGATTTATACTGGTGTTGAAGTGGTGTTGAAGTGATGTTGAGAGGGACACGTGTCAAAATGTCAGTCTGTTTTTTTTTTTTTTTTTTTTTAGATCTCAAAAACAAAGTTGTGTTATTGTGAATACGCTAATATGGCTAGCATGTAGCGATGTCAAACTGATTTTTTTTTAAATATTACCAACAAGTGTTAGCGTAGTCCCAGTGGCGTTGGTTTAAGCGGTGTCAGTCTGTTTTTTTTACTTGTTATTTAAAAAAAGGGAGTTTGTGTAGTCATGGTAATGTTTGTTTTAGCGGTATTTATGTGTTGCAAACAAGTCTGAAGTTACAGGTATTGTGAATACGCAAAGCTTCTAACATGGCTAACGAGTAGCGTGTCACAAACAAATACTCAAGTTAGTGTGAACACAATTAATAAAGTCTGACTGACGGACTTATCCCTGAATCTGTCTTGCTCAATACACCTCATGGGCAAAGATTGATAGTTAACAGCGCCTTATATATAACATATGCTCAAAAAAAGATATTTAATTAAACTGGGTGCGAGTTATAATCTGGTGAGGCCTATAGTGTGTCTTATTGCGTACTTCCTCAATGCTAATAAAAAGGAGCAAGCCACAGCTTCCTTAAACACCTTTTATCTGACATGGACTATGCCATACCGCAGCATATGTCAGTAGCATTCCTGTGGCTTCTATCTAGCTGTTGGTGTAAACCTATTTCCTTTTACTGTGACCACAATACGAGATGATCAAACAAGTCTTTGAAGAGAGTTGAGAAATGTGGCAGGCACCCAAATGGGCTTTTGTCTCTGTCAACTTATTCTGTTTTATTTGTATCTATAACTGTCTAACCATGCATTAAACATTTTCTGCAAAGTTTTATCAAAGACATTGCTTAATAGACTTTTTGTTCCGACTGTAAAGCTGTTAGACAAGCACAGGGCTTTGTGTAAAAAGAAGGCACCAATTTTAACATGTGGAAGCTTCACAAACTGAAGCACTTAAAATGTCAAAGGTCGGTTTATACTCTGCAAGAAAAGAAAATCCTTCTTGTGTGCAGCTCTGCAAGAACAATTTGATATTACTTTTCTCTAAGAGTCCAGGTTTTGACTGATATAGATATATCAAATATCTTTTTTAGAAACAGAAGAATTTAAAATGTTGTATGTGTGAAAATAAATCTAAACTAATCTAATTTGGTCTAAAATTCAGTGAGATTTCTTTCTTGCCTTCTTCATTGCTTATGTCTTTAGTTACAAGATTAATTCTTAGACAAACCATTAATTTAGTTATTTTCAGATTTATATATTTTTTTTATCTTATCTGATCTTATCTGATATTATATATTTACGGAATAGGATTAGGGCCACTGAAAAAAAAAAGCCCATGAAAAATTTTGACTTTAATCTCAGAATTCTAACTTTAATCTCAGAATTCTGAGATTAAAGTCAGAATTTTTCATGGGCTTTTTTTTTTTTCAGTGGCCCTAATCCTCTTCCGTATATATTATCTTATCTTGTCTCTTATTTTTCTTTCCTAATCATAGAAAAAATATATTATTCCATGAAAACTTTGCAATATTTCCGTATAAAAAAAAAAACAAAAAAAAAAAACAAAAAAAACCACACATTTCTCTATTGTTGTTTCATTAAATCTATAGGGATGTTTTTACCGTCTAAGAAGTTATTTATTGGAACATTGACTTAACTCACTGATGCTATTCTTTACTGTAATATTTACTGTAATATTAGTGGTCTAAAATGTCAAAGGGATATACTTTACTCTACTTAAGTTATCAAACAAAAACTTTAAGTAGCTTTTTCGGCAAAATTACTCCATCATAATATAATTATTCCATCTATAAATCCAGACAAAAACTATTTTCTAGTGCTCCACTAAATTCCTACATGACATTCAAAATAACAGCAGAAAAAAGAACATAATCAAGCCTGTGTACAGCCGTTGAAGGTGTAGCTGCATGAAAAAACAGTTCCTGAAACCCAGTAATTGCAGTAATCACGTGGACCATAAACCTCAGCTCACGCTTCTTTCTTTGCATGTGTTCCAACATGTCAAATCTGACTTGCTCAGCAGGGATTTACACTTGGTTTCAAATCAAA
This sequence comes from Oryzias melastigma, assembly GCF_002922805.2. Taxonomy (NCBI): domain Eukaryota; kingdom Metazoa; phylum Chordata; class Actinopteri; order Beloniformes; family Adrianichthyidae; genus Oryzias; species Oryzias melastigma. Next base: position 23,643,820 of record NC_050526.1, read on the forward strand.
CAGCATTCTAAAATGATAAGCAGCACGCCACAACCTTTTCACAGACACTCTAAAAATTTAGACTCATGCAAAATATTTAATTATTTGCTGCCGAAACTGCACATCCACTCAGTGTCAGCCTCCTCGACTTATTTGATTGATGTGTGATCTGATGGCGGCTTCTGAGCTCCCTGTGTTGTTAGCTGGCACAGAAATATTCCATAATTTATAAAAGCTTGCATACTGTGCCCTTCACACCCTCAATATGCTTAGATACACCCTTTAGCATTCACCACCACTCATGTTGAATCTCAACAAAACTGGACACTTTCCATTTTGCTTATTAAATATATCCCCTGGTTGGGTGGCGCTCATGCAGGAGAAGGAGCCTGTTCCTTGAACAACTTGCTTGTTAGTGTAAACATATTATCATTGCATACTCTCAACCTCAAGAAAATCTATACTTGCAGAATACCTATAGAAGTGAAAAAAGGGCCACACAAGCATTTTAGACCCTCCTGCTGTCAAGCAGCACTTTTCTTGTTCACCACTGCAGTTACCAGTCAGTCAGGCAGGAATCCGACCGACTGTGTGGAAAAAGTCCAACCGTGTAAATACCTGTGCTCCTTTGATGACATTTAATATAAATATCTTGACATTTCTTTGGAAATGTAGGGGTAATTAAAGTTGATTGATGATTTTTATTTGTCTCAACATCAGTTGTAGTTTTTAATATATTTAAGTGTTGGTGTTTTACACTCAGATTATTAACTTTTTTGAATTTATGATGGACTTCATGAGAGCTGGATCTTAATTAAGAACTTTGTGATGCGGGTGGTCACCATGTGATCCTGATGTGAAACTAAATTGCCCCTCCAGGGTAATTAATGCTTAAATAGCAAAGAAATATTGATTTAAAAAAGGGAAGCCTAAATAAAATGTGGTGCCCAACACTGGTGCCAGTCTATAACCACCAGTAGTAACGTGGGGTTCAGTGTATTGCCCAAGGGAGCTTCAAAACATGGGCAGGCAAGGCAGGAACAGATCCTGCCATCTTCTGATCAGAGGTTGACCGCTCTATCTTGCACTGGAAATGCCTCTCCATCTTTAGTGTCTGCACATCTGCAGATGTGAACTGAGACAATTGGGCTTTGATCAGCCCAATTGTCAGCTCAAAGAGCCAAATTTTAGGATTCATCCACATTTGAGATTCACACAATCAATACAAATTGCTGGGTGTGTTCTCGTCTGCAGAGTCTTGAATGTTTGTGGGCAAGTGAGATTTAACAAACCCGTCAGTGAAAAGGCCTTCATAGCATTCAGATATTTTTCATCTCTCTGTTAAAAATATAACAGCTTTTGGAACCCCTATTTTTAACTGAGTCCTTTTGGTTCAATTCAAAACATCTCAGCATGATTTTAAGAGGTAAACATGGGAATAAAAAATAAAACAATTTCTAAAAACACATAGAATGTGTAAATAAAGAGATTTTTATGTTGTGTTTTAACCATCCTCTTGTTCAGTTTTCTGTTACCATCCACAGTGTTAATTGGTTGGTTTTGACCCGTGTCTTAAATCAGCTTTGAAATACACTAAAAACAGTAACCTAACATCCATTTTTTTTGTCATCTCTTGGTTATCTTGTTAGGATTCCTTGTCT
>NC_050526.1:23645495-23679402 GCF_002922805.2 Oryzias melastigma
ACTTTAATTATATTAGACAAATGAGCATCTCCTGAAGCTCACATGATTGGGAGAGGGGATGGCCTTCAGTGTGATGGCTGAAATCCACAAATGATTTTAATGTTGGCTCTAATTATTGCTTTATAATGTTATTTTATATAACCGGGTCGAAACTGACCCTAAAACCAGAAATTACATAATTTCAACCATAAAATAAAAAAATAAAATAAAAAAACTTCAAAAAAATAATTTTGTTGAAATAGATGATAATTGATTAAATAAATACATTTCAAATAATTATTTTATCCAATTGAAAACTAAAACATGTCGACTCTAATATAAACTACAGTTTATAGACTACGGTTTATAACCAAGACTAAGGTTATTAATTGTACAATTTAATCAACAAATTCACTTAGCTCTCATTGTTGTAAGCTGTTATTTTATTTCTTTAATTGGGATTGATTAAGTTATTATTCTATTCTGTTCTATCGTATTCTATTGTATTCAATTCTAAAATATTAATATGTCAGAGCCAGTCCAAGATTTTTCTTTCATAAATTATTTACAAAGTTCTTCTTACATAAAGCAATATTTAAAAAGAATAGCAAACACATTTCAGAAATTAAAGTAATTACTTATCTGATTATCCATCAGCACAACATGTGGATTTATTTGTTTCTGATAATATGGTTGCCATATTGGAAACCTGACTTGTGAGGCTTATAATAGTCATGACTGCTCAGGGATTTAACATGAAAGGTGACCTAGTTCTATTTTACTCTGTTTTTATGTTTAAGCAACAAAGACATTTTCAGTAAACAAGGCAGAGGAAAAAGTTCAAAATAAAATTCACTTGTAAAAGTAGCATGTCTTACTGTTGCACAAATACAGCTTTTTTTTTCATTTAACTTGTTTTGAAACATTTAAAAATTGAAAAAAAAATAAATGTTGTAGTTTGAGTAAATAGCCTGCATCCAAAATCAACCCTTCACCAAATGTGTTTATTTTGCTGGATTTCCTTCTAAATTGGTGTTTTTTTAATCACATTTTGCATTCACTAAGAGCATCGCAACCCCTGCTGTGCACTTGTTAGCAGAAAGTGCCCACAGTGTGTGTCCCAGAATTCACAGCAAGGCTTTTCAGACTTGCTGAGGCACAACCGGTGAAATCAGAAGCATAAACGGCTGCAATCAGATTAAAAAGAAGAGGTAATGACAAAAGAAATGTTTTCTTTTTTTATGAAACCCTTTAGTTTTTGCTTTATATTAATTCATATTTTACAGAATTTGCATTAAGTCAATCTTGTGATAACTTTATGACATCAAACTATTCTCAAGATCATTTGGTTGCAGAAAAAAATAACAAAAAGGAGTAAGTAGCTTTGGGTTGCCAATCAGCAAAGCATGGATGGACAATGACCTCTAAAAAATAGACAAATTATATATGGCAGAAGGTGTGTTCCTTTCCTTTGTGTGCATGTTGAGTGGATGTTAGACCACAGGTGGTGCTAGGCTCACCCCTCTGGCATGTCTCCATCAGCCGGTGAGTCGGATAGAGCTACTGTTTAGCTCTGGATATCCCTGTATGGACAAGCACGCCTTCCACTTGGGTGGCCTCGTCGAGGTTTGTAGGGGAGTCAATGACTGTTGGCACCAATGACTCCCCTTTTGTTAACCAAAGATGAAGTCCGTTCACCTTACTGGCTCTTCAGCCGGAGTGCAATGGCTCCAATGATACCAGGTGTTGCCTGTATAGCATTTATTGTATTTTACTAAACAAATAAGAAAACGACAGCTGTAAATACATTTTCAATGCAAGTTTGTTAAAGAGCTTTTTTTAAAAATTAAATTACAACATTTTTTTAAATGTACTAAAATCAAACAAATGATGCTCCACAAATATGGTTAAAAGTGTAGGAGAGTGTAAGTTACAAAAATCAGAATGTAACCACTGCAGAGGGGTAAGCAGCCCTTGTTAAAGCAGGGATTTTGGAAAACTGCTGAACCAGCAGGATCTTTTTGTTAGAGATATACTATACCTGCATCAGCTCTCTCTGAGCTCTGCTGCTGTTGACTTTACTGAATGTGCAGCTTGACCTTGTCCTGCTCCCATCCTTGAGATGGATTGCACTGAGTTTACCTAAGGTCAGCTGTGGTAGGATTCAGACTCAGTAACTATCTGCAGGGAACAGACGATCGATATTATAAACACAAGGCATAGCCTTTGATCAGTGGCATATATAGGCTTTTAAAGTTGAAAACTGCTTCAGAATAAGGACTAGAAATCCCAAGTATGCTTAAACCACAAATTACAACCATATGTTTTGATGTTTTCAAGCTAAATGCTGTGTGAAGTGAGCTCATTGTGGTGTTCGGCACCCTGCAGAGGAAGGATGAGATGAGCTGTCAATAGAGGGCGGAGCTCTGAGATTACATTTCAACAGACATTAATTTATGCATCAAAAAAAGGCTAAAATAATTATATTTCTATTTCAAGAAATACAGATGAAAAGAGAACAGATCTGAAAACTATGGATGGGAATTAAAGCTTGTAACAACATTTAGTCTTAATTTTTAGCTGTTCTTAGATTATGTTCTTTGAAGATGATCCAACAAGAAAGCTTTTTTTTAATACAATATGTTAAAATAGAAAAAGCCCAATAAGTAAAACCAAAATAAGGGGAAAAATCTTAGACTTTTGGCTGCTTCCTTCAGCAGATCATCTGCCTGCATCTAATCCTCTCCTCTGCATCCTCCTCACTCACACCTCCCACCCTCATGTCCTTCACAACCTCCTCTTTGGTCTTCCTTAAGGCCTCTTTCCTGGTAGCTCCAACCTCAGCATCCTTTTACCAACATCATCACAATCCCTCCTGTTAATGTATCCAAACCAAAACATCTAATGTGAGCTGTTTCCTCTGATAGTTTAATTCCTGATCTTATCCATACTCATTCTCCTCTTCTACCTTCAGCTCTGCCTACTGTCTCTTTTTCAGAGTCTCTAAACCAGGCATGTCCCAACTGGCCTGTGGACAACTGCATTCAAATTTCCACTGACCCGCAGGCTAAATTACATTTTAAATTGTGGGCTCTGGCTACACCGTTGTGGCCCCATCTGTGATACTTTCTACCTCACCGAGGGTCACCGCTTTCAGGACAAGTGGAAATAGGTCCCGATTTTAGGGAAATATGAAACTGTGTCTGTCTAATATACCAGGAGAATGTGGCCGTTTTCAAGGAGTTCAATATAGAGATGGACTTCCAAATAAAGACATGCTATCTTTGACTAACTAACTGGGAATGAACGGTGCAAAATATTGACAATTTGACAGTAATTTTGGTTAAAAATGTATTTAGACGTAGTTGTTTTCTATGTGAAGAAATAAAAAGTATACCATTGCAATAAAATGTTCAATGAATAGTTCATTTACATGTATCTATCCATCCATCAATCTGGCCATCTTTGCAAAAAGTTTGGACACTCAAAAAAACAACAATAAGGCTGCTCTTACTACAGTCTTCTACACATTTTCTTTTACAATTGCTGACACACATCACCCCCAAAACCTTCTTTCACCTGTTCCAACCTGCTTGCAGATCCTTCTTCACTTTTGTCCAGACTCTGTGTTGCTCTGGATTGTTGATCCTTCAAGTCATCCCCCTTCATCACCTCTGCTCCCCATAACCTCACCATTCCACTTAAGTTTCTCTCATGTGCACACAGACACATGGTGTAGAGAGATTCCTGTCTGAACTCATCTGTCCTCCTGTCAGTCATAGGAGCAAACAAAAAGCCTCGTAGTTTCAAATACATGAAGAATGCTAAATAAATATGAAATCACTCTCAGCTACTATTGCTCAGTTGTTGGGCAGGTTATTTGGGAAAGAAGAAAATGTTGCAAAAAAAGAAGGAAAACATTTCTCAAGGATACAATTTCTCATGATACAAGTCTTATATTCTTCTACCTCAACACAAGTGAGAACTGTGACAAAATTTCAGTAAATGTTTTATGCTGAACCATGATCTTGACCATGGTGGAACAAAGGGACTTAAGAGTTGTTAAATCACAAGTACATTGACACTAGACAATTGTCTGGAAGCATCAATGCTTTCTTTATTAAAGTTGACTCATTTTGCAAACAGTAGGAACAAATGCAGCCACCTCTTGCATCAGCAAGGTTTCTTTCAGATTTAATGGAAAGTTTATTCTTTTGTGAGACTTGGTTTGAATGCGTTTGTGGCAGTCTACGCAAATTCTGTCTAGCAGTTGCATGTGAAGCTTCGTCTGTAAGAAAAGGGAATCTATATTATTGTCACAATGAATATTGATTAAAAAAATCTAAATTTTATGCTTCACTTCTGACAAAGCCAGCATCATTTCTGCCGAAAGCATTCACGATGTAAAGTTTGCCGTGTTAATGGAAGATTATGTCAAAATGAAGACATTAAAACAATTGTTAAAGAGCTGCTCTCATACAAACAATAAGACCATTTATCTTGACAGCTTAAAGTTATATGTAGCTCCGTTTAGATTCAAATTCTTCTCGGAGAATTCACTGCAAGTCGAGAATAAAAAGTGTACTTTTATCACAGAGATAAGAGTCCAGAAAAGTGAGAAATAATTTGACAGCAGGATGTTAACGTTATTAAATCGACCAGCACTTAAAGAGCAAATTAAAAGACCTGTGAAGCAACCATGATTTCTGTAATAAATCAATCAATCTTTATTTCTAAAGCATTTTTTCACACAAAGACTTTGTAACACAAAGTACTTGTGGACCAAAATACATCTGGGATGTAGTCTGGGTCAGAAACCAGGTAGCCACAAATTACACAAATAGTACAGGATATGAATTGTAGAGGTTTTCCAACAGAGAAAGAAGGAAGAAATATCCTGGAAGGAGAAAAAAAAAAAAAAAAACTTTTGAAAGACTGAAAAATATATATCCTAAACGATTTATTTGATATCTTTCAAGGTTCTTTAAAAAAAAAAGTTTTTTTTTTCACTCTCGTTTTTGTCTTTCTTCTATAAGAAATTATTGTGAGCTGATGGATGCACAAGCCACTGCAATATATACAATTGTGAGGTAGAATGAAATGACCTCTTCCCTCTACCATCTAAGTCATAAATATCTTATTAGCTCAGACTGTGACACATTTTGAGGAAATACTCTCCCTTTAACCTCACATCACATTTGATTTACAAACACGCTCACAGATACTTAAGCTTTCGTCTTGTTTTCTAGCAGAGAATTTGCAGCAATGAAAAAAACTGGCTAGGCAATATCTGTCTCGGCTTTGGGGCCACACCACGTCGACCTGTTCATCTTTAAATAATTCAGAGTCATGCAGCCGGTTGTCGTGCAGTTGAAATGGCTGCTTGTAAAGTGTGAGACAGACAGAGGCCTCATGAAAATGTAAGTAGCTGTGCTGCAATAGAAGTTCAAGGAGCAGCTTCTCCATTCAAAAGATAGTTGAATGAAGATAAATCAAGTTACAGTAGGAAAAGACATGCATTGATGCTCTAAAAATGATTTTTGGCTGAGCTATAAACTCTAATGGATTATTTCAGTGAATCGTGCCAAGAGTTGAGCCACTTGTGGAGGTTGATGAGCTGCAAACTTTGAGGGAGACATTGTGTAGAGCTGAAACGAGTGAATGGGTTCAAGTAAAGAGTCTCAAAGTGAGGATGACAAAGAAGTTAGGATTTAAAGAACAGAAAGCTGATCGGCTTTAAACAAAAAGATTGTGTTCAAGGCTACCGTTAAATATGAACCCCCATTCAGTCTGCATTTGTTCATGTTAAGTATGTGTTTCATGGCTGTGTAGTATGTGGAGGCAGAAGTCACATACTTTGAATTTAGCTTTAACAATGCCACTTTCTTTAAGTAAAAAGCTGCTGAAGAAAAGGAGAAAAACTTAATGAACACAATTTATCTTAATTCTGTCTGTTAAAAAATTATCATATAAATTGAACAGTGTTAAAAATATTCCCTAATACATACAGGTCTGTACTCTTGTATTTAATGTTTAATGAAACATTGGCATTAGCACACAATGACTCATGTTTATAACTTTTCAAACAAAGTCAATTATCTCAGCTACACAAATTGTTGGAAATCCTTGAACATTTCTGTCAACTTTTTGTTTTCTTGCTCTTCAGTCAGTGTTTGAAGTAGCTTTGGAGTTTTACTTTTTATTGTAATTTTATTTAATGCCAGAGTATTTGTTAGTTCATTCTCCTTCTCTCACCAAACTGTTTATAAGTTACAAGGGTGAATTGAATAATTTTAACAATGATCTGCTTCATCTCATAATTTGTGGTTATTGAATCGATTCATAGTTGATGTTGGTCCTTTTTGAACGATCAGATTTGCTCCAATTTATTGACCTAAATACAATCAGCATAAGGGATAATTAATTACATTAATTATTGATGTATTTAATTTTGAAATTATGTTTCAATGTAATTGGTCAAATTGATTTGATTAACAACTTGATATAGATGATCAATTTTGTTGGATTATGAAAATATAAATTGATTTATGGATTAATCAATAATCTGTTAAACCTCTAATAAACACATATTTATTTTCACCAAACAAGGGTAAGCAGTCTAAATAACTAGAACATACCAGATCCAGATCACTTACTGTTATGCAAATTAATTTAAGTAAAAGAGAAAAAAATATTAAATCTATACATATTTTTGTTTCAGTTGAAACTGTGGGATTTATCTGATTAAATACAGTAGTAGTTAATCTATTTGAATCCTGCCCCCCCCACACACACATCGTGGTAAGTCTACACAGTTTTCTTCACATAAAGGTAGTTTAATATAGAACCAACTCTACCTGACTTAGACACATTTTTTTCATCAAATTAAACTATACATATAACATGCTTTTTGCAGATTGAATAAGAGGTGGTTCGGTGATGAATCATTATTTTACTCTTGCTCTATGCTTCTTTTGCTGTCATGAAAATTGACAAAAGGATTTACCATACCCGTTGTGTTTCATTTAGTGAAAATTGAACAGATGTTTTTTTTTCTCCCATTTTTCTGTCTGTCTTTTCAAAAGACTCCATGTCTGCTTGGTTCCTTTATGTAAGCTGAAGTGGTTGGGCTCATGCTTGTATCGTTTCCTTTTTACTTAAAGATATGCAGTACTATTAAAACCACAACAAAAAAGCACAAAATTATTACAGGAGGGCACAATTCTGTGCTTTCATTAGCTGGTCCAGCTGTTAAAAGCGATATAACACCAAAACCGAATCAATCCCAAACAGAACTTTCATACCAGATTGTCCTGTTTAACAATTACCACCACGGGACCTACAGGCTACTGGGGGAAAGTTGATAATTCTTGGTGGAAGGAAATATGTTTGTAAGTATAGAAACAAAAGAGGATAGAGTAGGAACTTTGAATGTTGAGACTTTTGACAAGAAAACCAGAGAGTTAGCCAACATGGTGGAAAGAGATTTTTAGCAGGTTTAAGATGTTTTATCACAGAGCGGATGGAAAGGGGGAAAAGTTGGAATGATCCCAAAGGAGGCGTTAGCCAAGAATGTTCTGGAGGGGAAGACACCTTAACCCTTCCGCTCTCTTTGGGGTCCAGATGACTCCAACCACATATTGATATGTGATTTCTTCCATGACAAATGTGGACAGGATTTTATGTCTGTCATGGACATTAGTGAAACTCAAAAATCAAAGATAAAAAAAAGTTCAGCGCACTGTCTTGGGGGGTCCAGATAACCCCACTTTTAATGTAAACAAACTAAGGAGAGCGGAAGGGTTACGATATAGGCGGAAGAGTCTGAAGCCCAAGTTGAAGGTGTGATGGTGAATGTTGTCAATGGTCATGCCACCCAGGTAGTGGTATTGCCATGAGCAAATGGACAAAGGTTGAGGATTTTAATTATTCGGATAAACAGTGAGAGTGGGAAAGAGAAGAAGAAGTGTCAGCAAAAATGGTTGGAACGTTGGAAAGTTTCAGGTGTGGTGAAAAGAGAGGTGTAGCACATTGTGGCGAGATCTGCCATGTTGTTTGTTTAAAGATATAAAGAGAGGATGCAGAGCTGGAGGTAGCAGACGAAGACATTGAGGTTCTCTATAGGAAGGACAAATTGTTGTGCAGTTAAATCCAGGGCAGCATATTGAGATGGTTTGGATACCTGGAGAGAAGGGTCAGTTATTATGTCAGTAACGGCATGTTGACTAGGAAAGAGGCCTGGAGTGTCAAGATTCTGTGCTTTGGGTTTTTTAGTCCTTGTGTTATGTTGTTTTTCCTGTCAGTCTCAGTATGTTCAGGTTAATCATCCACAGCTGTCTTCATTTAGTTAATCAACCTCAGTGTATTTCAGTGTCTGGTTTTTCGGGTCATCTGTTCTGTTTTGTCACCATTTTGGTCTCTTTGGATATTTATCATGTTTTGATTAATTTATTAAATATTTTAAGTTCCCGTCACCAAGCCTGGTCTCCTGCATTTTTTATCCTCCACCACAGCTTTCTGACAGAGGAAAACCAAAGGGAAGGTTTTATGGATGAAGGAGGGCATGAGTGTGGTTGGTGTGAGTGAGGACTATGTAAAGGAAAGGGACAGTTTGGCTTTATTTTCACTGAATGGTCCAGTAAGTCCAGTCTGATGTTTTAAGAGTTTCTATTGTAAAATGGACACATTAAACAGTACCGAACCATAGTTCTTGGGGGTTCTCATCGGTTTTAGGTTCATGAAAAAGTGGAACAGAATGGTTGGGAGGGAGTTGCTGAAGTCATCCGTTGATTGAGTTCTGACATTAGAAAGCGCCAATAAAGCTAACATTTTCAACATTCTTTCAAAGAACATTACGATTTTCTGATACACAATGTGCCAGAAGTAAAACGATTAAAATATGAGCTGCTAGATGACCTTTATTGTTGTTGATTTTCTAATCGTCGTGCTACAATGATGCAATGATACGTTAGCGGTCGACACCACGCACGTACAGTCAAAACAAACTGCTCAGTGGAAGCAATGCTTAACTAAGTGGAAACTCTTTCCAGAATTAACCGGACCATACCATACGACTCCTTACCGTACCATAACCTACTGGACCGCTCAGTGGAAATGAGGCTTAAGAGGCTGATGTTTCGCTATAGAGACCCCTAAAGGGGGCAGCTGAGAGTATGTGTAGACACTCTCATTTCATGCATTTAAAATGTAATTTAAGAAATAAACAGTCACAGATTTTTTTGAGAACCGACTCACAGGGTACAGACAAAAACTTAAAATGAAATAAATGACAATAACTTTCCTTTCACTTTTCTTGTATCCTGTCAGCTACTGATCCAACACCAACTATAATACTATCGTGGACAATTTAACTACAAATCACCAACTTTGTCAGACTGATGAGAACAGTTTTTTGTTGACGCCCCAGGTCTCCCCCTCCTTTAATTGACACGTTGTGAATGATTTATTATTGTATTAATTGACTGATTTATTGTTTGTGGCAAATTAAATGTCCTGGGATTCCTACTAAGACTTGGAGAGTTGAGAGACATTTCACTGCATGATGGACAGCTTGCAGCTCCAGGGTAGGAGGCTGTTCAAATACAAAGATAGCAGACATTTTGTCGTGAAAATGCTCATCTTATTTGTCCTTTTTTGGGTGATCAAGAAGGAATGGAGAATGGAAGAGAGAACATTTCAAACGTACTGCAGTAAATGACTGCATGAGCTCCAGTGAAGATGTACAGCTTTAGTGAGTGTGTTTATAAGACAAATACACTGTGAAGAAAATAGCAGCTCACATATACAGTACAAACATATACTGTAAAACAAATATCTTCAGCTATTCTGCCTCATTCTTCTGCTGTCAAAGCTGTTCTGTTGCAACAAACTTACTCTGTAATGTCACTGCTGTCACTAAAAACGGACATAAACACTGAAACTGTGCACTTTTTATGTGGAAACAGGAATTGTTAGAGTTTAGAAATGGAAAAACTTTCACAGCTGAGTGACAGTCTCTTTGATTAACCTGCCTTCCTTTGTTTGTCACCCTGCTGCAATCCTCTAAACTGTCAAATGTGTTCTCTCTCCTTTCAAACACAAATATTGCATAGGAAAAAATACAATATAAACACATTTTTAAAATCCTTTTCATCTGCAATTGTTTGTATATTTTGGACAATCAGTGTAATCAGATTTAAAATTATTTTTTTACCTTGCCATTTTTGTCCAAAGTAAACTCTTAATACACAGACACAGTTTTTATCTTTTTTTCCTTTTCCTTGACACCTTTTAAGTTTTGGATGTCCAACACAATACACACAGTGAAACTCGCTATTTCCTGCATAAATGTGTAACTTTCTTGAGTCTGTTGGGCTTCTAGAAGCATCTTTGATTGTGATTCCCTCTCAGTTTGTTTTTCAGTGTGGAAAAATCGCCACATGCGCACAGTGACCAACTACTTCATCGTGAACCTCTCCTTTGCGGACGTTTTGGTCACCATCATCTGCCTGCCTGCGAGTCTTGTGGTCGACATCACAGAAACATGGTTTTTCGGAAACACACTCTGTAAAGTCGTCCCTTATCTTCAGGTAAGAGGTCATGATGTTTTTTTCCTTTTATTCATATTTTTACCACAAAAGTTAAATTTCTTGTTTTCTTGCGCATGTCATATTAGCTTTTTACCTGCTGCACATCTCAAGATTTCAAACTAAACAGACTGAGCCTGCCATAAAACAAGGCGGTGGTGAAAAAACATTTTTAGTTTGTTTCCTTTTTTCATTTATGTATGGAGATATCATTTTGTTTTGCGTATCAGATTATAAGCCTGTGCTATCTACGATGAGTCTCGTGGTCAATTATTGCTCTTTTCTTTGTCTTGTGGCTCGTATTGATCTGTGCTGAAAGAATGAGCTCCGTCTTTCTCTGTCAAATGGAGCTAAGCTGATTATGTTTGATCGAAATAAATTTCAAGATATGATTAAGTCAGAAACTCTTTATGAGTATGAAAGGTGGATCTGAAATCACAAAAAAAAGCATTTACATCAAATGTGAAATAAAGCCAAGCTCCATGTTCTTCATGGAATTAATATTTCCGACTCTCTATGATGTCTTATTTACCATGTTGACGGTTTTAACTGCCATTGCTACTTTTGTATTTGCCTCCTGCTGGTTTGTTGGAACCTGGAAAGTCTAATTTGGCACATCATTTCATGTGACACTTTTGGTTGACGTCCTAAGCAGTGCTGTTCCTGAATCTTATATGACTGCAAATACCTCGAAGGAGAACATAGCAGGGTGCAAAACAAGCTAAAATAGCTGGTGCTATTTTAATAAAAGTCTTTATTTTAATCAAACGCTTTTAAAAGGATTAAATTCAGCCTTGAACTGTCTACATTGTGCATGAAGATTAATTATGACAAGTGAAAATATTGGTTTTGTATCATAGCTATAATATAAACATGCACACTCTTGAAGGAAAGTCCATCAAAACTCATATATATTCTTTAACAACCAGCTGCAGAGCTCTCTGAAAATTGACATTAGTTCATCTTTGCACATTAAACAACTCTCAAAAACTCCATTCTTTAATGCAACATTTTCCTCAGATTGTGGGGTGAAGCAAGCAGCAAATAATGTAAAACAATATTAGTCAAGCTGAGGTCACGCCAGCTGAGTAGAAGATTGCAGGAAAAGTAAAACCTAGTTGGACTGTAAAAAGCTGCCGGAGTATTCATTAGACGTGTTCATGTGCAGTAATACAAAACTTTTAAGGCAAAGGACATTATTTGTAAAGGGGCTTTGGTGGCCTCAGCCAGCAAGTTTTTAGGCAGCAAAAGCTTTATTTTAAATGTTCAACTTCAAGTGTCGGGTCTAAACTTAAGGTGAGTGCTCGCATTGCAGGAAATGGACAGTAAAAATGAAAAGTGCTCCGTCTTTAGCACAAGAAGCTTAAATAAGACTCTAAAATAAAAGAAGGAAAAATGAGGTATGAACATAATTTAGAAATGTGTCTTTTTTATGTCAATTTGTTTAAAGACAAAACATAGCAAATTAATAAAATATATCTCAATAAAAATACTATTAATGTACTATGATTTGCAAATAAATACGTTTCAGTCTTATTATTGTTGTCTTACATTCCAGGTGTGTGAGCCGGACAAACTTTATGAAAATACATCATATTGCAATCATTTTTATTTTACCTGGTCCCTTAAAGACCCACAATATAAACATGAATGAATCTTCAGATGACATCTAAAGATTTGATATGAAATAATTAATAATGTTTTCAAGCTTCAGACTTTGTCTGGCAACCAAGATTATTTTTGTTGAGTTAAAAGTTACATTTTTACGTTTTATTTTAGTTTTTATTTATTTATTTTTTTTAAGTAGCATCCTTTTTGTGAAATTCTAGTATTGAGCAGAACATATTTTCACTACATTTATGATTAACAGTGGTAGATTCACAAATGTGCATTGTTGATAATCCCCCAAGGTGATTTTAATAGGGTGGCATGGAAAGTCATGGTAAAAAAAAAAAAAAAAACAACTACCAGTGCTGAACAATTACTTACACTTTATTTGAGCCTAATTAGTTTATAATTTAAGCTTTTATATGAAATAATACCTTGTAGGCTGGTTACCTGGTCCGTAATCTTTCTTAAAATTACTCAGAAGTAAATCTTAACAGGGTTGGTCTGTGTCTTCACCTCAGGGATTAAGACATGTTTTATATAACATCCTTTGACAGTGTCAATTTATGCATTTACTTATTCTTATATGTCGGTAATACTAACTTGTCTAATGTTGAAGAGTACAAAAAATAAAAAACAGTTTGAACTGATTTTGCCAACTTTTCAAATATTCGTTGCATTTTTATTAATTATAAAAGTTGATAAATTAAAAGTTAGCATACATTTTAAAAAGGAATTATAAAATGTAACATTTTAAATAAGACTGTTAAATGCAATTGTAAACAGTAAAAAAATGAAACTTTACAAATAGTTATATATTAAGGTTAAATCTAAAACTTTATTCTAAAGGTTTCAAGTATTTGCTAGCTTAGCCACGCCCACCAGCGGCGTCTTAATAAGTGAGCTGCGCCCCCACTGCTCTACTAAAACGCTCTAGTCTTTACTATCATCAGTTTCCGGTTTATTTGAGCTAGAAATCACACAAATGTGACTATGTGGGAAAAAAAATGTTTTAACTCCCTGTAATTCCAGTAAAAGGCATTACTCTCTGGGCGAGTGGAAAGCTCCTCCCTCAGGTGGATGAGTTCAAGTATCTTGGAGTCTTGTTCTTTACTAAGGGAAAATCAACAGAGGATTGCTTCTCACTTTCGATTTTGGTTTACATCTCTTTACGACAAAATTTGAGGACAGCTTGTTTATAAAGTATCAAATGACCACCAAGCACCGTTTCATCAAGGAAATAAGGGGTTTAGTGAAAATTATTTAACCAATCAAAATGTTTCCTTGGGTAAAAAAGAAAAAAAAATAGCTCTAGCTCTGAAAACTAAGTAGACATTAAAATTCCAGTCATCTCGGACATCCTGGAATTGGAAAAGCGTCTCAAACGGGAAGCTTCCCGTTCAACAGCAGACCTGATTCCAGTTCCAGTTTCACACATCAGACTTCTTTAAAGTGTTCTTCACAGCGAGACAGCTGTGCAATTTAGATAACACTGAAAGTCGCTGTGTGCTCTGAGAAAACAGTGACATGGAGAAAAATGTTGCTGATCTTCATGTCTGTCCCAGACTGCCTGAAACCGGCTCATCTGTGCACAGACTTCAATGTCCCCGAGATGTGGAGAACAGTTTCTAAAAACCATCTACCAGTATTAAAACTGATAGACTGGAACACCATTATTGGCACTGGTTAGTCACAGAGAAAAAAAACATTATGGAATGTATTTCTCTGATAATTTAAAGTTAATATTTTAACATCTGTACAGTTCATGAGACAAATGAAATTATGAAATAAAATACTAAGAGAATGAAGTTTTTCTAAAGCTTTTGCTCTTCACTTTTTGGTCCACCAACCTTAGCTATCCACTTGTTCAGTTGCCTCTAAACACTTTGAAATTTAAAGCTTTGTTGGCTTATTCTAGGCTATAAATTGAAAAAAAAAATGATAGAAATAAAATGAAAAGGGATTTTCTTGTCCTCTGCAAGGACTATTGCAGGTGTCCTTGCATCATTATATTTTCTGAGTAATCATGAGCTCAGTCACTGTGAGTCTTTAAGGCAAATGAAAAAATGAAATTAACGTTACGCCAAATTACATTTTAGATTATTATGGCCCATATAATGAGATTCTTGTCGGCATAAATGTTTTATATGAATGCAGAAATACAATTATTATTAGAAATATATTTTAATGCATTTATGCAAAAACTATCACGCAAGCATCATTAAAAAACATGAGCGTATTTACCTCCTACAAAGTAATCAAACATTCCCCCAGACTGCAGCAGAGCATTGAGGTGATTAATTTACAATATCTAGAGCAGGCACTTCTCTGAGGTCATCTATAGACATTGCAGCTCATTTTGATTATTATACCAATACGTATGCCGTATTTAAAGATATTTTGGTTGTTTTCTCCTTCACCAGATGTAGTTTAATACCAAAGAACAGAGTTTTCATTTTATGATTATTTTATCCCCAATTCCAATCAGTATAAAATTTTCAGTAAAACGATTTCTAAAAAATGAATTAAAGCAATAAAATAAAACAAACAAGCAACATAGTTAACTTGTGATTGATTTTTTTTTTCTTATTCTTAAACCTTTATGTATAGAAGGTTTATCTTGAACCAAAATAAAAAGGAAAAAGGTCATTAAAGCAATTGAAAACTATAAATGAATAGCCTTGCTGTGAAGAGACATCACTGCAGATGAGATTTTGCAGATGGAATTTACAACATGGCATTGAAAACTAAACTTAAAGTTCAAGTATTTAGCTATTCGAGAGGGAATTTGTATTAAACTGTTTAATTTTTTTAAGAATGACAGAAAAAAATTCTACTATAACTCTGTCTATCTTTAGATAACGAAACTTTTGGTCAGTTTAAGTGCTCATTGGCGTTAAAAGTCTTGTCGAGGAAGAATGACCCCTGACCCCTGGAGCTCATTAGGCTTTTAACCACCAATGTGTTTTCCACATAAGGCAAAAGGGTCATGTTCAATAAACCGTGTTAGAGCTGAACTTTACCCTCATTCTATAACTTCTAATAAGTCTGTAGTTTAACCTTAAACATATTTAAAGTTCCCACTTACAGTATTTTAATCAAATTGTAAAATGTATTTATTTGGTGACTATCGTATGTGTCAAAGAAACACTGACATCAACTTTGGCTGCATTAAAAAATCGTGTTCCCAGAACGATCATGTTTCTTCTTAGCACCTTTTTTTTTTTGTCTCTCCTCAACAGACAATCTCTGTTTGTGTGTCAGTTCTGACACTGAGCTGCATCGCCCAGGACCGTTGGTATGCGATCTGTCACCCGCTCATGTTCAAGAGCACAGCCAAGAGGGCTCGCAAGAGTATTGTTGCCATCTGGGTCGTGTCGTGCATAATCATGATTCCTCAGGCCATCGTGATGGAGTGCAGCAGTCTGCTGCCTGAACTTACAAACAAAACCAGCCTGTTCACAGTATGCGACGAACACTGGGGAGGTTAGTGCTCTCTAAATGTGTCAAAGCATTTTGATGTTTCAGTTTTTCAGAGGCCAAACTGTGTCCACGTTAATTACCTAGAGAATTACCTCAGTTGGCTTTCTTTTTTATGTTCATTCTGTTTGCAGAAAAGTATAAATGAATGTATATATCAACAATTTTAAATTTTCAACCCATCATCTTTCTCAGTGACTTTCAGGACATTACTTTTTGGAAAAGTTGGATTCACATCAACTTGCTGTCTTTTAGCCCACTTGTCACTTACGATCAAAACAACTCGCTAACAAGTGACAAGAAAATATGCGACAATCAATGTGCGTCCGTCCACTCAAAGTCAGCTGCCAAAGAGAAACAGAAATGAATGTAGAAAACGGATATTTTCGGTCTGCCGCACCACTAATCCAAATACAGATGCCAAATAATCTTTATTGTCTGAGTCTTTATGTATTATTCTCTCCATTGTTAGTATTACAAACATCAATTGATCACCTAAACTTTTGTGTATTGAGTTGCCAACTTTTCTTCTTTTCCCAGATGAGATCTACCCAAAGGTTTATCACACCTGCTTCTTCATCGTTACCTACTTTGCACCTTTGTGCCTGATGGTTCTGGCATATATTCAGATATGCCACAAGCTCTGGTGCCAGCAGGTGTGTGCACAAAAGTTACCTGTTTCTTTACGAAGAGACTCATCGGGGAACTTTACTCGCTTCAGCGAACAGCTCAGATTTTCCTAGATTTGGGATGTGGATCTGATTGAGCATGTTGTAGAATCAAGCATAAACTTGAATGAGGAGGCCATTCCAGAAACCAAAACGTGATTAAGAAACAAAAAGAAATTAAATATTTGAGTAGTAATGTCACAAAATCAAACTGAAATTAAATAGAAAAACTTGAAATAGGTAGATATTATGGGAATGGACATCACCGAGGGGATGATGACATTTGTTCACCTTTGGTATGACTGTATCTTACTACAAAAGATAATTCTTTAACCTTCTGGTCACAGTCAATGCAAAAGTTCAGTGATCGCTCAATCAACTGTTCACCACAGTTTGGACACAACGACCTTCTAAACTCAAAAGTCATCATTCAATCAGTGATGTCCCACAATACCTACCTTTTCTGTGATTTTTTTTTCTTTTTTTTAACATTTCATTTTGATTTCTGGAAATTACTTTTTTATTCCAAAAACATTTTTTTTAGCATTTTTTTTAATATAATGCTGTTTTGCCTTTTTAATTGTAGTGATGTTTAATTTGTTTTTAGGTTGTGCGATTTAATGATGCAATTTGGACTTCAGGGCCACCATAGACATGTTCTAGGAAAATTAAATCTAGAGATGAAAATACAAAATGAATTGGTAATAAAAATGTTTTATATGACCATGTTTTAAAGTTAGTTTCCTTTGAAATAAACAAAATGATTAAATGAAAATTGTATTACATCAATAAAATTATTTCAATAATTGGCCACATTTTGGTAGGGAAATTGCTTTTGATATGCAGGTTTGGTCTCAGTTTTCATTTTGTTCAGTGCATCTGGCAACATTGAGACAATGGGGTACTTTTCTAATAGAGCATCCCATTTTTACAACCTTCTATAAAAAAGAAGGTGGAACTTGTCAAGTTACATCTAAATGTAGCTAAAATAAACACGCGAGAGCCTCTTGCAATCAGCAAAAAGCTCCCTTTTCCCACTATATTTTGCATCTTTATATTAAGTAAATGTGACTCATAATGTTTCTTGTTGACAGAAACCTCAGCAGCAGTGGAACAGCCTCTGGGGGTCTCTACTTTTGACACACTTTGAAATGTTGGTTTAACTAGAGGGGCTGTTGCTGTGCTGTTGAATGTGTCAGGAAATCACGGAATAAAAGCAGAAGAACAATAAAAAGTGAACTAACTCATTAAAATAAATATCTGGATGAAATGGAAGAAGACACCCTAGAAAGAACCAAATTGCAGGAAATGCACCTCGAGGGAAATTGAGCTCATGGATGTTTGTTTTTCTTGCTATTTTAGATTAGAAATGTTGTCAAATGGACTAGACTTTTCTTACTATCCATTGATTAAAATGATGAAAAAAAAATGTAACTCTAACTGCAATCCTTTCATTAATCTCTCTCAGCTTTGAGGGGCGATATATCTGGCTCATCTAGAACTTGCCAAAGGCACAGATGATAATTACTTTTAGAGAGAAACTAAAGAGGAAATACGTTTTTTTTTTCTTTTTAGTTTGATTAAAGTTCCATAAGAATTGCTTGCAAGTCAGCAGAGTAAAACCTTAAATTCCCACCTTGAACTTAAAACCTTGCTTCACAGCGAAGTTACAAACTAAACAGAACTGTGTCTAATTAATGTGGGTCTAAGGTCCTTTCTGCTTATGGTATCTCATTTTAATCACCAGATTCCTGGAAACACATCAGTGATTCAGAGGAAATGGAAGTCCATCCAGTGCTCGGCTCCAAGTGCGGCTCTCGGCGAGGCGGCGAGGGTCAGGACCAGCACAGTCTGTGCAGAGATCAAGCAAGTCAGAGCCAGACGCAAAACAGCTCGCATGCTGATTGTGGTGCTCTTTGTTTTCGCTCTGTGCTACTTACCAATCAGCGTCCTCAATATTATGAAAAGGTAAGAACCTCTTCAGCTCGCCTGCCTCTGAAAGCCAACAAGAGCAGAATCGCATTAGAGCTTCCAAAAGATCCACTCTCTTTCTTCACATGTAGTGATTGAGGCTGAATATTTCAAGCGCTGATTATTTTGTGTATTATGATGATGTCGGCTGTACAAGAGTGCATCCTTCAACTAACCTTTTTTGTATTTTCTTTTTTCTACAGAGTTTTGGGCTCCTTTAAGAACACAAACGATAGAGAGACAGTGTATGCATGGTTCACCTTCTCTCACTGGCTCATATATGCGAACAGTGCAGCCAACCCCATCATCTATAACTTCTTGAGTGGTGAGTTTTTGTCTCCTGTTCTTTATCTGCCTGGTCTCAGAAAGTTTAGTTTAGAAAAATAAGCTAGTTACTGCCCTCTAGTGAGCATCAGCATGAGTGCCGTGATGGTTTTGTGGTCCTCTTATGATAAACGTCATAATCATCGTTCATGCAGAAGTGATGAAATGTATTTTTAGTTATGCAAAGGAATCAGGTAACAACAATTCAACTGAGACTTGTGTGTTTTTTTTGTTTGTTTCTCAGGGAAGTTCAGAGGAGAGTTCAAATCCGCCTTCTCATGCAGATGTTGTGGCCAGCGGCAAATTCAGACAAAAAGGACGACGACCAGAGCCAGCGTGGACAGCAAAAAGTCTATGTCCACTCAACTCAACAACATGGACAATCTGTCTCGCATGTCAGAGCAAATCGTTTTGTCGTGAAATACAAACTTGGAATCCTACAAACTATTTAAAAAAAGCTCAATTTTAAAAGTCCAACTTTGTTTATATGAATAAAATATGATTTCTGACTTGAACAAAAAAAGAGAGGAGCTAACAACTGGTTAAAAATATTGTTCAGTGCTGTATAGTGCAGTATGGCTTCTTATGAGCTGCTTTCTCCATATGATTGATATTGTTTCAGCAACCAAAACAATAAGGAAAATTCAAATTGAATGTATTAATTTTTGTGAAGTTTGACAGGCAAGCAGGTGTTAAATCGTTGTGATGCTCTGATGTTCATCTTTTAATCTTAAATTCCCATTAATGAGGGAATAAATGCACCAAAGGCATGTGAATGTTGGCACTTTGTACAGGCTTTCAGTCTATTTACATAACTGTGAGAAAAAATTCTAGTTTTTTTACAGATATCATCTAAAAATAACTACAGCCAATCTCTCTGAATGGTTATATTTGCAGTTCCTGACATGACGGGAATTTGTTCGCAAATATACAATTTTATGCAAAACCAATGAAAAAAAAAATCACCTTTGATCAAATTACTAGTTATTATATTATAATAACTGGTAATTATTTCCATTGTTGCATCTAATTTTAGCAACATTAATGTGTCAGAGATGCAAACATTTTCAGACAGCCTCCAGAAAAGACAGCTTGAAAGTGTACAAATATAATAGATGCAGGAAAGGGAGGAAGAGCCAAAATATAAAATATATATATTTTTGTCTGTTTCCAAGTTTTTTTATTACCAAAACCATACAGTAACCAAATAATTTTAAGACCCACTCTGATAAAAAAATAGCTTTTTAGGTGTGCTTATCATGTTCTTGTGGCATTTTCCTGATGACGGAGGACATATGTGAAGAACATTAAGCTCAACCTTTCATTTCTGCGATTTCTTTGTTCAAATCCTTGTAAATCAGGAGCAGATGAGAAAATGCAGAATGAAAAAAAGCTAATTTTTTATGTGGAAAAATATTCCTTGCAAGCTCTCTGCTCCACTCCATTCTGATGCATTAACTTGTAGACAAATATTTCCATGTACGTCTTTGGTTTCCTCATCCGAGCTCACATCTGGCTCAAAACTGTACGTCTGGATAAGTTCCAATCTTGCATAATCTTGTATGAGTTCTTTCTATCTTTTGCTACTGCAGAGACTTGTCGATTCATATTTAGTGATTTAAATAATGCTTGGAAGATGCGCAGATGTGTGGCGTTAAAATAAAAGATAAAAAATGCTGCTATATTCCATCGCCCACTATGGTTTCAGCAGCCGCTTTCGGAGCAGAGAAGCCAACTGTCCAGACCCGAATCTTTTTGTAAGCATTTGTAATCCTAATTGCTTTTGGAGACAAACTCATAAATTGTCAATTAGTGAAGAATGTTCAGGCAAAGAAATTGACTCATAAACCATTTTTTTGTTTGTTTTTTTCTAAATAAAAACCTTTCTCATCAGTGGAAAAATGTGCAGTTTGATGAGCAAATGTAAAAGCAATCCCCATATTTACACAGTAGCAAGAAAAAAAACAAATAGCAAAACTTTTATTAAGTCAAAGCACAACCAGAGTAACAGTCAGTTTTTCCTTTTGATCCAAAAACTGAAGAGACAACAAATAAAAGCAAGAATTTCTCATTAAAAGAACAAAAAGCACAACAGGAAAGGTGCTGTGATGTAGGAATAATGGAAATAAATAAATAAATAAATTTAAAAAACAGTCGCAGTAATTCTGCCCAAAAACTCAGCACAGGAAAAAAAAAGATTTTTAAAGAGAAATTTTAAACACATAAATCTCATTTCATTTATACTATGACTTGTCTGTCTTCTCATTAAAAAAATAGATTTCAATTTTGATCTGCCCACCACCCCAGTCTGCTTTCCTAAATCACTGGTTTTATAAACAAAAAAAAAAAAAACTGATTTGTTAATTGTAAGTTTTCTGTTTGCTTAATTCAGTATCAATTTATGTTTTATTCTAATATATGAAAACAAACTTGATTTTTCTATGAAAACAATGATCACAGATCTGAAAACAAGTCAGCTTTTACACCACCTCAGAGCTCGTCTTTGCTTTTCTTCATTAATAGTATAATTATTTATTGACCTATTGTATAATTTTGTGATGTTGGGGTGGAACTGAGCTCTGGATGTGAAGTTGCAACCCCCCCCACTTCTCCTTTATTTTCTACTATTAATGGTTCAAGGACAGAAATTCTTATTTTTTTTTTCATAAATGTTTGAGTCCTGTTTTTGTATTTATTATGTGATCTATTGCAATTTAATTGTAACCCCAGAGGTTTGTTTTCTTATCAGTTACTCATTTTAAAGGTCATTTGTTTTTTATGGTGCAAAACTTGGATCAATATTTGTCAATTTTTTGTGTGATTATTAAATGGAATCTGTTTGCATTATATTTAAATAAGTCATTTCATATTGACCTCAAAGTTAAGCCTCACGGATAAGTAGCACAAAAGTGCAGCAAATTCTGGTCGTATAAAATACTGATCAGATTTTTTTATATGATTTAAAAAATCTGATATTGTAGATATTCCCACTTGATACCATTGACTTTCAAATGATCACTATATTTTTTAAGTGTCTGTATTAGAATACATTTTAGTTGCAACAACATTTCAAATATGCAACTACCAGATTTATATTATGGAAGTCAGAAAGATTAAAAAAAATATTTGCATTTTTATCTGGATGTAAAAAATAAATTTTTATCAGCGAAACTAAACAAACAGTATTGTGTATGCTTTAAATTTAAACAGAAATTCTTGGTTAATCTTGGTTAGTCTTTGCAGCTGGTGTGTAAAATATAAAGTCGTAGCATTTTTCTTTAACTTCAGTTTCACTGACATGATGTGAAAGTTGTTTACAAATGTTACGTTGCGGGTGCTCTGTTATTTTGCACCAGCGTTTCAAAAACGTTAAAGCAACTCAGTGAAATATAACAAAAGATCAAGAAAAATGAATATAACTGCAATATTTCCAAGCAGAGGCACCAGAAAGCTTTGAAGTTTGCCTTAAATTGTATGTGTTGGTAAAAAGGAAAGTTCAATGGACCTATTTCGTACACAGGAGATCAGTCAGAGGGAACCAAAAGAGCAAAATCCAGAGCTAAAAGGAACAAAGGTGTTTCACAAAATGCAAGGAAATGGAAGATTTGTTGTTTCTAAAAGAGAGGAAGACTGGTAGACAACTGAAGGAAGAAGAGCATTTACTAGAAAGAAGGCAATGGATATATGAAAACGAGATTCAACAGAGGGAATGGATAGAACAGAATCAATGGAAACAAATTATGCAAAGTATTCAGAGAAGCTTGGCTCAAAGTCTTTCTACTGCAGGTAAAATGTAATAAAGATATATGTGAAGGAGAAGTTCATTTTCTATAAGAGGAACGATTTATCACCTCAAAGAACCAAGATTAGTCAGAATTGTTATTTCCATAATAATCAAAATGAACTTTATTGTATGAGTGCGCATAAAAAATTCAGCTTTCCGCCTATTAACAGATGGTACGAGCACATCACTCCTATACTACAATACTACACTTGCTGTCTGTGTCGTTTAGAAAAAAAATGAATGACACCAAGACTTTATCGAGCAGATCCAAGTCCAGAACTCTCTGCAGACTTGTTGGTTCTCCAGTCCCTGTTTCTGTCTGGTTTTGGGTCTGGTTTGGATGTAGTCAGGACAGACTGGATTATTGCAGCGTGGAAGATGGTCAGCAGCTTCTGAGGCAACTGATAAATATCCTCTGCTGAGGCATCTTCTGGAGGGCATCTATGCGTGTGGTCCATTTCACATCCTGTGAGATGGTGACCAGAATTGGAGACCAGTAAACGCCAAATAAACTTAATTTATTAGCAATTAATACCTTGTTTCTGTGCATTCTGGGGCAAAATCTATTCATCAGATCTCCAGCTTTATAGAGCTTGCTTTAAAACCATATTTTAAAACAGTTTTTAATGAGGTTGCACCCCCTGATCTCCATAGGTCACCTGCTCTACATGCTGGGTGAGTCACCTCTGGAGTTGTCGGTGGACCAATTATGCTATTATGATTAAGAGAGGGGACCGAACCACTTTGGTTTAATGTGCTGCTAAATTTGTCTGGGAGCTGATCAATTAAAAAATCTAACAGAAAGTTGAAAGCACTGAGCAGACAGATGTGAAATCATTAAAAGCAATCTTTAGTGACATCACAAATCCGCCCTTAGCATGATTTAAGACACACACAAGTAGGGGAGAGAAAGATATATATATTTTTAATGCATGGCTACAGTGGGAAGAAAAAACATCGAAAGAAGATACATTTTCTTTTTAAGATATTGACAAGACAAAAAAATCGGAGGTTTTAAAAAGCAAAACCAAATTCTAGATTCCATTGAGCTGTTGGTAGTAAGATGAAGACGCAGCCAGCTGTGAGAATAAAAACATTCTTCTTATTCTGAACTTCTGCTGGCAGAAAGTTATGGTTACAGTCGGTGGTGTGCGAATGATTGCACCTCCAGGTCGCTCAACACAGCTGAACTTCAAAGTTTGCATTTCGGCTCAGGCAAAGTACGTGTTTTAAAATGGAAATCGAAGTATGGGTGTTTTAAACTCAATTGAAGGTAACAGGATTTTCAACTGGCTGACATACATAAAGAAAGAAACGTCACAGCAGGTGCAGTGTGAAATATGAAACTGCTGTGGTACAAAATAAGCTGTTGGAAATCCTGTTTTTCTGCCTCCTCTGTCTGTGGTTGTGGTGTTCATGATGAAAAGTGTGAAATAAAGGGCTCAGAAAGCTGTAACATGACCATTTAGAGTGGACTGGACCAATTTTCTTCTCCAGGAGGGTGTGTGTGTGCCTGGCAGGAGACGCTTTGTGACTCTGTCACCACACATCGACCCCCACACATCAGCTCCAGCTCTCATTTCTGTCTGAATTCAGCGTGCACGTGTTAAATACATATTTGCATGTGAAAATTGATCTCTAAGTGCCACGACCCACAGGCAGGGTTGATAACATTTTGATAAAAATCTTGACTCCATTAAGCAAAATAGTAATTCAGCTGAAGAGGAGCACTGTGACTGACTGAGAGCAGGAGGCTTAATAGACTTTGGTAATTAACTTTTATTAGGATAGTATTTCTCAGCGGAAATAAAAAAAAAGTATAAGCAGTGAAGATTCATTAATAATTAAACTGAGCCTTTACATTCGGTGTATAACATTACTGCACCCTGAATGGGTTCTTGTATCAACGCCTCAGTTCAAATTCAAACTTTGTTCACTGTTCACTAGGGGTGGGCTTATCAATCTAAGTACTGATATTATCCCCACCAGGGGGGGTTCAATACTGTTGATACTTTTGCAGCACTTTTTTTTTATTTTTTTATATATATATAAATTTACTAACGAAGTTCAGGCAATCACATCGTCTACATTTCTGCAGAGTTGCCTGACTGAGCCAAAAACTGCCTAATGTGAATTGAAATCCACCCAACCTCTATGGGAAACTCCCCAATCTGGCAACATTTTTTGTCTGTGTAAACCGTGCACCTCCTTCTTACACCGTACCCCGGCCTTTGCTTCTTTAGTGGTGAGCTAAAATGATAAAACAGCTACATATTTGCATGGATTTACTTTTTTCACAAGTTACTTTGATATTTTAGTACTGTTTTTATTTTATTGTTTTGAATATATGTTGTGGTGCTGTTAAAAATATAACATTTTGTTGAATTTTTGCTTTTTTTTAGCTTTGGACTAGTTAGTGTTTTTCTTATTATAGCAGTAATATGCCATTGTTATTATGCATATTCTATTTTTTATGTATGTTCAGTACAAATCATTGTAATTAGCTACTAATATCTGTCCTGTGTTCTATTATACATTTAATTGACAAAAAAATGTATTTCTGAAATTATTCTATACTACAATATTTCAAGAAAAAATTATTGGTGTTTGTATGAATATTGGCAATATTAGTCTTCTAATTACTTGGTATCAGATTGATACCCAAATTTCCAGTATCGGCCACCCCTACTTTTCACACAGCAGCAATGCAGAGTGCCTTACAGTTTAAAAACAATTCAAAATAAAATTATAAACCGCCCTCAATCCTCCCATCCACAACAAAAAGACATAAAATGACACATGAATAAAACTAAAAGAGGAAATAGAAATAAAAACCTGGCTCGATGATGATTGGAGGAGGTGATATTTTGTGGAGTTGTCAACGCCAGAGATCAGCACAGCTGCGATCACCTTATGGAAAGATCAAAATAGTCAAAAACTCAACTGACCATAAAAAACTATAAAGAGAAGAAAATATTAAATATTTCTAAATTTCAGCTGAAAGCCAGAATGAAAAAGGATGTCTTGAGCCTTCCTTTAAAAACATGAACAGTCTCTGCAGCTCTCTGGGAGGCTGTAATAAAGGCTGCAACAGACCTTTTGCTCCTTTTTTCAGATGCATGCATGGGTGAGCAAAGTAACAGAAACACCTGGTAAAAAAAGGGATGTAGGCTCTATACGTCAAGGTTAAACAAAAATGCTGGAGACATGGATGTGTGAGGTTTTGGATGAGAGGTGTCAGATCAGGAGGACTGGTCTGCAGAGGGACATGTGAAGACAAGACGAGAACCTGTATGGAAACATCTCCAGTGTGGATTCCTTCTGCAGGTATACTTCAAAAGGTAGATGCAAGCTGAGCCTTTCTGCAATCTTTGCACAGTACATAAAAAATAGATCCATCAGTTTATAATTCTTTAAAGTTTATTTGACTCATGACACAGTAAACCTTAATAACATTTGTGCAACAAGCCCAGCAGACAAAAGAGGATGTAATGAGCATTGATCATGATGCAGAAATGAAACTATTGACATGAGTCAGTGAGTCCAAAAACAATCACAGAGATATTAAGAATTTCAAGCGTAGTGTTTATGACTTTGCGCAGATTCATTTCATTAGAAATGTTTATGATTCACATTTTCCTGTGACTTCTGACTGGAAGACGGTGCAGGAGGAATCCAGCCGTGTTGTTGCTGTTGCCTGCTTTTTAATTATTAAAAGCTCACAATGCTGAGATTCTTCTATTACTGAGGATCTAGCTTTCTGCTTTCTTCTATACAGACAAACAATACAGTGATGATGAGAATAGACACTTTTGAAATCTGGCTAAAGACCCATTAAATAAATCATCAGAGATCTGTATCACAAACTTCAAGGTTATATATTTTTTAAAAGTATTCTTGTGTTTATTATAAAAATAAAAGGAACTATTTGAGGCTTTAATTAAAATCCTTTTTGAGTTGATTTCCATTCCTTTTTTCACACGTAGGTGGCAGCGAGCGTCCACGTCAGACTCATTCAGGAGTTGCTGAAAGTAAAGTTTAATTGAGTTTTTCTTGACTACTTTGCTGATACAAATATCTGATTTTCTTTAAACACTGTTGTAGTGATATAGGTGTAAGAATTGTTGGAGTTTGCACAAAAGAAAGTTTTTCATGGGTGGCTTTTACCATGTTTACCAAGTGTAATTCTGTTTTGTCCCTTTAAAATTATGTCAACTGTAAACATTATTAGGCAAATATCAAAACTCAAAACCTTTATGAATGACCATCTTAACAACTAAATGTTAATATGTAAGATTAATACCTTATAATAGAAGTAGAACTGGTGTGTCAAAATCAAGAGTTTCCAAAATTGACAAAGAATAATAACATCTAAAGGCAGTTTGTGGTGTTTGCTGCATTTCTGAGCTATTATTCTTTTGTTTTGTCTGTTAAATGATAGCTTGTGTGTTTGACGTTTTTGTTTACCAGAGAGTTCCTGAAAACTCAAATGTCTGGAAAAATTTCAGAGAAAGTAAGATGATTTTTCCCCTTCTGAAGAATATTAATGCTGGACTCATAATGTGATGAGGCAGTTTAAGTTCTTCTGGAGACAGCGCTTAATCCTGGTTTTACATGCAATGGAGCGCTGAAGTAATATATACTTCTGTAATTTTTTAAAGGGTTTCTTTCAAAATCATAAAAGTGTATTTTTTACACAATAATTTTGTTAAAGTTAATAATCTACGCATTTTTATCCGTGCATTTTTATCAATGCATATAGAAACCATCACTAAAATCAGGTAAAATAAGTTATTTTTTAAAAAAAGTCCTTTATTGCATCAAAATTTCAGAGAAATACATATTTTTTGTTCAATTTTGTGCAAGCACTGACCACTGAGTTGTTTTATTTTACACTATAACTGCCTGTTCAACCAGACAATAGAGCACATAGAAAACACATTATTTAAAATATTGATTTTGAGTTGATTTTGAGGAATAAGAAGCAGAAAAAAATCAATTTTTCTATGTCTTGTTTGGGTAGTTATAGGGTTAACAGTTTTATACATACATTGGGCCCTGCGACAGACTGGCGACCTGTCCAGGGTGTACCCCGCCTTCGCCCATCAGTAGCCGGGATAGGCTCCGGCACCCCCGCGACCCCGAAAGGGACAAAGCGGTCAAGAAGATGGATGGATACATACATTGGAGAGAAGCATTTATGTTTTTTTTTTTTTTTAATCTGTGCTTTTGGCTTCAAATAATGGTACTTAAAAGGAGAAAATAACTGCTTTTCCTTCTTTTTGACTTTTTCTGGGAATTTTTTTCAAGAATGCATGCTAAAAAAAAGCATGTTTGAAAAGAAGCAGACAGCTTAACTTATTGAAGCGTACCACTATAAAAACAAATGAAAGTAAATGATAGTAAAGGAACAAACATTAGCTTACTGAATATTAAAGAATTTGCACAGTAAACGTTGTTTAAATGTCTTCAAATGAAAAAAAACTTGATATTGATAAATCTTTTGAAAAAATAACATCAACCTCAACAAAGACAACTTCTATGACAATTCATTAACAATTAATGAATGTTTTTTTTTCAGATATTTGTAATACACAGTACTTGCTAATACATTTCCCTCCAGAAAGTACAATACTTGATCAATATTCTTTGTAGGCGACGTGCAGATATTTCTTAATTACCCTTGAGTAAGCATAAAGGAAAGTCTCAGGTGTTTTTTGAGGGAATTTTGCATCAACATCTTAATCAAATCTGCTGCATTTGATTTAAAATGAGCTTTCGAGGCTTGTCAAAAATAATAATAATAATACTGAGCCTCAGGTGCAGAACAGACAGAAGTTGTCAGTGTGGGAAAAAAATCAAGTAAAATGTAATTTTTACTGTCAAAGCATATCACAAAGAAGTATAGTTTCAGTTTGACAGACAATAAAACCTCAACTCTTTTTTTTTCTTTTGTGCAAGTTTTCTTCTTTCTTTTTTTACTGACAGTTGACAGTTTGACTTGACTGCAAATGAGCTTCGTTTCTGAAGGAAACTGCTTTAATCAATTGTAGACATCATTTTTATTGAAAATAAAAGATAAACATTTTGTGGGGTCCTTTTATCAATCAATCAATCAATCAAATCCTTTATTACTCCCACAATGGGGAAATTCTCTCAGTGGTGGGCAGCAGCCGCTGGATGGCTCTCTATCGCCCAGAAAAGACACATGAGGGTACAGGAAAGATGTCAAAAATCAAGTATCTTCAGCCCGTGTCGCAGAGGGCGGCACGAGTTAAAAGTACAGGAGTTACAAAAATGAAAGTCTGTGATGTGTTTCATGATTGGAAGAAACAAACTTTAACCTTTTGAATATTAAGAGAATTCACACAATAAACATACAGCTGAAAATATGATTCCAATAAATGTCATTGACATAACATTTTTTTAAAATACAAAATAAAAAAAACATACATATGTTGACATAAGTGCTACACAATAATAGTTCAGCTCTGTAAATACATTTTTTTTCTAATAGTTTTTCTCAAAAATAGCTGTAATTGGTGTTTTGTGCCAAAAAATTGGGCCTTTTTCATATATTTTACGCTATGATGAACTAAAACAAGAGCCTTGAAGTGGAGCAACATCAATCAGTGTCACTGAAGCATATGTAGACTTATTTAATCACTTTTGACCTTGTTGGGCTTTTTCTTTTGCGATGTGAACCAATTTTATATGGGATAATTGTGCCTGAGTGGTCACAGAACATTAAGAGTTGCTGTAATCTGCATGAAAGAATACAGAGGCCTGGCGGACTTTCTCAAAGTCAAATTGCTTTGAGTTTGGAGACGATTTGTGCCTAATAAGACTGGTGTGTCAAATATTTATAGTATATGATGGATTGAATTTGACATATTGTTATGTCAGCAACCTGTTTTGAAAGTAAATATGAGCAAAGACGCAATGAGACAGTTTTTGGTTTTCTTTCGACCTTCAAACATATTTTTTCACTATATTTGTATATCATGGTGTATCCAAATGTTTGTGACTGAATGAACAAGGATAGAGAAAAAAGATGGAAGGGAACCATCTGTACAATTTCCAAAGTATTGAATCCTCAGTGAAGATCGCCCTGTAAGCAAACACTCCACCAGGCACCAGAGATGTGTTTGCTCATTTCTGATTCCATGTTCAGCATTCACTATCTGTTTGGACAAGCTATCATCAAGTTATCAAAACATCAAAAATTCAATTTCTTTCGACTGCCAGCCTCTACCGGGTGGTATCTATGGGATGTTACCACTTTTTTGACACGTGCCAAGATAAAAGCATCAATCAATATCATCAGAAATAGAATTGGACAAATATAATGACAAAAAGTAAATTAAAATGTGTTCTTTGGTTAAACAAACTGTGCAGTTGCCTCTCACTTACATTTCACAAGACAAAAAAGAAAAAAAAGAAGCAACATTTATTTCTATCTTCCTTTATTAAGATCAAAGTTATTTGTTTTAAAGCTCAAAAAGCTCATATATGGAAAGAAATAGAGCAGATCCAAACATGCATACACATAAAGGCACCCTTCTTCAGGGACATTTGACAAAGATCATGTCAAAAACTCCTCAGAATTTTATATAGTTTTGATTTGGTTAGTAACATCCTGCTTTTTTTTTGCAGAATCCCAGCTGGTTGATAAAGTTTTTTCAAACCTCTCAGATCAACACACAGTGTTTTATAATCACTATTTTAAATATTACTCTTCCACCTTCTTTGGAGGTTTGAAAAGTTTTGATGAATTTTGATTCTTTATAGCTAAATAAATGATAATGCTAATGCAGCATGAGCTAAAACTGATACTGAAAACAATATCAACTTATCCCACCATCACTAACAAAGTGCATAGCTTCATTTCAAACTAAAATCCCCATTTACGTCTTTGAGAAGTCAACCAAAACACTGAAATGTTCTATTTAAAAAAAGTTGGCAGCAGAGGCACTTCAGAAATCTTGACAACTCAAAAAATTCTGACTTTAAAAAAAAAAAAACATGTTAAACGCTTAAATCAATTAGCTGAGACATTAAAAAGCTTAATTGGTAAACTTTAAAAATGGGATTTTGTTTAAAGATCAGCAAAATAATCATGAACCTATTAAAACTGCATATGACACAAATATATATTTTAAATACAAATAATATGACAGTTTTATCATTGTTATCAAGACATCTTCAATTAGGAGGTTTAAAAATATTCCCATTTTACATTACTTTTTCTTTCTCAAAACACTTTAACTCCATCAGTGTAACGACTCTTAGCTTAGCAGGCAATGCCAGTTTATCTTAAGACATGGTTGTAGCTCGGTGTTCTGGTTGGTTGCACATGTGCATCTTTTCTGTTGAAGAAATACATCACAGCTTCCTGTTTCTTGCCAGGGAGACCTTGGAGTTGGTTTCGCGGTTCAAAGCGCTGCAGATAAAGTCGCCGGCCTCCATCACTTTATCAAGATTCACACCCTGTAAAAACATCAGTTAGATGGATGTTGATTTTTGTCTCAACAAGAAAAATAAACTCTTGTTTAAATAATATAAACATGGATCGGATGATTTGTATCCAATTAGGCTCAAATCAAAGTCGTGTTTTGTGTTAAAAGCAAAAATTAATGATAGGCGCTGTTTAAATTGATTGGTTGACGTCAAGCAATTTTTAACAATAAAAAAAAAAAGAAGCGACATAAAAAAATGTGCATATATCTATATATATATAATTTCAGAAATGTATGAGAATATGAATAAAATAAAATAATTATATCTTCTTAATATTATAATAAAAATCATGATTTGCCATACTTGCATTCATGCATTCTGTACACATACATACACACATTAAATATAATGGAGTTTGATTTATTCTGGAATAATATTCCTGCCAGTTTTTATTTGTAGTTATGTTAAAAAGTTATGTTTATAAAGTTTTATAAATTTAGTTTTAGTGTGTTCAATAAATGTTTATCCTGTTTGACCTAAAGTGTGTTTTGGATTTTGGCCCCTTGTGCGATTGAGTTTGACACCCCTGATTTACACTACATATAAATCAATTTAGACATACATCATATGTAAAGACAACCTGTAACCTAAAGTGCATTGACAATGCTTTACCAGCAGGGGTAGGAATTGTTAAATTGTCCAAGAGGACTTGCTACTCAAGTTTTTTTTTAATCCTCTTACACTCTAAAAACAAACACCTTTAAAGCAGGATGTCTGCAGAGCCATCCCTTTAATAAAATAAACTCCAATGGTGCAGATTTAGATTTTATGGGATCCTATATATGTCCAGACATAGAAACACAGCAGATGGATGCATACGTACCGTTTCTATGCCCATGCCGCGGAGCATGTAAACAACATCCTCTGTGGAAACATTCCCCGATGAACCTTCTGCATACGGGCAACCGCCAAGGCCCGCTACTGCAGAATCCACCACCGAGACCCCCATCTGCAACAACAGGGACATTCAGTTTTTTCACCTCGGGGGGAAAATACAGGAACAATGAACCTTGTTCCCTCTGGATTGTTCTGTCTGGAGCACCTTGCCAGACCTGCGGTTTGGATTTACAGCTGTTCCAGAAATCTGAAGATGAGTGGGCATAGAATGTCCCACAATGTGGCTTAGTCATCCCCTCTGTCAGCTTAAACCTGCACTGTACAATTATGGCCTTGTTCCTATGAGAAGAACATTTACATACTGAGCAGAACATTTCACGTGTTTCTGATTTTCCTTCTTATTACTTTTATTTTTACAGTCTCTAGCCGAAAGGGATTCTCTTTCTGGCCACGTGAATAAGCCACCTTTTTTCCCGTTAAACTTTCATTGCAAATTTAGCTCATAAGCGTTTCTAAGAAGGATATTCTAAACATTTTTCTATTTCTTATGGTAAAAATGTTGCTCAAATAAATGCAAAAAACACACAATTGTTATTTTTATTTTGTTTTGAGTCGAGTTTTGTCAAAAAGTTGCATCTCGTTGACATGCAACTTTGATAGTGCGTAATGATCACTAGAGGGCAGTTGTTTAAAGGAGGCAAAGCATGCTCAATTGTCTGTTACATTAAATAAAATTAAGAATTTTTTACTTTTGTTTACATGGTTTCCATATTTTGAAATGCAGACTTCAAAACTCAAACTTTTCCAATTTTATGGAGAGAGTGTAATAATTTGTTTTCTTATAAACAGTTCTGAAACTCCAGTTTCCTGACATTGTGAATGTCTGAGGATGTTTTCCACATGTCCCCAAGATTATCATGAGAATATTAAAGTTGTCCTCCAGCTTCCGTGGTCGAGCCAGATGTCAGAGGATCCTACAGTGAAGCAAAATTAACACGCTGATCCTCTCAGTGGCCTGGGATTATGAGCTACTTCCACCCTGTGGAGCAGGACCAGGCTAGCTAAATTAAAAGAACCTCTATAGCTCTTTTGGAACAATAATACTAATTGGTTTCTTTTTCTCCAGACAAGAACCTACTTCTTTCAGGGGCTGTCTGAGGGAGCTGTAATTGCTGTTTGTGTTGGCAAAGGAATAGGAGGAGGTGTGTGTTAGTCTAGTGTGCCGCGCACAAGATTTCCTGACCTTGGTGAAAGCCAGAGCGGGAAATTGTACGGCGCATTTTTTTTTTTTTTTTTTTTGATATATAAACACAAAGTTGTAATCTACCGTGCCAGTCCTCCTGCGTGCAGCTGCTATCTCCACGTCTTCAGCGTGCACTCACTGCTCAGCAGCATCCCCTGTAGCTGTGCACACTAATCATGCAGGAATTGGTGGTCAGGAGCTTGAGCTAGCATGCCCAGTTAGGTTCACATTGTCCAGAAACCAGATGTGAGCTCAGCGTTAAAAAACCAGATTGAATGAGCTGCGGGTGTATAAAAACACAGCATTCCACAGTAAAGACACGGTCGATTTTAAAACCGGCACGATTTTAGGATCAGCTTGTTGACATTCTACACTCTGAGTGGATCAGGTTGAAGATGGACATGCTCCGATTATGGATTTGGGAGTGCGTCACAAAGGGGGATTCAGATGAGTTTATGAAGAAGCAGTTCTGTTTCACCTCCTACACGTCCAAAATTCAAACACTGCTGACACATATATCACTTCATTCCAGAAAGACATAAATAATGATGCAGAGTGAAAGCAAACCCCACACAAGGGAGGAGCTCTAAAAAGAAGTGTCAAACAAAATAAACTGAAATAAAAGTAATTTTGTGAATTAAAAAAACCTATATGCACAATTTAAGATACATTAGATTATATATATTGTAAAAATGTTCTGTCCTTATCATAGAATCTTCAGCCACAGTTTTGTTCTAAAAATATTTTATTGTCTTTGAAAGTTTTGAGATTAATAAAACATATTTTCTTTATTCTAGTCAAGTGTTTGTATTTACCAATTTTTAAAAAAATGGAAGGTTATTGGTATTAGGAGGCACTGACTATGTGAAATACATAATAATGAAATATATATAATGCATATTTTAGG
>NC_050526.1:23679412-23753231 GCF_002922805.2 Oryzias melastigma
AAAAAAAAAAAAAAAAAAATGCAGGTATGAGTAAAGCAACCCCCTCGCCAAGCCACTGAAATCTAAGTACATACATTGCCATTGTGTGACCCGCCACAGTAGGTTTCCGACAAAGTCCCCCCTCCCTCGTACCTATTGAAGAAAAAAAATAAGGAATGTCTTTATTGAGAACAAAAGAGTTGATTCAGGCCTGACAGCACCAGGGGAATTCATTTCTCTCACAGTTGGTGGTGTGGAGTTCTGGCACAGCATAATGAAAAAGTTTGATAAAATCTCTCATTTCCTTCTTGTTTATGGGTGAGCAAATAGTAAGCTAAATATCCCTCCATGCTGTTAGCGGCTGTGGGAATCATTCGGAATATGATCCAAATCAGCAGATAACCATGTTTCTCTTATTTATATCACATCAAAGAGAGTAAAAAAAAAAGATTTTTTAGAGCTAGAATCTATGAAAAACACCAAAGTTTTGGGGTGCGTTCAGAGGCTGCAGGTCCATTCATCACATGCACAGCGTCGAGCAAACAAGGGGATCGTTTTCCACGGGCCTTTAAGCACAGCATTGTCAGAGAGTTCAACAGCCAAGCGACAGACGAGTCAGGAGCCCCCCCAGGGCCCTTCTATCCACCTCACTCTCAGTTGCTTTGTCCAACAGACACTGAATAGGTGATCCTTTGTGCTGACCTCCTCCCATCTGCTGACCCACCCAGCCCCCAATGAGCTTCCTCCTGTCCACCAACAATGCGCTCCAGAGAACTGATATCTGCGTTTCCTCTGCTTTATGTCTGCATGTATGTCAGGTTAACAGGCAAAGTGGTGAAAAACATCCCAATTATGGACCTTCGACAGAACTTTGCAAATCAATTTCAATTTTATGAGCTGTCTTGAAGCTCAGCAAGTTGTGGTCAGGACGTGACAGGATGTGAGCCGTGATCAGAGGAAATATCTGATGTTAATTAGGATGCAAGTTTTTTGAATCAGCCGGCTTTGTGAGTGAGCTTAGATCATGTTTCTTAATGCCCCTCTGGCTCACCATTTATCCATAATTGGGCTGTGGTTCTTCAATAGGACATTCACATTTATTATAGAAAGATGGATGCATTTGTGAAATAAAAAGGAACCACAAAATTCTTACCAAGCCTTTCGCACAAATCAAAGCAAGATCAAGGCGATGATTCATTGTTGTCTTGTATTGTCCCCAAAGCAAACCCGAAAGTACTTTTTTTACCAACTTGTGTAATGTGAAATTCCTCTAAGACAAATTAGTCTGTTTTCTGTCCTTCCAGAAATGTCAGCTCTCATACTTCCTTTTTTCTCCTTAAAGACCTCAGCAATTTGATTTTTTTCTTCCTTTTCAAAGTCTCCCATGTTTCTTCACCAGATTCATGGTGAGTTCTTGCATTTTTAAAGATGCATGTTTCACACATGACTGGTTTGGTGGATTTCTGATCTTGGTTTTGTTTCCCCAGGGTGGAAAGGTTCCCCAGCACTGGAGAACTCTTTGAACTTCTCCTCAACATGTCAGGAATTCCAAACAGAATTCTCCAAGGTGACGGAACTTAGTGTAAATAAAACCATGACAAGGTCTTCCTTTGTTTTAAATAAATAATGTCACAGATATTTGCTTCCAAAAAAATAGAAAAGAAAAAGAAAAAAAAGATTGATGTAACCAATCATTGTGGTTTCTGTTACTACTGTTGTGTATCTGCTGTGGCTACTACTCTCATAACAGACCTCTGATTATCCTTACTAATATTTTTATTAATTTAGTTAATAAAAAACTTCACTAAAGTCACTTACATTAGATAAGGCAGAGTGAGCTGTCTTTAAAGTCTCACTCCAATTATCTTTTGATCTATTTTTAAAGGAAAGGATGTGTTTGTCTGTAAGTGGATGCATCAGAATGGAGAGGAGCAGAGAGCTTGTGGCAGGCCAATTGTTGCACTTACACCAATGCTACAAGCTTTTACCAACATGTTTTCGCCTGCTCCCGATTCACAATAATTTGAATAAAGAAATACTAAAAAATGCAATTTAATTTTAAGCTTTATTTTCTTTATAAAATCCTCCTTCATAAGAGAAACATGCCACAAGAACATGTTAAAAACACAATAAAAAAAAAATCTTTAAAAATAGATTTAAAATGTGCATATTTAATTTCATCTTTCTTTGATTTTGTAAAGAAAGATGCACACCTAAAAAGTTTGTTGCCTTAGTTATGCAGCAATTTTCCAATTTCTTTTCCTGTCTATACATGATGACAACTGAAATCACGTCTTGATTTAGATCGAATCAACTGAAGAAAAGAGGATTATTTTAACCTCTATATCTTTTAATGTTGACTACTTGAGCAAACTTTCTGGACTGCTGTGTGTTTTGGTAAAAATCCAACAGCAGTAATGTGTAAAAATGTCTTATTTTGGTTCAAAACAGAAACTGCTCCTAACTAAATTAAATTGAAGAACATCTTTTGGCTCCAGTTTTTTTCTTTCTGCGACATCTCTGTAATATCCGCTAATGGGAGGTTAAAAATCATCCCTCACCCCGCATGACAAAGTGAAAGACAAGTGCATAAACATACTTTTGTGTTGCTCACATGGGGCTCCTTCTTCTTCATGCTTTCCACACAGATATCATCCACAGATTGTTTTTAAATTCTTTTTTCCATTAGCTGGTTAGCAGCAGCGGCAGCAGCAATTTGTCTTTTCTGACATAGTGAGCAGTTTATACGACACAAATATACTTTCTGTCTAAAGGAAGAAAAAAAAATAACAGTCACCACCTGGATTTAACTAAACAAATGGATAAGAGCCTCCAAGTGGAAAAGTACTGCAGTGATGAATATGTTTCAGCTGGAAACAACTCATTTAACAGTCAGTGCTCCTCATTCATTAAACAAACGAGTTGGTAGACATTCTGAGCTCGTGGAAACGTTGCTGCTATGTTTCAAGGCCGTGTAAAAATGAATAAAATAAAGAAAAGAGTTTAGCAGTCCAATGCATCAAAACTGAAAAGAACAGTAGAAAACATATTTATTGAAACGAGCTCCAGTTTCAAAAGGTTATTGTGTTCACAGAGATTACATTCATAATTGGTTGAATTTCATTAGATAAATCTAATAAAAAATACTTTCCACAAACTGCATGTGAACAGAATTTTGGTTAATGTCATCAAACATAAATCTACCAACAAAAAAAGTTTGATTTTATGGTTTCTAGTTGAAATATCTACAAGTAACTTTTCATTAAAATGCAGGAACTTGTCTTAAATAATACGTCTTAGGAACTTTGGGCTGGATAGTGGGGCAGTGGTTAGCGCTCTTGCCTCTCATCAAGAAGGCTCCTGTTCAAATCCTAGCAGGGACCCTTCTGTGTGGAGTTTGCATGTTGTTCCTGTGCATGCGTGGGGAATCCAACAGTCCAAAAATGTACTTCATAGGTGTGATTGTGACCCTGTGATGATGAACTGGTAATCTATCAAGGATGTGCCACAGTCTCACCCATCAGTACTTGGGATAGGCACTAAAACTAGACTTTAAAAATGTAACTTTTAAACATAACTAGAATAAACACAGGCAGGAATAATATTCTAGAATTAATCAACTCAAACCTTAAATAACTTTCAATATTTGACTTTCCAATAAATATGTTTTGTCAAAATTATACCAGTTAGAAATAAGTGGAAGATAAGGCCGGGCCATTAATAACACTAAAATAAAAATGGTCTGGAGGGCCGGATCCGGCCCCCGGGCCTTGACCTTGACACGTGGGCCATAGAAGATAAAACAGTATGAGAAAAATGATATGTTGTTGAATCATTCATACTAGAAACCAACCCAATATCTTCAAAGGAGCCCAACTCTCTCTCTTTATTTTATTTTATTTTTTGCATATTATTTTTATCTATGAGAGGCTGATATTGTTTCAAGAAACCAATATTGATTTGCAGAAACTACAAAGTTTTATTTGACTTCTTTGACTAATTTATGCATGTTTTTTTAAAGATTAATGTGTAATTGTAGTCCTCAAAGTATAATAGTCTAGAAATAGAGATAGTTTGACTCTGTTAGCTCTTAAAAATGATGAGTGTAAAAAAAAAACAAATTTGTTTTTCTGACATAATATTACCAATTGTCAGAATAATTTATATAAATTTAAGTCTTTTTTTTCAACATTAATTTCTGTCTTTAAAGGGCAGAATTTTTTTCACTTAAAGTAAGGGAAAAATATAGTTTTCTGCATTTTTTAAATTGATTTTGAAAATGATTTTTTTCCATCTTTTAATAAAAGAAACTCACCTGAAGAGCAGTGAGGATGTTAGCAAGTGCTTGTCCATACGTGTCATGGCAGTGGACTGCAAGAGCACTGACAGGAACATCCTGCATTACTCTCTGCAGCATCTTCAACATGGAACCAGGTGTTCCGACGCCGATGGTGTCCGCTAACGAAATCTCATAACATCCAATTTCATACAGCCTCCTTGCCACCTAAAAAAACAAAAAAAAATCATGAGACAGACATCAGAATGTGAAGCAAATGTGAAGCCAAAATCTGTAGTTTAGTGAAAGTTTTACTTCATGTTACTTGAACAAAAAATAAAACGAAAATTCTAAGACCCAAAGTAATAAAAAAAATGCAAGAAGTGAAAAAATACAGTAAAACTGATGACAAAAATGTTAAAATATCAATTCAATTAAAAAATACTGTAAATGTAAAAAATAAACAATCAATAAATGT
Source organism: Oryzias melastigma (assembly GCF_002922805.2). NCBI lineage: Eukaryota > Metazoa > Chordata > Actinopteri > Beloniformes > Adrianichthyidae > Oryzias > Oryzias melastigma. The sequence goes on from NC_050526.1 coordinate 23,684,146, forward strand.
AAAAAAAAAAAACAAAACAAAAAAACAGCAACAATCTAAGCAATTATTTTAAATAAATTCTGAAAGAAGAATTTCATCAATCTAATACATTGTTTTCTTGAATTTGGTATGAAATGATTTAAAAAAAAAAAACATTTTACCTCAGCAACCTTTGCAGACTCAATGCGACCTTCATAAGGGCATCCAAGAGCACAAGAAACATACCTGAAACGAAGACAAGTTTATTGGAGTTTGATGGTTTTTTTTTTGTCTTTCAGCACAAAATGCACATTACTTTCATGAAGATAAAAGAAAAGAAACATTTTAATGAAACATTACACTAAATCTATAAGCCTTATTGAAGGAATTTACTCAGGATAATCTTAAGAAATAAACCAACTGATTGTCTCACTTGTTCTTTAAAATCAATGTAGCTCAATAAGCAATAAATAAATAAATAAATAAAATAATAATAATACGAAGTATAGCACCTTTTTAACATTGTAAAATTGACATTTAGAAACCAAATTGTTATAATTTATCTTACAATTAGCAGCCTTCAAAATCCCAATTAACTGCTGCTTCAGTCATGTTTGAAGGAAAGACAATACTTTAGAATAAACACCCAGAATGACTTACTAATGAGCTATACAGGCATAAAGCTGCTATGTTTTCCGTATGGGTTCTCAACAATTAAACAATACCAGGTAATTATCTAAAAAAAAAAAAAAAAAAAAAAACATTCATGGTGTATTTGAACCGCAATGTGTTTAGATTCAGGTGTTATTATTCTGTCTTTTTCTTTTACGAAAGATGAAAAATTAGACAGGTGCTCCACAGGAAATCAGAAAGTAATTAGACTAATTGCTTAATTTACATTAGAAAGGACATTTGCAAAATACTAACCCACGGACTGGAATTTGCCGCTCTTTGGCAGCCTTAACGACTTCCTCAAACTTCAGCATGCTTTCATCAATAGAGCAGTTAATGTTCTTTCTGCTGAAGGTTTCTGACGCGGATCCAAATACAGCCACTTCAGTGGCACCAGCTGCAACCTTCAAATGAAAAAAAAAAAAAAAAAATAGGAATTAAAAAAAAGAGCTTCCATAAATGTTATGGAGGGGTATTTAAATAATCCCTAGGGCTTATGTGACAGGAAAAGAATCTACTGATGATCGTTGAAACTGACAAGCCTGACTACATTTGAGACATCGTCGAAATAGTTAGGTATTGTACATATCATCACAGTGAGCACATAAACTTACAGCCTCCTGGAAGCCTTGCATGTTAGGTGTCAAAACAGGATACTGAACGTGTGGCGCTCTCTGGATCCCTCTGAGAACATCACTGTGATCTGACATCTACAAACAGGTAGAAAAACTGATGATGCATCAACATATGCTATAAAACATGAGTGTATTTTGGGAAATATACATCATTCACAAATGTTTTCTATAGGAAGCAGGAAATCCATTTCATAAGCAAAACATTTTTGTATAATGCTCCCTTTTTTCAAGTGAATTTGGTCGTTTCCATGTGAGGGTAGAACTATAAACAAGAGAATGAAATGTACTTTGCAAACCCTTTGATGGGTCTAGCTTCCATAAATCACTCTGCACTCCTCTATGCACCATTTATTACCTGCGGTACCCACTTTGAAGAGACGAAGCTGGTGGCCTCAATCACAGAAAGGCCCGTTCCTGAGAGCATGTCTATCAGTTGGATTTTCACTCTTGTTGGAACAACTTCCTGTGGCAAAAATTAAACCGAAAAAGGGATTTAGTATGAAAAAGCAGGTAAATTTTTTCTCTCCCTTAAAATGTTTTGATAAAATATCATATTTTACTTGTAAAAAATTGTAAAAAATGAAACTGCAACATACCTTTTCATTTTGAAGTCCATCTCTAGGCCCAACTTCTACAATTTTTACAAATTCTGGATACTTGATCTAATAGGAACAGAAACAAGACTTTAACAGGAGCTGCTTTAAACTCAAGAATGAGGTCAACAAGCATTCGGAGGTGGAATCCCTGAAGGCATGTTACATCAAACATCCATGTCTTTGCATCTGAAAACCACAGGAAACCTGAGAGCCAAAGCCTATCATGTCATTTAAATGCAAACTTGTGTGTGTCGTGCAGAAAACAACATCAGGGTAACTCCACTTGAACCACAGGGAATGTTCTTGGTATCAGCTTCTTCATTTTCAAGGAAAACACATAATAGATTTGAGGTGTTATTCTGAGCAGACATTGCTCACAGCCAGACTGACTGTGTTGTTATTTTTGCTGATTAAAACCTTAAAGCCGGATCTCTGCGGACTGCAGCCTCTCCTGACAAACACAACTGGATTTCCTGGAGAGTGTGTTGCTGGAATTTTTTAACATAACTGATATGAAACAAAGATAAGAATCTGACATTCAAAATATGCAACATTTACAAAAGAAACATTTCACCGTTATGTGGGTTCTATTAAAAAAATGTATCTTTAGCAGTTTTGTGTCTCCAACTCACTGCAAGTATCCTGTGAGAAACTGGCTTCTATTGTGTGGAGAAAAAGGAAAAAGAAAGTCTCTTTATCTTCCATAATTTATTGGTTTATATTTTAGTCAGAGATGTAGGTTCAAGACGTTATTTATCCAGAAATGTTTTGACCGCAGTCTTTCTTAAAATTAACATTATTTATAGAACATTTTTCATACTGTGACACAAACTGCTTTACATAATGTAAACACGTTTACTTATACAGTAAGTGCAAAATCTGAGGAAAACTGACCATAAGAGGTTGAAATATGACAAAAAAAGACATTTTGTGGAACCTGTGATGTAGGATCTAATATGAAAGAGGCCAGGTTTATTTAATAAATAAACTTGAGTATCACTAAACCCACAGATAAACAAAAAGGTGACAAAGCAGATGCTCTGACCAGACACTAGTTCGGGGGTCCCAGGTGAACCATAATATCAGGCCCTTTGCAGCGATTCTATTAATCATTTCTTAAATAAAAAAGAAGAAGAAAAGAAAAAACATCTATTGAATAACTTCTTTACTGGTCCACTTTTAGACATAGTTAATGTCAAGAATTCAAATGTTTTGATATGACATTTAAATAAGGAGGACTTGTATTTTTTGTATATCCAACCCACTGTTGATGGAACAATCTATTGTTATATGGGGATGGGGGAGGACAAAACACTTTAACATGAGAAGTCTTGTGTCATTTTAGTGATTTTGTTTTTTATGTCATAATTAAGTAATAATGGGCATGGAAATTATTTTAGATATTTTTTTTAAGTGTTCATCAGAATGTTGGGTTCCCCAGGCAATTGCCTACCTTTGCCTAATGGTAGGTCCGCCCCTGCCAGACACTTAAATATAGTAAGGGAAACTAACAGAAATTAAAACAACTGGATGATCTTCAAAATTGATCTAGTGTGACTGACATGGGGAAAAATTGAAACACAACAGTACAAGAAACTTCAAGAACCAAGGAAATAAAATGGGCCATACTGTATGTTTGATCACATAAAAAAACATATTTATAATAATAATTAAGCTGTATGGGTTATTGTGAGACATTTCAACTACAATGGAATTAAGCTAAAGTGAAAACAAATGTAACTGATTAGAATTAAGATTCCAAACCGGCTCTAATAGACAAACAGTGGTGTTTAAATGTTTGTGTTTTGATGTTTCTCTTTTGACTAAAAATATTGAACTGATATTTTACTTGAATTGTGACTTAATTTGGGGATTTTTATACGACATTAATCATATTTCAAAATTCAATCAAAAGCTCAAGGAAACACCTTTTGTTTGTGGATTTCACACTTTATTATGATGAGCATTAGGGCTCATCATAATCTCATGAAAAGGCTTGATTATGCTTTTACTTTTCTGAAAATAACGCTAAAGACAATGTTACATTACATTACCTTTATCAAGCTGTCTAAGACTATTAAGTGTCGAGCAGTAAAAGTAGAATAACTTAAACTGAGGATCATTTGTAGCTAAAATGCATCAAATGTTTGACAATTATTGTTTAATCAACCCTTGTGTTTTTAAGAAGCTCCTGTGTGACTGAATTTGAACCAAAATGCCAATCAGGACATGAGTGGCTGTCTGTGTGCAGCCTCCCAGTCATGTGGCGTAGCATGTGTTCAAGATTAAAAACAAAAGAAAAACAACACCCACCTTCTCTTCCTGCAGCCAGCGTCTTAGCCAGGGGTAGTCCTTGATGAGTTGCTCATAGCTCAGGCAGTGCTTTACTGCGGTGGGGAAGTTACCCATCCAAATAGCTGCAGCTTAGCCGGCTGCACAGTCCTGTGACAACAGCCAGCTCAGATGTGCTGGACAAGAATGCTAATGCAGGCCTTTAGTTGCACGTCCTCGCTGCATTAGGAGGTAGTATGTGGATGGCTGCCGATGATGAACGATGACTCAGCAGCTGCCATGGCAACCACATCTCTAGCAGATGGGTGCGTGAGAACGGGAGGGGTTGGAAGCATTTCTCCTTTAGGATTATTGGAATATGATGGGACTGAAAATAAACTGAAGTACCAGTAATAAGATTAAGAAAAAATACATTTGTTAATATTTTATGTGAATAAAACTGTTGGCAAATAAACATTTATGTAAACAATTTTTTCAGTCTTTTCACTCTGTTAAAAAGCAAAGACTTCTGGGAAAAAGTCTGCCTTGATTGAGCTCCTGTGACCTAAAAGGTTTGGGGCTTCCAATGCCAGACATGCCACTGTTGCCAATGTCAACTCTGCAGTGTAATAAAATCCCTTGTTAAGGCAGGGCAACATTCACCAGAGAAAGAGCCATTCTGAACCCAGATGTTAACAATAGAGGGGCCTAATGAAGTGCTTGCATTCAACCATCTCACCACAGTAAACTGCTCTGTGATGAGAGACCCCTGCCTCTCTCTCAGGGGAGGGGACTCAAATGATCAGCCTGAAAAAAAAGACTTTTGTGGAGGGAATTCAAGCTTGATGTCTATCGGATGCCGCTCTTTAAATATTTAGATCCCTTGGGGAGTATTTACTTTTATCTCTGATTTTTTGGGGTTTTTTAATGTGTACAATTGCTTATTTTTTACTTTAAAAATCCGTTGTGTGTGAATGTTTGAGCACTTCAAGTTTTTTGGAAAGCTTTATTTTCTATACAAAAAGATCATTGTAGACCCTAGGTTTCAGAAAAGATCAAACCACTTTCATAACAAAAAAAAATGGTACTTTGTATGCAGAAGAAGCTACTGTAGGCTATGATCACTTTTGAGCAACAGTGCAGTTTAACACAGATGAAGAGAACCAGAGATCCAACAGTTGCTTTGAGGATGACTCTGAAGTTGCATTGTGTCTTTGTAGATCCAGACAAAGTCTATGACAGAGTGAGGAGCTGTGGTTTGGGTGTGAAAGTCTGGAGTGATGGAGAAGTTCATTGGAATTGTGCATGATCTGTATGACAGCTGTTAGACACTGGTGAGATGTACTGTAGGTGTGACAGAGGAAAAAAGCTTCTTTGCCGAGAGGCTAAACATCTTTAAAACTGAACTCTTTAAAAACTGTTTTTGCCATGGAACTATCCTGGATGAATTAGTCTTCACAGATAGGTGACTTAAGGTGGAATTAGGACAGCATCAAGAATTAGCTTTGATATCTTTTTTTTTTGCTTTGGTTATGAACAGACTAACAGATTGATGATACACAGGAATCTCTGTGGACCATGGTGTTTGCAGATGACACTGTGATCTATAGTGAGGTCAAGGTTCAAGTGGAAAAAAATCTAAAACAGGGCTGCCAAATCCTGGTCCATTTTGTTTCCAGCTGAATGTAGTAATAGATATTGAGGACCAGGATTTGGCAGCCCTAATTTAGAAACATGAAATTTTGCATGAGAAAAAGTGGAATGAGGATCATTTGCAGCAAGACAGAGTGTGTGTTTGTAAATTAGAGCAACTTCAGTGGAGAAGAATAGAAAGGTTGAGGACTTTAAGCAGGTTTGAATGGATGGAGTAAGGTTTCAAGTGTGATGAAAGGAAAGGCGTAGAAGATTGTGGTAAGAGCTGCCATGTTGGTGGTTTGGAGCAGGGGTGTCCAAATCCAGACCTAAATTGCCATAAAAATTTAATTGGAGCATCTTAATTGTGATTTGGGATCAGTATAAAACTAAATCTCATAATGGATTTTTCAAGGAAATATAATAAAAAAAAAAATGCTACCCTTTTTTTATTTATACTGTTCAGCAATTCGATTAAAATACAATAAAAAAAAACCTAATGTACAAATTAATAACTAAAAAGTTGAAGGGAAAAGAGGCATCCTCTGTAAATCACACGATAATTCAGACAACTCAAAGGATGACTGTTTCAATATAAATGTTGCATATGGACAGGGCAGGCTATTTTCTCTATTAGACCGAGAAAGAAACAGATGTGAAAAAAAATCCTTTATGGAGTACAGATTTCGGCATGGCATGAAAGAGATTTTAAGCGTCCAGATATATAGCAAAAATGAAGGGTAAGAAAGAAAACAGGAACCAGATTAAATCAATTTTCATTCTTCATCCGTCTTCAATTTCTCTAATGGAAATAAGTGAAGTGTAACAACACAAGAGGCCTGCGCGGCGTTGCAGAGAATTGCTCGGTATTATCACCATGAGAGAAACAACTAGTGTCCGAAAGGAAGATGAAAGAATGGCCGCTATGGTTTGAAGGGATTTGGTCCCACAGTAAAAGGAACAGTTAATCGTATTTAACTGACACACGTGCAGAAGTCACGCTTCTTGGAGATGAAGAGAAATTATGCATATGGTCACATTTATTGTTTAACACACAAAAGCTTCATTTTCGTATTACTAAATCACTGGTCACAAGAAAAAAAAAATTTAATCTTTTTTTGTTTATAAAATGTACCCTACTCTGTAAAAACAGAAGTTTATCTCATAGTGTCCACAGGAAAACTGAAGCAGCTCTCCACAGCACCCCTTGGAGACGGCATGTGTGTTAAAGATTATCCTTCCTGTTATTACACCACTGAGGACTCGATGACTTTCTGTCACAAAAGCCACTGATCGATGATTTTCTCTTGTCTAAACACATGAATAGACCCGAGCACTACTGAGCATCATTTTTTACAGCGTACCAAACGTGCACATAAATCCTGAAGTAAATCTGTGGGACTCATCTGGTCACATCCATAAACAAAGCTGGACAGAGAGAGTGATTAAAAGCAAGACAAGTCTAATGTTGCCAGTGTCGTTTTGACTCCACTTGGACACAGATTTAGTTGAGCAGATGTTTCTGCATGTTTCCAGTGCAGGTTTTTACACTGGTACCATGCTGTGGCTCCACTTTAAACATACATATTTTCCATTCTTGGCAGGTAAATAGTTACACAGATAGAATACACATCATGTGTGTGTGTTTATATGTTGAGTCTGATGTACTGATGTACCCACTCTAATTAAATTGTGTTTTTTGGTGTTTTTAACATGTTCTTGTAGCATTTCTCTCATGATGGAGGACATATATAAAATAATTAAAGGTGATAAATTGAATGTATTGGTATTTCTTTCTTCATATCAGGATGCTTATGAAAACATGCTGTTTGAAAAATGTCTCTTTTGTACGCCTTTGTTTTCCTCATCCCAGCATGCATCTAACTCAAAACTGTACAGCTGGATAGCTCTGACAAAACTGGCCATTTTGTTGCACTGGTAATGGTAGGTTGGGATTGTATGGGGCTGTAAGATAGCGGGAGAGTTTACAAACAAAGGGATGATGGGATCTCAATCTTACTTTCAATGCCACCAGCCTCGTCCAAAACTCAGAGGAAAATTTCTGAAGAACTACAACTGATCTGCAGAAACTATGTTCAAGAAAACTTTACAGATTGTTTTATGTTTTGGCTAAAAAACATAATAATCATAATTAAACGTCCAGTGGGTGGTATATTTTTATGATAGATCAAGGTAAAGGCTTGTTTTTAGCTTCCTTGATCAAAAAATCTTAATGACCTGAATCTGTGTTGATAAGGCATAAATCTCTACTTATAAATTACAAACCAGATAATGAATCTTATCTTATCTAAATCTTATAAAGAAAATGGTAAGGTAGACCCGGGTGGGATTATATAAGTTTGCTTCCTCCCACTCAATCTATAATTTGAAACCTCTGTTGATTGTATTGCACAGGCATTATTCTTGCTTTGATTGCTTGAAAAAAACCATTTCAAATTAAATCAAGTCAAAATATGATTGGAGTTGGAATGTATCAAAAATCAAGACATAAACTATAGTGAAGCGGTTTGAAAAAAAAAAAGAGCAAGAAAATAAATCAAATTTTAAAGCCATATATATTAAGAAAATGTTAAGTCTACATTCAATGACAGTTTATTAGGTATATAAGCTAAAGCTTTCTAAATATGAGTTTTTTTCATTTTAAGAAGCGAAAGGCATGTTTTTTTATATTGTATCAGTTTGACATTTGAGGTTTTTTGTACTAAATGTACAGAATGAAGAGGCTCTTTGAAGAGCAGACAGCATGCCCTCCGTGGGAGTCTTAACTTTATTTGTCTTTCACTCTGAAGTTTCATCTTTACATTTGAGATTTTTGGGCTTTTTTTCACATTGCTTTCTTCTCCGTGCTTCTCTTTGTTCATAATTGTACCCAGATAGTCCTCGGCTCTTCAATGTACCCCCCTCTCTCTCTTTTACATTAAGTGCTGGTTTAAAAAGCTCGGGGATTCAGCAGACCAGCATGACTAAAAGATAGACATAGCTTTGGAAGCTGTTTGAATGTCTGCTTTCATTTGCATTTTACCTTCCGAGCTCTTTTTTTTAATTTATTTTATGCCCTCTTTGATGTAAATTGTAGAGTGCATGAGCAACAAAAAGGACATAACTAACCTGCATTAAATGAAGATCAGGCTTTGCGGGAAAATTATGCGAGAAGCTTTTATGACTTGGACAAAACCACAATAGGAGCATAAACGACCCACATGCCTTATGGGTTGTCACGAAAAATATGTTGTATCTGGCAGAAATAAAGAAGTGGGAAAGTAATAACTCGGTGCAAATCTATTTTATAGAGTAAAACAAAGCAAAACAGAAAGTGGACAGTTACGGTCTCTGTTTATTAGGTTGGATGAGAAACACACGTTTTGGAACTTCTTATTAAAAAAAGGCTAATTTTAAAAGATAGAAGCTGCTTGAATCTACAGGTGCCAAGTCAAACGTTAATAGGAAGTGACAGTTTGGCTCATAAACAGTCGGCTGTAACCTTGAGAACCCCAAATCGTGTCTTCTCCATCTTGGAACGCTAGCGTGCTCATGTGAATAACAAGCAAACATCAGTGTTTCTGTGCTGCCCTCTGTGAGGACACATTCCTGCTGCTGCCTTGTCATACCAAACAACATGTAAAAATGTGACCCATATGGTCTCCCTTTCAAGAAGGACTGATTGAGCTGTATGGAAGTCATAGCCCACCCACAGAATCAGAATAAAGAGAACCATATGTGGGAAGATGAATTAGGTAAACTGCACAACATTTTTATTAGATTTGAGTTTCACTTGCCTCGTCGATGGACTGCAAGGTGACACTTTGAAAACAAACTTCAAGCCAAGGAAAGAAAATAATCCCTCGTTAACACAGGAAAAATTTGATAAAACATAGAACTCCTAAACTAGATGAGCAGTAACAGATATTTTTGTGAAACGATATTCGTCTAAAACATGATCCGAGTTGGATTGATTATAGTTAAGATGATTGACAGAGAAAACACAATGCTTAAATAATTAAAATAGGAGACAGAACATTACAATATTTTCTAAAGCAATAAATCAGCAGGAATGGGAAATTACATGAAACGTAAAAAAGGTTTTAAAGCAGTTAAATGTCTTATAAAATACAGTTTTTATGTGTTTTTTTTCTAATATTTTCTTTATTGGCATCACTAAATGTAAAAATAAGGTCTGACTCATGACAAAAATGTCCCTATTTTTCTAATAAATCACTAAATAAAAAATAAAAAAACCTGCATCCTCTGTGAGTGAATCTTTTAAATCATTCAGGGCATGTCTGCTCAGCCTCCAGCGCTAAAACCATATCTGTTGGTGGTCTGACAAGATTAGACTTCTGCTGTATCTGTGCTGTGTAATCGTTTTAAACTATTTGTCAATGCTCTTCCTGCTGTTGACAGTTGGGATTACAATAAAAAGTCACGAACCCTTAAACGCTTTGTGACCAGTGACAGACAGACAGGCTCAGTCTTCCTTTAGAGATGAGCCCTCCTTAATGAAGACAACAAAAAACACGTTCTCTGTCCAGGTGCTGTCTGCCATGTCTGTTTTGATCCATCAGGTAAGGATAATAACACATTTGTGGTGGAAAAGTACAAAAAATTAATTAGGTTAAAACACATCCGGACTTTATGTAACCATATTTATGTAGTGGCTGAGTGTGCTTGATGCATGCTTGCTTAAACCTCTTTACAAGAAGTAAACACTGGCCGCTTCCAGCTTTTTTAAAAGGTTTTCCCTTTATGTGCTGATCAGACCCTTCTGATGCACTCCAGGCCGCTTCAAACCACAGAGGTCTCAGAGGAAAGGGGACCGTATGTTCATTTATCTTGGACATGGCAGTCGTGACCCTTTCATTTTGCACAGTCAGGAGGTAGCTGTCACAACAGTTGCACGCTTCTGGTGAACCTAAATAGAGGCTCATTCAGAGAAGTTCTGACAAAGAAGAAATGTAGCTGAATTGGAAAGTATCCATAATATTAAACAGTAGATGGGTTTGTTAAGTGCTACGAGTAATCATGCCAAGCAGCAGGCCGCAGGAATGCAAATTGCCCCTACAGCCAGGAGTTAGGTTAGCAGGTGGCCTCCTCTATTCCCTCAGTGTCAACACTCCTATAAGACGGAGTCCACATAACATCTGGGCAGGCCAGCCACTGCTTTTAATTAAGTGAAATACAGTCACTCTATGTTCTGCCATGTCAGAGAAAAAAAACAAAAAAAAAAAAACGTCAGAAAACGTGCAACAGTACGTATCTTATGTTTGGAGAAGGTCAACACAGTTGTGTAAATAGATATTAATCCTTAACCTAATCCCTACATTTCAAATCTCCCAGCAATCACAGTACCTCTCTGAAATCTGCACAATCTTCAGCACTTTTCTGGAAATATATCCCTAACGAAACAGAAACGGGACTAATTTCAGCTTTTCTTTTTAGACATTTTTGTTACATTGGGGGAAATTTAACTTTAAGAACGTACATTCCATAAACGCGCATGAATGGAAGTAACTCTGTGACGGACACAGAGACAATGTCTGTTTTCCCCGTACAATAACATCACTGCTCCCCCGCAGCATGTCAACAGTTTATGTTGCCCTCGCTAAACATTTATAAATGTTAGAGCACGGTCCGGCCTCAGAATGTAAAACATCCGCACGCCACTAAAAAAAAAAAAAAAAGCACAAAAGGACAGGACCGATCCGTGGCGTTTGGAGGAGTTTCCATTTAAACATACAAGCTTGAAAAATTTGAATTTAAGTAAAAGCAAGCCAGAGAAGAGCTTTAAAGTAGTACATTTATTAAAGTTAAAACTCTACAAAACAAACAAAAAAGTAGAACACAGAGGAAATTTTGACATAATACAGCATTTGTACACAACTTTGTTACACATTTTTGATATTTAACATTATATATGAATTTGGACTGGCAAACGTCCCAAAGAAAAATGAATAGTTTTTATGAATAGAACCAAAAAAGCATTATCCATAATAGACAACAGCTTGAAAAGAGCTTGTTTGGTTTATGAAAAGCAACTTAAATTTATCTTTTCTGTGAATGTAAAATATTTCCAGCAACATTTTTAAATAATTTCCTCACATGAAAGTCTTTACTTTAAAAAAAATCTGTATTTTGTAAAAATATGCTCAAAATAAAAGCAATAGCTTAATAAATTCATTATTTTAACTAATTGTTATTAGATTATTTTGTAATATTTCCTTGTTTTGTTGCGTTTAATGAACAGCATGACCATGGGAAATTAAAAAAATATAATAAAAAACCCTCAACAAGATAAGCACACAGTACTCCAGTGAACTGTTTACAAAATGACATGCAGATAAGGATATATGCCAATGGACACGGATGTTGATCTAAGTGAAATCAACATTTTGTCCTATTTATTAAATATAACATTTTTCAGTGCTATTTTGTGAAAAAAAAAAAGCAGGAAAATAAATTATGAAACCAAACTTTATACACATAATACTGTACATCACATCCCACGGATGTGTTTTCCATCTAATCCAGTTTGCATAAATTAATCTTCTACAGCTAATGGCATCCACAAGATCTGACTACCATGTTTCTGTACTTTTTCAAGATAACATTAGAGCTATCATCAAAGTAAAGGACGGAAATAGCATTGAGCTTTGTTGGGGCGCAGCATGGCTTTGGCACATTGTCAGGAAACATTAAATGGACCTATGAGTGAGAGCAAACATAAAGTGGATTTAAACCAGGAGAAAGAGCACTAAAACTCAAAAAATTTCAATTAACAGAGAGATCTTGAGCTCATTTTATGATTTTGCTGTGATGCTTTCAAGAAAACTCACCAGCGTTTGCACGATTGCATGATTCGTGGCGTTCATGTGCGCGTTTAGAGGAAAGGAGCATTCGCCGTCACAGTAAAAAGCAGCGTAGCCCTCTGGAGCAATAATCCAGTCCTTGACAAACAGAAACAACTGTCACTGTTTTTCCTGCACATGAAAAAGTGCTGCAGATCTTTAAAAAAGGGTGCCTTACCTGCCAGCCCAGGTCTCGGAAGCTGACATAAAGCTCGTGCTTCTTGCAGGCTTGCTTCTGTTCGCTGGTGTTGTAATCTAGAAGAAAAAAAGATAATTGAAATTAAAAAGAATACGACTCATGCTGATGTTATAGCTAGCTCAAAATCACAACCACTTTGGCAATCAGTTTTCCGAGAATGAAATTGATTGACAATTGTCTGAAAAGATAATTGCATTTTTAAGAACTTTTTGACGTGAATTAAACTACTTTTTATAGAATCATTTAGAAACTTTAAAAAGCTTTTTAGAATATCCACACATCAAATGTTATGTATCTACAGGAATATGTAAAATAGATGAAAAGAAAAAAAGTGGATTTTCTAGTTTTTGCAAAAAGCACATTGATTTAAGTAACATTATTATAAAAAGGTTGGTACTGTAATTCAAAGATTTTCTTCAACCATTATGCTAAACACATCCGTTTTGTCATTAAATATACATTGTGAGTGGACACACCTCCAGTTTTTGTCGGCTTCGAGGAATCTTGCCGATTGTTAGATTTATTGCGATTTTGGTTCTTTTTTTTCCCACCAGCAGCTCTGACAGAGCGCAGCAGCACGCCGCTGGCCTTGAAGAAGGCGACCAGGAACGGTTGTTTGGACTGAGGCCCGTTTCTGCCGATGATTCCAGCCGCTTTTATGTTGATACTTCGTCCTGTAAGAAAACAGACAGGAAATTATCCTTAAAATGCAACATTTAAAGGTGTGTTGAACCACTTTCGACTTTTTATTGATTTATTGGCATATTATTTTTAATTTTTTTTAAACAAAATCAGATTCACAAATTGTTTTATGCATCAAAAAAATAAAAAAATAGGACAGGGTGAAAAACCAAGCATCACTTGCCATCTAGAGTCTCCACGCAGAGCTGCAGGCCCAGATTCTGCTGAGGGTTCATCACCCAGTGGTTGCTGGTAGCTGTGATGTCAAACACCAGCCAGCCTCCATCAGACGCCTGGATGTTTTTTGAGTCAAGCAAGAATGTCTCTGCATCTCTGGTGATAAAACAAATAATAATAAAACACTTAGTTTCAAATAGCTAACTGAAAAGGGTACATACATAGGTTATTCCTTACTTTTTTTAATGTAAAATGGTTTAACCAACTTCTTTTTTTTAAGATTTTCTTTCCAGAAAGCAAACATTCATTTTAAAAGAAAGGGTGGAGTCAAGTAATAATACCAAAAAATAAACTTTTTGTTTTAATTTGGGATGTGGACGAAAGAAAAGGACATAAAAAAGCTTTGTAGCTTTTGTCATAAAATCTCCAACTTGAAACAATCCCCAAGAGTTTGTGTGCGTGTTTTTTTATGGACAAAACATTTCAGGAGTTATGAATTATGTATATCTGCTTTTTGTGTATTTTTAGTAGTAATCTTGACATGAGGCATCAATCACAAAGTACCGCTCTACAATTTGCATTGCCTTCCTTTCAAGTGGCAGATTGGATAAGGCAGCAGCTGTTAGGTTTTTGTGGTTACACGGTACCAGTTGGAGACAATTGAGGTTTCCAGCGTGGCCCCAACAGGCTCAGAAGTTGTTCATGTGTCTATTCTATACCAAATAAACCTCCAGATTCCTTCTTTTGGGGGATGTACTGCACAATTTGATCCTTTAAAGAAACAGTTAGAAGCTTATTTTGCTTCAAATTAAGATTATTAATCATTTAGCCTTCTTCAAAAAGATAGCTATTTATTTAAACTTTAATATGGTGACAAAGAGTTAGTTTGTGGATATAACATAATATGAAGAGCAAGAGAGGCATAATCTAGTAAAAGTATTAACCAACTAAACAAAAATAACAAAAAAAATGCACATTTTAACTTTTTATTATTTTATATTAAATGACTTTGATTAAAAACACTTGTGCTTTTACTCTATGTGTATTAAATATGTTTTATTTGTGACAAATTACTTAAAATTGTGTGCAAAAAGTCAAAACTTAGGAAAACCAGACATTGCAAACTAAAACTTTGACATGCATCACCAAAAAAAGAGAACAATAATGAGAATCTTAGTCTCATCTAATTCCCCAGCAGGCCATGATGAAGTCATGTTCCCGTGAGGGTTCCATGGGGTGAAGAAAGATAAATTGTCATTTACAGGTTTAAACTGCTTGTTTCTGTTTGTGAACATTAATTCAGATGGACTGCTCTTGCTGAAAACATGTGTGAAAACATGAACTGTGCGCTCTCCCTCTTTACGACGGCAGAGTCCATTGACTCGGACCTCTTCAAAGCCCAAGGGGGTCATATCTTCCCTTCAATCAACCACACACATTTTGGCAGGCAAATGTGGGCCCACTTATAAGTACACCCTTGTGGATTCAGCTATGTCGTGCCTTTAAACTTCCTGAATATTGTTAAGACAGGCAGGTGGTGGGCACAAGAGTTATCGCGGAAACACCCAAAGGGACCTTTTTCCCCCCTAATATGGGCCCTGATGGCTTCAGCTGGGACGCGGCCAGTTTGGCAAGCAACACAAAACGAGTGATAACTGATGGACTTTCCAAGCCACACAAGTGGCCAAGTTGCTAATGGAGTCCCCTTTATCCGAGGACTATATTTGTAAAGCAGGCATGGTGCTAGTGAAGGACAGCAGAGTTTCAGATAGAAGGATGTTTACTGGAAGTGGAAAGTTTTTACAATGAGAAGACAATGGCTGATGGGGTATTTGTCTTGTGAGAGGCACAGGAAAACAGGAACTTTGATAACAGTTTTGTGCTCTTTGCTATCTGATTTGCAATTTCCTCTTGAGATTTTCTGGATTTCGGATAAGTAAGAAAAGATGTAAGTCCTTTCCAATGTTCTTAAGAGTCACGTGACCACTCTCAAAGTGCTTTAAACCCCTGAACTGATTTGTTCAACGTGGAGATTTCTGATGCAGATATTCACTTTTGTGCTGAAGAAACCCACACGTTAAAACTGGTCATTTCCATGGGATTTTCAAAAATTTGCGTGACTTTTCTGGGTAAATTCTCACTCATTTAGATAGATTCCATCAAAATAGTTGGTAAAAAAAAGCAGCCAACTTGAACTTTTATTATTAAAAACTTGGCTTTCTGATGAAGTGTACAAGAAAAGCACACACATGTTAGAAAAATGAAATGTATTAGATGTATTTCACTAGCTTAAATGTGTTTGTCATCTCACCAAAGCAGTATCTTTCAATCAATAAATCATACAAAAGATGCTTGGCCTTGCTGGGTTGCAGCTAAAAAAATCTACAAAAAAAGGACCTTGTGTTGCGCTACAGTTGCATTTGTTTCCGGGGATTCACTATAACCTTGACTGTTCAGACCTGTCTGCGCAGTGACTGTTTATGGTACATTTTATTTGTACTTTGGGGTTAACTCTTAAGTAAAAGTAGCAAGCTACAAAAAAACCATTGATGCAACAGTGGATTGGATGGGTTCACACCTACTTGTTTTGATACTCCTTGATGACTTGATATATCGTGACCTTCAGGGTGATGTTCTCATAGCGTGCGTGGCTGCGGTCCTTATATATCCGAAACTCTGCTGCAGTTACCGCTTCTCCGTCGGGGATCTGAGTCAGGTCAAAGCGGAACTCCTTAAAGTGTCTTCTTTGTTGAGAAAAATCTTTGTCTTTCTCCACTGCGAAAGAAAACATTTGATATTTCTTATTTTACGACCGCCTAATCCCAGTAGAAACTCTGAGCTCACATCCTGAACTTTCTGTCTGTCAGGAAAAAGTCTGTATAAATGTCCATAGAAAGAATAATTTATCACATCTTCTTTTACATTCGGGTTCCAATACAAACATTTTGACTCCCAACAAAAGCACTTTCCAGTTCATTTAATCAGTCAGCTGAATACAGGTAGCCATTCCCAGACAGGCCCTCTACTGTGTGCCTTACTGCATTCTCCTGCCATGATGAATGGGCTGTCAGTTAAAAAAAACAGGCTGATTTCAATTAAAGACACTTTCGTCTGCTCCTTAAGTGAGAGAAAGGACCAGACAGGATTCTTCAACGTCATGTGAGCGACTACTCTGACCTCCAGGCTGACCTCATACCGACCTCTGCCAGAATCCCTGGAGTGCTCACTGATCCTAAACTTTCAAATCCAAATATTTCTAATGAAATTAGTCACTCGAGATCTTTTTTTGTTGTTTTTTCTGGAGGTTTTTACTTCCTAGAATGAGCCTTTAATGACAACATGAAGGACTGTGAGGATGCCAGCGGATGTTCTGATATCAGTGGCGATATGACACAGTGTTTCCCTGGTACTTCACTGAGGGAGAGCGCCTGTGGTTACTTAGCACAAACAGGTCAGGGGTCACGCCTGACTTTTACCCAGTCAGTGTGTCCCATTATATTAGCCACAGGCTGTAATCTGAAGCAGGAGTGCCATTGAGAGCAAACCTTTTAACTTTCAAGTAAAGATTTAATAATAATAATGACTTCACTCCCCGCCAACATGTTCATTAGATTGAGTTTACTCCATGAGGACAGCAACAACATCCTCAAATGATCGGTGCTTTCTCAGTTATTGCAGTTTTTGACACCTTGGTGAAATTATGATCAGTTACTGTGAACGAATGAAGCTGAATGAAAGCCCACATAGACTTCTCTAGAACAGTTGAGGTCAGCCACTGTAATAAAGAAAGAGCCCCATTGAGCAGTTCACTGACAGTCACCAGAATGAGAGCAGACCTTTCACGGCTGACAGTGTGCATGCCCTGGGTGTAAGTGGAAACAGATGGGCTCAGACCAAGGTGAGTGATTATCTTTTCAAGGAAAGCAACACAAATTCAGCTTTACATGTTTTCCTTCTGCAGCAGCAAACCCTGTCTTACAGAATTATAGCATATTACAGGCTCCTCACAGTATAAATGTTATGCTGCATGAATCCTAACTTGTTATGTGCTGATTTTAAACAGTTGGTGTAATGGGGAGCTGCCATTTTTTATGACAAGTGCTGCAGGAAACAAAGATGGAGCTGTCTCTGAGTTACAAAGTCACAAATCCCGGCATCCATCAATATCACTTCCCTTTTAACAACAACAGGAAATAATTGAGGGCAATTTTCTCAAGGTCAGACAGTCATCTGATAAGCTGCTGTGAACTGCCGGGTTAAGGGTTGCAGCTACTGAAAAAATGAAAACCACACACTCTTTAGCTGTCAAAATGTTGACCTGGATTTTTTTTAAATGTTAAAATATTTCACATCAGAAAAGTGTTTTCAACATCATGTCAGAATACATATATTTTTTTCAGTTCAGCTTGTTTAAACGTGTTAATTTAATATGGCAGCATGACTGGGGATGCAGAATTGAATGTGTTAAGGTTGGAGGTGTTAAAATATCTCTAAAAATGTCACATCATATCTAAATGTTCATTTCGCAGCGTTAATTCATTCAGAACATGTTCGATTGAACACAAATAAAGTGGAGGGATGGGATAGTATTTATCAAAAATAAATCAACTCAATTGAGATGGCATCCAGTGCATGTTGTTTTGATTGAATGTACCTTAATGACTTACCCAAATTGACAAAACTCATGACCATGTCCGCGTCATTGAGAAAGTTGGTGTCATGCGCCGTGCGCAAGGATGGACTGTGCCCCAGGAGAGGAGCCGCGCGGTAAGGCGGTGTCACACGGGAGTACCCGGCGTGCTGGGCATTGTAGTAACTTTTCTTGGAGTGCCCTTGAGCTTTGGCACTGAAGCTCTTCCCTGCGCCCTGGTGCAAGCTCTCCTCCTCCTCCACGGCCATGGCGTTGTACAGGTCGAGCATGAAGAGCGGCGCGGAGGACGCCTGCTTCCCGGGAGAGAATGGCCTGGGACGATGCGGCAGTCCCAGGATTGAGAGGATCTCTCTCTGGATCTCCCTGCGCTCGTGATTGCGCAACCTCCTGTAAATAAAGCTGGAGTGCACATGGTTGTCACTTAAACCGCAGTGCGCGCAGGAGAGGAAACTCAAACAGCTCCACGCCAGTCCGATGAGGTTCAGAGATGTTCGCGCTGTCATCTTGACCTGGAGCTCTCTGGGAGATGTGAAGGTGAACTACATTGCACTAAGTGGAAAAAAAACTTATATATAGGTCCTGCAAATACCAAATCATAGACTTTCCATTTTGGCCAAGGTCTTCAGAGCATGAAGATACTTTGTTTTTAGTAGTTTGACAGATATTTTTTAAAAATCGGCGCGCCTCTTCTATGCGTAAAGTTCCTGTGGAAGCAGAGTATTTCCTGGGTCCATCCAAAGTGTGCGGCTCACACAAGTATTTATGAAGCTGTGACCCCCGTCCCTCACCTTACTCTTCTGTAAAAAAGAAAAAAAAAAAGATGGAAGATACGCCCAGGATGTCGAGGGATAACTTGGAGTTTTTAAGTGGAAAGGAACGTGCGTCAAAAACGAGGAAAGAAAAACAGAGGACTCATATCCCAACTTACTTCTCTTTTTTTCACATGATGTGTATTTGGGTAAAATGCATTTGGGTCCAACCCACAACTAACTTTAGTTTTTGCATCCCTCCTCTGGCGGCCGCAGTGAAACTTCAGGCCGGTCCCATGATAAATGCGGCGGCTCACGAGTGTAAAAGGAGACACTTGAAATCTGAGAGGCCGGCTTAACGAGTCAAAGAATAACGAGAGGCTTTGAATCACCTCAACTTATTATTGAAGTCAGTGTGTTATTAGGAGAAAGCTCCAGCATCACACTGAGTGTCCTGTTTTTCTCACATATTTGGACTTTAATGTGAAAACCCTCAGTCTAAAGGTTTATTTTATGAAGTTTGACTATAAAGTATATGTATGTATATGAAGTAGAAGTATAACTGAATGCTTGTTTTTAGACTAAACTGAAACATATTACGTTTACAATACAAAGATAAAAAGTAAACTTTAGTTATTTTTAGCATAGACTTTTTTATACTTTTTTTATATAAAGGGTAGATTAGAAAAGTAAGCAGATAAAAATCCTAATAAGCCATTACCATGAACTTCAATAATTCTAATGAAGGAAATCACATTAAAGAAATCAACATTTGAAATAAATACAGAAAATAAAAATAAATAACATTTTTTTCTCTTTAGTTTAAACAAAAATAAGAAAATAAGATAGAATTTGAACCAAAGATTTTTAATATAGATTTTGAAAAATTAGCACAACCCTGAAGTTTCTCCCAACAGACTCTATAACATCAAGATTTACTGTGGTGTGGACAGCAATGTACAAAAACATAATTCAAGATATAGACTTGCTTTTGTTTTTGTTATTCTTTCTTCCTTTCTTTCTTAAGTTGAATCGCGCCACAATTCTGCTGTCATCTTCCTCATCACATATCACATTTATTAATTCTGATTTTATATGATTGTATTGAATGAAAATACCAGAAATACTCACATTTGTGCTGTTTTCCTGTCTGGACATTTTGGTTCGAAGCAGCTACATAACAAACTTTTAGATGCTTAAAAAAGTAATACAATTTAATTAAACTAATGACTTAGCCTAAAACTACACCCTTTAACACTAAAGCAGGACATTTACTGACAAAATAAATACATAAAAAATGAAATTTTAAGACCCTTTGCCATCCAAGATGGACATTAATTGCCTTTTCTTAGATGTTACTCAATGGCGCCATCTGGTGTACATCTGCAAAAGTTACTTCTTTCAATCCTTTCTGAAGACAGCCAGTGCGATAGAGTGGTAAGGAGATTTTTTTTTTTCTGTTATTGACAACAAAATCAAAATCGGCTATTTATAAAAAAAAAAAAAAAAAAAAACAACACTAACATGCTTTGCGGCAAGAATTGTGTTGCCTTAAACACTTGAGTTTCAATTGTTTCAGGAACTATAATTAAAAATGATAAAAACAATCACAAATCAATAAGATATTTTAATTATATAAAAAAAACATACAATTGTCACAAAATTAAAAAAAAGAGCTTAAGATTTCTTAACTGAGAAATACACATGGCATGACTCTTATAAATAACAATAAAATACCAGCTACAGTAATAGAAAGAAGGTTTGGGGCACATAAATCTATAAGATCTCACCATACTCATACATTGTGAATTTTCTAACATTTTTTTAAAACACAACATATAATTGCTTGATTGTACTAAGGGCCGTATTTATTATCTCGGGTTAGGTTTTTGCTTAACAAATGGGCTTCCTGCACCTCATAATTTCAGAAAGTAAATTCAAATTCACAGTATTTCCTTAAAGCCGCTAATCTTGATGCATAAATTATGGTATAGAGCTCTAAAGTAAATAGAAGAAAAGGTTTAACAAGATGGGTAGGCACCACCATTCTCTAAACAACATGCAATAAATCAACATAAAGGAAAGTGTACCAGCCACACTGAGATCAAAGTGATCAGATAAGAGGTATTTAAAGGGGCCACTTGCATTTTTTTCCCTCTAAACTCTATGTTAAAAGAAATTTGAATTATGACACAAAATCATGACTAGAGAAGCTGCTTTGTCGACTGAGGTCGCACACATGTCAGAAGAGGTACGCTTCGTTTCTGTGGCACAGAAAAGAAACTGTAAGGAGGATTTCTTCCTGAGAATGGCTGTTCCACATCAGCTTCGCCGTGATTCTGCGTTGGGTCAATAGTTTGGGCCTTTGCTGTAAGGACCCCTCCTCATCATCCTCCCATAGCACAGGGATGGGTCGCAGATCCCCGGCTCACCCGGAACGCCAGGACTGCCACTTTTGCCCTCTGCTCCACTTTGACCGGGAGGCCCAGGGTTACCTGGAGACCCCGGTTTGCTGTACCCCTGGGGACCAGTTGGACCTGTGAGGATAGAAACAATAAGTCATATAATTTGCTAACGAATATTGTAAAGTAGTCAAGAACAATGGCTATTTAAGATTGTTGAAAGGGTGATTCAAAATATATAGAAAAGGGTGGAACTCCCAGATTGGGAAATAAAAGAATACTTTGATTTTTTAGAAAGACATTTAGACTTTAATTAGAGCTTGTTGTTGAATTGAAAACTGCTTGAAAAAAAAGTCACAAATAAAGTCTGAAAAACTTGACTTTCAGTGAAAGTAAAAACATATTGTTAAGAGTGAGTTTTGCAAAGTATCACGGTTAGTGTTATTTTATTTTATTTTTTACCTGGTGGTCCCGGTGGTCCTTGATCTCCAACCGTGACTCTACCAGGACTCCCCTTCTCACCTTTTAAACCTTCTTCTCCTGCAAACACAAGTGTGAAATTTAGTGTTTTCCACCACAAAAAAGTTCAAATGACAAACGGTCTGTACGACTTTGGTCTTACCTTTAGGCCCATTAATCCCAGGATGTCCCGGCTGACCAGCATGACCCGGCTGACCTCTAGGACCACTGAGTCCAGGAAAACCCCTGTGTCCCTGGGGCCCAGCTGGCCCCGGTGGACCGGGAGAACCCGGCTGGCTGTGACATCTGGTGCAGCCACTCTGCTGGTTGCTCATCCGCAGCAACAAAGGCAGCTCAGCTGAGAGGATTGATGGTTAAAGAGTTAAGAGGGTTTAGAGGTGCAGACACAGCTCATCAGTCAGGGTGGTGCTACTCACTCTGGAGAACATCTCTGCAGATTTGTCGAATGTGATTGTCTGACAGCCCACTCGCCTGTAACACAACAACAGGACCGATTTTTACTCATCAAAAGCTTTTTTTTTTGGTTTGTTTGTATAAAATGCATCAAACTTACAGATCTGCCTTCAGGGCCAGGTGGACCAGGAGGTCCTCCATCCCCCTGTAGACCCCGGGGCCCGGGTGGACCTGATTGTCCTGGTTGTCCAGGCCGTCCTATTTGACCCTCTGGTCCTCTTTGTCCAGAATTGCCTGTTGTCCCTTTCTGGCAAAAATATTCTTAATGTTAGAAATGTTACATGCTATGCAGTTATTTTTATGTATCTGAACATACCTCCCCTTTTAGTCCTATTTGACCAGGTGATCCCTGTTAATAAAAATATTTTAAAAAGTCAGTAAAATTTACATTAAGGCATAAAAATAAAATATAAACAAACACAAACATAGAGCTTTTTGAGTTAGATTTCACAAATCTGACAAAAATGTAATTTAAATACTAAGCTGGTCACTAGGTGGCAGTATTTTAAAAGATATTTAACCTGTTTACATTGTTTATTTTTTGGATTTCAAATTTCTTCTTTTAAGGAGAGCAGATCAACTTTACAAGATGATCAAAAATAAAAAAAACTATAAATATTAAACAAAAATAATTAAACTGATTATTTACTTGTACATAACTTAGTTAAATTTTGATTAATTTAATGTTTTTAAATCACCAAATAAGTATTGTTGAATCATTAATAACTTTATGAGTAACGGTAAGTTTGCTGGTTTTTTTTAACTCACAGTGATGTGGTCGTGTAGTGTTTTCTTTTATATTTATTAATTTTTTTTTCTGGTTTTAATCATTTTATAAGTAAATAATTGTGTATCCTGTTTTTTTATGACAAATGCAATTCTATGTGTCAACATCTTAATTTTGATGTTGTCATTTTAGCGAATAAAGCACATTTATTTATTTTTATGTAATATTCATTATTTTTAGTCATAAGTTTCACCATGGAAAATTATTGTTTCAACGTTTCAAACATTTTTTGAATTTCATGGTACTTGACAGTGACAATAAATTTTTATCTAAAATATCTACAGAACAGCCACAAGTTGCTACATAATATACGTCTTTGAAATTATTATACAAATGAGAGCAATTAACGTTCAATCATTTTTTTTAACCATTGAGTTCACATATCCTGAGGATATCTCCAGGATCGATGAAGTACATGAAGTAACTTTCCCTAAATCCTCTTTTCCTTTGTAAGTTTTTGCAGGTTGGGAAAGCACTAGAGGTATTTATTTAAGTGTTCCAGTTTTTGAGCACACAGCTGTGCAAATCACAGCAGTCATCCACATCTAAATCGGGGACTATGACTCATGAGACTCAAGAGGAACCCCAGATTTACACGGTGAAGTCAAAACTGAGTCTCATGATGGCAGGGATCCCCAAATGCAGGAGACAGATTCATGGACTGGAGCATAATTTAATGACTAAACTTGAACAAGAGAAAAAGGAAAACCTGAACTTGTTGAGCATGAAAGGATAAAAACATGCAGATCTGGTTGTGAGCACAGTTTTGAGGTTGATAAAAGCCCAACTCTGATGACAATTGTGTTTTTGGTGTTTTTAACATTCTTTTGTGGCATTAATCTGTGGATGGAGGGCATATATTAAGAAACAATAAGTTCAAATCATTGTGGATCAGAAGCAAACAAAAAAAGTCCTTTAATACAGATTGTATTTGTGACATATAAAATACACAAGCTCTCCCTGCTCCGAGATCCCAGCAACAGGGAGCCCACAACTCGGATTCAAATTTCCATGAAGTACTGCCACTTTGCAGAAACTATGTCCTGGAGAATGACATTTTTTTTAATCTTGGCTAAAAACTGCATAATCATAGTTACAAGACCACCAGGAATGTTTTTAAAATAGATCGAAAGATGATTGGAGTAACTCTTAAGCTAACAGCTAAGTCGTTCGATTTTTTTTATCATTTGAACATATAAAGTTAACACATTTGAAGTGTATTACTGAATATAACATATGATAATATATGTTTTGTTTTACTTCTGCGGATATTACACTAAATGAAGAGGTATTTAGAGCTTTATTGTTCCTCCAAAAGGCACACGTCAGATTCCTAATTAACACGATGATAAAAAGTTTGATTTATTGTGAGAGTGGGTGATTTTTAGAAGAAGTTTAAACTTATATCCTTATCTTGTGTCTATATAGTTGCTGTTCAGAAGCAAAGTTCTTAAAGTTGCAAAGAAAACCTGCTGCTGCAGAGGGAACTCATTGACACCGGATGTCTTTTATTTTGAAAGGAACTTGTTTATGGTAATTATGTGTATTAAAACACTTTTACAATTCAATTATTATAAATATTCATAAACTACATTTTTATAAATGAATGGCTCAATGGCCACAAAAGAATACATATATATCTATTTTTTTTTTCTAAACAGTTTAGTGGGACTTAGGGCTGGGCGATATGGGAATTTTCATATTGAACCGAACCATTTTAAATTTAGAGGAGGGGGGTCCGGTGACGACGTTTCCAAATCAAAATATATAAACATCGTTACCTTGACATTAAAAATAAAAGTATTTGCGATTATATATTGGTTATTGGTTTACTGAAATAGTGTTTTCTGTTTTGTCCTTTTGTCATCATTCGGGGCCTCCGTCCCCCTCGCTCTCAGTCTGGGCTCCTAGAATCAGCCGCTCCGTAAGAAGAGGAAGCGCGGCTCTTCCGGGGTTTTCTCCCGTGTTATTTAACACGAAAGTTTATCGCAATAGTCTCATTTCACTATCGAAAAAAGGTAATATCGCGATAACGATAATTACCGTTTTATCGCCCAGCCCTAGTGGGACTTTGTACTTCTTGTTGGGTTTTGGTCAAGAAACCTTTCCAAATGGCTCTTTTAGCATTAAAGCCTGGTTTAAACAGTTATAGTTTAACCAATGCCTTTGAATAAAGTTTTTTTTTACTTGTTTTCAGGTGAAACCATCATCAGACAGATGGGGAATTTACAGAAAAAGAACTGACCTGGAGTCCTGGTCGGCCGTGTTCCCCTTGTTCTCCTTTTCTTCCCTGTAAGGTAATTATTGGGTTAACATATGAAGCAGCCTCAGATTGGTGTCAAGGTGTAATTTATCACTTTTATTTAAAGAAAAGGACCAAAAGTTGGGATGCAGTTTGGTAACAAACTAAATTTTCCGAAAAGTTCACCTAAAACCTTTTACCATCAGTTCAATTGTTGACATTTAAAAACACATTTAAAGGATTTGCTTTACTGAAAACATGATTTTTTATGCTAATAAAATGTGCAAATTGAATTAGACAAAAAAAAAACATGGAGAGTGTTGTGTTAAACATTAGGAAACTCTCCCTACAGATCACAACTAGAAACCTGCTTAAATACAAGATACTTGTCATGAAACTGTCTAAAAGCAGGAAGAGTCTTACATCAAACTGACAGAAGGGCAAGAAGCAGCTTAAAGGCAATGTGGTTAGTTTGGACACTCATTTATCTCAAGGTGATAAAAAAAGGCCTCTCAGCTGTAAACTGAGAAACTCACGCTTGAGATTAATTTAGCAAACAAACAAAAAAGAAAATCTGTTTGCTGGCTGTCAAAGTCAGGATTTTCATATTTATACAGATATTAATGCAAAGTGGTTAAAATAATCTGCACAGTGTTGCATGAGATGAAATGACTGCAGCAGCACTGATCCTACGTGTGGAGATGCATTTGAATTCAGTCTCACCATTTCTCCACTTTCACCCGGATTCCCTCTTTGACCCTGAAGAAAATAAAAACACATTTTCAGTTTATGGACAGTTTTGATGAAAAACACTCAGGGTTTTCCTTTCATTAAACTGGGTAAAGAAACCCATTTTTATGACTACATAAAAATCTAAGATAATAAAAAAAATACCTTGCTTCCCTTGAGGCCAGGCATCCCTGGGTGACCCGGCTGGCCTGGTCTTCCTGGTTCCCCGGTACTTCCCTTTAAATTAGCAACAGTGTCAAAAGACAAAGAAACATCAATTTTTAATTAATTTAATGTCAGATACTTAAGCTACATTCTATGTTTTGTTTTTTTTCTTTACCGGAAGGCCAGGTGCTCCTTTTATTCCTGGACTTGCACTTTCACCTTTATTTCCCTTAAAAAGATAAATAACATGTTTTTTTTTATGAAAAAATGCAGGGAAAATCCAAAACTTTATTTGACATTTTTGTGTTAATCATGCATATAATTACTAAAAGATTAATCAGACATTTAAAAATAGAATGTAAAAGACACCATCTGGATTTTAAGTTAAAAATCACTGACAAAAACATGGATCTGGTTGTAATTAAACTCCTCTATAGCTTTTGCACCAGATTATGTGTCTTCTTCTTGACATGAAAAGCTTCAGATGAATGCATAACAATTTGAATGGCAATGCTGACATGTTCAGCAAAATATGTGGGAATCCTCCGCGCTCAACAATCAGCACTATTAAGGGCTGGATTGGGTTTCCGGGTGCAGCTGCGTCTGCAGATCACTGCTCCCTAAGGGGACGGCTCAAACAAGAAAGCAAATTTTGGATTTGTGACAGTTAACAGGACTTCTACCCAACATCTTAGAACAATCTGTAGCCATCTGCAGTGTCTCCACATTACTGCTGCGACAGATGTTAAAGTTTGTGAAGAATTAAAAGGACCCTGACCATGACTTTAGAACAAGTGAATACCTTTGGTCCAGTGTGTCCTCTCAAACCAGGTGTTCCAGGTAAACCCATTTCACCCTGTGAGACACCAAAGATTGATTTGATTCAATTTTTTGAGCATTTTGACAAACTAGAAATAAAAATTGCAGATATTCAGTCTTACAGGAGGTCCAGAAGATCCTTTGAAGCCCTTTAGTCCAGGTTCACCAATGTCCCCCTTGAATGAGAATCACATCAGTCAAACAGTCACATTGTGCGGCTCCAAAAGTGTTGATAAATCTTCTGCATAAATTAAAAAAGATAACCACCTTTTGTCCATTCAGGCCTGCAACTCCTGGTAACCCAGGCAATCCCTGTAAGCAGTAAACCGGATTATACAGAGTTAAAGATGTTCTTTTTTAAAGGAAAAAACAAACTTTTAGCCAAAAACTACCATATTCGGGACATATATTGCTGTCCTGCTCAAAAAAGTGACTTGTATCAGTGGGTTGTGTTCTTAGATTTCATTGTTTGCTGAAAAAATAAAAAAAATTGCTGAAAATTAATTTACAATTCATTTGCTAAGTGATTATCTAAAAAAATATTGGTCGCAATTTAAATTCTTCTAACAAAAGAGTAAAAATGTTCTGAACACATTGAATGGTTTTAAATGTATTTGTGTTTAAGTGAAAGTTTTTGTTTGTTTCCTCTATTTAGGTTTACTTTAAATAAACAGATTTTATCTGGCATGATGTTTGAAGATGTCCTGAAGCTGCTGGCCTCCACTCAAGAACAGCATCTTGTTTCAACTTAAAAAAAAGGAGCGGAGTTGCTTCAGTCTCTTTGCAAATTCCCTTGTTCTTGTGGGGGGAAAAATGGCTCGCAGCCCCCTGGAGGAACTGACTCATCTTTAGTAAACCCATCACAAACTTTTGGACACCACTTTAAATAATGATTAGTGGGATGGCTGCCTGTTTGAAGCAGTTTCCTACTAAGAACCATCTGTGGGAGTACGAGAGCGTTTCCCTGCACGGCTTTTTAGATCATAAATGTAGCCCAAGACTGTTTGTTGCATAACAAGGGTTTCCTGGGATGGACTTCAGGGGAAATACCCCAACTTCCAAGTTCTGTGGTTAGTGCATGATAAGTGTGATGTAGCTAATAATCTACAAATGCATCTGTTTGATGAACCAAACTACCGCTTTGTCCTTTTACCAGCGCAGGGAACATAGTGTTTCAGACAAGAAAATGTATAAAAGTATTTTTATTTTTTTATTTTAACGGTGTTTAAAATGTAATATATTTGTTTGTTGTTCAATTAAAAAGTTACAGTAAATGTAATGATAGCAACTTACAGGTCGTCCTTCCCGTCCATCCGCACCAGGAATCCCTCTGACTCCAGTTTCCCCCTAAAAACAAGTAAAAATCAATCATTTCTCAAGTTATAAACTTCAAGTTGAACTCTTTACAGTGTCGTTTCCTTTAGAGTAATTTCACTGTTGTCAAATGGGAATGGAAAAGTCAACAGGGACACCAGTGAGTTAGTGATTCAGTTTCCATGGTTGTGAAGCATCAACAGCAAAACTTTCAGAACAGTTATTTCCACAAAGAATGAGCACTCATCCAGCTGAATACTGTCAAGTACTGTCAAAACCAAGCTGACCTTCTGACCATCTCTCCCTGGAATTCCATTGTTTCCATCTCTCCCGGGTACCCCCTGAAATCACAAGATCTTAATGTTCACACAAAGCTAAATTTGATCTGGTTTGATTCAGAACGGATTGGAACCTACAGGCTTTCCAGGGAAACCGGGTGAACCAGGAGATCCCGCACTTCCCTTTTCTCCCTGGAAAAAAATAATAAATAAAATCACAGTTTAAACTCATTCAGCAGCTGGATTGATGCCAGTGTGTTTGGGGTGATCTTCCAGATTACCATTTGACCATCCTTTCCAGGTAATCCTGTCATTCCTGCTGATCCCTTTGAGCCCTGGGAAAAGATAAAAATCGAACATTTAGGTTAAACTTAGATATCATCCAAACAAGATGACACTTTGAATTGTTTAAGCCTGTCTAACTTCAAACAACTTAATTTAAAACACTGGTGAGTAATCAAATCCAGTTTACCATTTCTGCATCAGTGTATTTATATTTCTGCACAGTCAACAACACACAGTGTTGTTCTAATTACCTTCTTATGTTAGAGGAGGCTTTAACGTCTCTGTCTTCCCTTTAATTGTGATCTCAGATGTACTGACTTGTGAGGGACGTCTTGTTTGGCTAAATTTCTTCATCTTAAAAACCCAAATATCTAATTTCTCTATTATATCTCGACTGTTTTTGAAGTTAAGCTGCAAGAAGAAAAGTGCTTAAAAAAAGGTAAGCAATGCTCCTCAATGTCAGAAGTCATACAGCCTTGTAGTTTTGTGCCATTGACCTGCATTTATTTTTAAAGTCAATGATTAGTATCTTTAAGATCAACGTTTTTCAGGTTTTTTTTTTAACCAGGGTACACTTTTTTGTTGATAAAAAACCATAAGACACACCACCAACTGAGCATATAAAAATAAAAAAAAAAATACAATCTGTATGAAAATGATATACAGTCATTCTAATAAAGTGGCTTGAACGACTTGGATGAATCAGAATATTTTATCTTGGTATGTATCCCTGAATGGCCCACTAGTATACAGCAGCACACTGGTTGAAATACACTGTCTGAGACCATTGACTGTATAATCGCTGGATGGCCCCCCTCATGTGTTCCAAAGAGGAAGTACCCACTGGTTTGAAGAAGGTCATAATCCCATAGACTTCCACTGAGAAATGGACAGTTATTTCTCAGTCATTTTATTTGTCACAATTTAACCATTCTTGCTCTGATATCTTCTTCTTAACATGTTCTTTGTAATCCTAATTTTTTTTAAGATATTTTTTCTTTACTGCAAGTTGTACAAGTTATAAACTGACCTATAAGATGCCTCAGTAAAGTATGTGGTGCTGGGCCCACCTCGAATGTTTGATTGACAGCTCCTTCTATGCCACCTTTAGTAGAAAAGGTATGGCACATGTGTCAAAGTCAAGACCCCGGGGCAAGATCCGGCCCGCCAGGTAATTATATACGGCCCGCCAGATCGTTTTATTTTATTGTTATTAACAGCCCAATGTTATATTGCTCTGGTAACATTTCGAAGCAAAACTAAAATTTTGGAGGCTGAGAGATCAGTTATAATGAAACTATGGCTCTCTTTTTGGAACACACGGCTTTTTACGCCATTTGGTTTATTTAGAAGATTTGGTTTATTTCTAATTTTTATAATTTTGACAAAATATATATTTTATGGAGAGTAAAATATTTAAAGTTATTTACGCTTTCAGTTGATTTATTCTGAAATAATATTCCTGCCTATTTTTAATCATATTTATGTGGAAAAGTTTTGCATTCAAAGTTTTAAGAATTTAGTTTTAGATTTTCAATAAATGTTTATCTTGTTTGGCCCTCGACCTAAGGTATGTTTTGGATTTTGACCCTAGTGTACGATTGACACTGCTGGGGTATGGACTTCAAACAAGTTTACTCATGAACACATTACTCCAGTTTTAAAATCGCTGCATTGGCTCCCTGTGCGTTTCAGGATTGATTTTAAGATTCTTTTAATGGTTTATAAATGTTTTTATGGTCTTGGGCCTTCTTATTTAAGTGATCTTCTTTTAAAGTATGAACCCTCGCGGACCCTGAGGTCCTCCGGTACCGGCCTGTTAGTTGTTCCTAAGGTGAGGACCAAAACACATGGTGAGGCTTCGTTCTACCATTACGGTCCTCGCCTCTGGAACAGCCTGCCGGAGAGTCTCAGAGCTGCAGAGACCGTAGAGGTTTTTAAGAAGAGACTCAAGACTCACCTTTTTAATGCTGCTTTTAGTTGACCTTATGTCCCTATTTATTTGTTTTAGTAGTTTACTTATATGTTATTATTTTTATATATTATGTTATTTATTATTTTATTTTATTTTGTGAATGTATTAATATTTTCAACAATATTTTATGTCTCTTATTTAAACATTTTACTATGATTTTAACCCCAGTGTTTCCTGTGGGTTCTATCATATCAGGGCTTGTCTTCTTGGTCTGGGGTCGTTGCCGTGGTTCTCGCCCTGCTGGAGCGGCTGGAGTCCTGCACTGCAGCCTCACAGCTGTGGAGTGGACTCCGCTGCTGTCCCGGTCTGGGTGGGCGCCATGGCGATGTTCCTTTGACTGAGCTGGTCCCTGGTATGATAGAATCCTCAATACTGTTTCCTCACAGCAGAGCCAAGCCTTAAGTTTATTTTACAATTCTCATTTATAAGTCATTTTTATAAATATTCATTGTGTGTGGTATCATGAGTTGTATGTGTTGGGGGGTGGGGGTGGGGTGGGGGGGAGTGAAGATTTTCTTTTTGTATATGTTTTTGTTTTTAATGTAAAGCGCTTCGAGCTGCGCGAAGTATGAGAAGCGCTTTTTTATAAATAAAATTTGATTGATTGATTGATGATTGGCGACAGTAGTTGCCCTAGAAACGGGACTCAGATCGGCTCGAACCAATCACTGTTGTCTGGCTCCAAATGGTGACTGAATTAGCTTCATTTCGCTGGAGCCGAGGTTAGGCATTTTCTAAGGGTGATGTCAAAATCTTGATATGACCAGTAAAATAATACATGTTGATGTCTGAGACTAAAAGGAGATTTGCTGTTGGTCACTTTATGGAGTTCCAGACCAAACCAAATACATTGGACCATTATTTTTAACTTGTTTTCATTTTTGAGAATCCTACTACAAAACTTAATTGAGGTCTTCATCAATCATAATTTACAATATTAATTTATAAACATTTTGATGATATACAGTTGCTGAACTATCAGTTTTAAAGAATCTCCACTTGGGTTGAAAGATAAACTAGGCTTTCCAAACTCTTACTGAGAAACCAGTTTTTCTAGATTAATGCAGTGACTGGGGTGATGCACAATGTTCTGACATTTTCTAACGATATGCGAAATAACCCCCTTTCTCCAAAAAATTAAAATAAAGATGCAACTGTGAAATCAGAAAATGTTAATTGATTTTAATACTTTGTTTACTGTCCTGTGGCCTTCATGGTCTCCAGCAAAAATCTTCTATCCCTTAGTATAGAACCTGTGTTTTGTTTCTCTCTCCCCGAGGATTTGACTTTATATTCTTAACACATGGCCTTTCAGGTGATTGATGTAACCATGTTTGAATGTGAGGCTGATGCTTCTAGCAGGAACTTCCTGAAAATCCCAATCTGATCCCATAAAACCTCAATAGGTAAATGTGTTTTTGTACTTTAATACCATCACTCTGGTTTTTAAAAGTGTCCTTTAGAAATGCAGAGATTGTACTGACCTTTCAGATATGAACTATTCTAGAACATTCTTTAACTAAATCTAAATGTAAAAATAGGCATAAAAATGAAGTGATTAATAGGACCTTCTCTCCTGGCTGTCCGGGCCGTCCTGGCAATCCTGGTGAACCTCTTTCACCCTGAAATAACAGATCTGCATTAAAATGTACTCGATCAGATCCAAAGCATCTCATCTGCCACAAATATGCTTTCCTACCGAGACACCTGGCGCCCCTTGTCCACCTTTATATCCATCTGCTCCACGTGGGCCCTGAACAATGACATCCCCCAAATCAGCTTTAAACTGCCTGCATTTGGAAATGATTACTTAAGTAAACATGGCGTATCAGCAGTTTTTTAGCTTTACCTGTATTCCTGGTGAACCTGGCAGCCCTGGGCTTCCTCTAGCGCCAGGGATACCCTTCAAATTTAACCAAAGAGACACACAGCTGATTAAACAATTGATTCTGCTCGACTGTGTGCATGCTCCTGAAAGGATTCAAGGCTGTGGGTGGGTTCGTCCTCTGAGGTTTTAATCATGCAGCAGAACATGTGGTTTGCTTTGGAATGGTTTTCGTCTCAAGGAATCACTGCCAATGTTACTATAATAGGGAATGTTTTTTATTTACTCCTGCGAAAAGTCCCTACATAGACATTTTCCTCCTTATATGTTTACAAAAAAATCCTAACCTCATTGCATGATCAAAGGATAAAGTGGATCCTCTTATTATTTTTTCCATTGTGACTCTTGTTGCCAGTGATGTACTGTATGTTTGCATTGTGAACTCTGTAGTACTCACAGGCTTACCATCAGCGCCAGCAGGTCCAGGCTGGCCAGGCATACCAGCGTTACCTCGTTCACCCTAAAGAAAGATTCAATTAGGGACTCAATCCCATCTGACTTTAATAGCTGCTTGTTTACTGCAAACAAAAAGCAGCACTGTTCATCTATGCAAAAACAACAAAGGTCAGGACATGGCTCCTATAAATGTGGATTTAATTTATCTATAAACGATGCTGAGTGAGCTATTTTATCTAGTATACAATGTGCTTGTGGGACCATATGGAACATCTGCAAGCCAGCAATGCTTTAAGCATTTTAAGATCTATTGTGAAGAATTTGTTCAACCTTATTAACAAAAACATGGGTAAAATCATGTAAAATTTCCTTTGTTACTACTTTTTTCCCCCTCCTTTGTTTTTCAATCCAATTTTTCTGTGAGTTCTTTGTGTAAATACTTTTATTACCAGGGCTGTTGTTCTGCTGTTGATCCGCTCTGTGATTAATAAAGACAAACATGGAGGTTTTATTTCCTTGGTAGGTAATTTTCCATTGTAGCTGATGTTTGTTCTATGCAGTGGCCTGGTCTGTTGCAATATCACAGCCTCGTCCAATACTAACTTTAGTTTAAGTTTGCAAACCACAGTTTGCATGATTACATACACATGATTTGTTTTATAATGTCAACCTAATTTTATTGCATTTTGAGAAACAAGAGCACAGAAACCAATAAAAAAAGAAAGACTTCCTTTTAAAACAGGGGAAATATGAACTTCCTGGCAGTGCAGGCAGTTGAATTTGACTGTTTTGTAGAGCCCAACCTCATGTTTTCCTCTTATATTCCCATACATCTCAGCTTTTGAAGACTTTTGCCAATTTAAAAAAAAAAAAGTATTAAATCTGTTTTTCAAAACAGAAGCTTTTTGGTAGAAACTCTAATAAAACATTCAGTGTTGACCATTTTTGTATCACTAACTATAGGATTTTTACTTTCTAAAATGTATTATTTTAGGCAATCTTCCACTATAAATTTTTAATGTTACTTTCTTACAACTATATTTTGTTCTTGTTTTGACTAACTACTAGTAGATGAAATGTGGGTAAACGTTTGGTAAACATTTGACATATGACTTGAATGTACCAAAAGCTCAAAGCTGAAGTAAGACTTACAAATAGGATAACAGGAGTGGATCGACAAATTTTATATTTTCATGGCATTGTTAGCAGAAAAACATTCTTATCAGAAATTAAATAAACTTGAAAGACAAGATTAAAACATTTTGGAAACCTGACCTTCAACCCTGGAGGTCCAGAAGGTCCAGGAGGACAAGCACAGGGTTCTCGAGTTGGCTCTACGTAATCCAGACTGTCGATGCACTGGGAAGAAAAGACAAAGGTTGATGTTACTGTGAAAAAAATGACTGTAATGTTAATGTCTAATCTTTAGCTATAAGAAACAAAAATATTTTTATATTTTCTAAGTCACTAATAACAAACAGAACAATATTGTTGTTTTATTTAAAAAAAAATGTTTCCTAACTTTACAGTACTCCACTTTCCATGCACTGTCTTCTTGTATTAAATAATGATTTTATTTTTATTCTTTCTGATAAATGTATTTTTAATTGAAACGCTGCTCTTATTTGAGTTTTATTTTGTCACACATGAACCAAACTTAACTTTTTAGGCACAAAAAGGTGGCAAAAGGTGCAGCCAGTTTAAGAATGAGACCACAAGAAAATACTTGAAGTTGAGCATCTGGATTTAAAATTTTCTTCCTTGAAGAAAGTAGATTTTAAGTCCAGATGTCATCACTCAACTTCAAGGCAATGTCACCTGGATGAATGAGAACCTTCATGACACACAGGAAGTGGACTACACCATGGGTGGTGACATAAGATTAATGCAGCTTTTTTCCCATTGTTTGTGCATATTTAACCCTAAATATCTTAAAATGGGCTCATCAACCACTTTAAATATTCCCAACTGTATCATTGGGATCAGGTCTTTTTGGGGGTTAAATGTTTTGCTGTCTTTTTTGTTTTTGTTAGTTGTTTGATTGCTGATTATGGTGCAATGAAATAACCAGCTCAGTGGGCTTGTAGTAGAGTGTCTGCCCTGTACTGGAAGGTCGTGATGAAGCCTCCCTGCTTGACACACAGCAATAAGGGATTAGATTGGGGGTTTAAACCACTAAATGGTTCCCAAGCACGATTGTGTCTGCATCTTACCACTCCCTCAAGGGATTAGTCCAACCCAGAGAACAGATTTCATACACCAGGCTGTGTAACTGCTAATGGGACTTTAACTTCAGGTAACGTCAATCTTTTTAAAGGACTCTATTTTTTTTTCCGTTGTCTTCAATTTTAGACTTAAAAAATGTTAAACAGTAGAAAAACGATACCACAAAAGGGGAGCCGTCATATAGCGAGGAACATTGTAACTGACTCTAAAAAGGCTTCTTCTGCTTAAAAGACCACTTTATTTTTACAAGTTTGTATCTGATGTATCTGTAGCCAGAAACTTTGTATTATTTTTCATTTTTCGATGTCCCTTTAGGAGCTCCATAGCTCCGTCCTTCAGGCAATATTGAAAAATAGTTGGAAAAAAATAAGCAAAATACATCTCTTGACAATTTGCTGGTTTATGAATTTATTTGTTGATTTGTACATTTACTTATTTTATTTTTCACATGATGCATTTTTTGAACAAGGTCTAAAGAGGGATGTATTTTTATTGGTTTCTCTAAGCATAAGTTGTAGTGCATCACACCTGTATTGTCAGTTGCCAGTGGTTGCAAACCTGCTACTAATTACCACTAATATCTACTAACAATCACGGTTTCAGTGTCAAAATTAAGAATTTGAAGAAAACAATAAATGATGAAGTGTAG
Organism: Oryzias melastigma; assembly: GCF_002922805.2. NCBI lineage: Eukaryota > Metazoa > Chordata > Actinopteri > Beloniformes > Adrianichthyidae > Oryzias > Oryzias melastigma. The sequence continues at coordinate 23,720,315 of NC_050526.1, forward strand.
GATTTATTGTAGCATCTCACAATGGTAGCATAAACGTTTTGCTATTCTTTTCAAATCCATTCATAGTGTTTCCTTGGAGCTTTTTATTAAGATGAAGGTTACTGTGGCAACTTAGAAGAATGATTATGAACACAAAAGTGAATTTCCTCCATTTAAGTATTAAAATGCATTCTTAAAAATATATGGCAATCTCCCAGATAATAGTAATGAATCCAAAGCTATGAAAATAGTGCACGTAGTGACTTGTATGATGTGATGGAAGTTCTTAAAAAACATTATGCCCTCTGCTTTTCTATGCATTAAAAGTTGTGAGTTTGATGGTTTGCTGCATAAAAACATATACTTCAACTCTTTCTTGATTCTGAAAGCTAAAGAACCATTGCGTCCCATGCATGGGAAGGTGAGGTGTTAACTGATTGAGATGCTTGGCTGCACTTATGAAGCACAAAAGGGAAACAGATGTGGTTGAATAAAGCAAAAAAGGCAGAAGAAAAGAAAATATTTCGTGTGCTAGAAAAAAAAAAGGCAGAGACAAAAAGATACTTACAACTCCAGGTATTTCGCAAGCAGTCTCTCTTTTATTCTGCTCAGGGTCACAGTAGATGCGCAGTTTTTGAATTTCAAACTGAAAGAAATTTTAAAACATTGTGAGAAAACCAGCAGCCTGACACTGTAGATTAATGGGCGACATTTAAGCTGTTTTTAAATAAAGAAATCTTATAAAATTGTTATTCAATACGTACTTTTTCTTAAATGAAATTCATGCAAAAAAAATTTTGATGATGCCAAATATTGAGTATTATAAATTGTTCACAAAGTTCTCTAACCCTTCATAAAGACTCCTCATAATTACAAACATATTTTTGACATTTCACAATATTGTTTTCTTTTATGCTACAAACAAATATACTTGTAGTGAAGAGTTTTGTTTATAAACCAGAGGTTACTTCGTTCACTTTATTCCACTGATCTGCATGTTTCTGCCAGCCCGCTGTAATGACTTCCATATGGATCTAGAGCCAAGCCAAGTGTTGTTTTGTCATAAACAGTGTTACATCACGCTGTTTATTTAACAGTTTTGCTGCAAAAAAGTAATTCTTTCTTCCATAAAACCATAATTATGTGTGCATTGAATGTTCTACTGTATTTTCAGGGATATATTTACCCTGATATGCAGGAAACTTCTCCCTATATCATCAGTTTGTCAATTATACAAATGCAAATGCAGCATTTTTTTTGTCACTGAATTCTTTCAGTTGAGACAAATAAAGCAGCCATTAATAAGCCTTGTGGATAAAAGTGTTTGTCTCAGCCAAAATGTAATATACACAGTTAAACTTGTCTCTGAGGAGCAGCAATAAACTGTGTGGTATTGTTTGATCTAATTTAAATCATGGATCTGGGACCAACTAACATGTTTTTAATGAGTTTGGGGTTGTTGATGCTGATAGACTTACTGGCACTGTTGTTTCCTTTCGAACATATTTTCCAACTTGGGTTTTTCCATTGATAAAAATGCCAACAGAGGGCTCCAGTGGCAGGGTTTCGATTTCCAGATCGTCCACATAAAGAGTGACATCCTCTTCAGTGACCAACAGTTTCATCTGGTGCCATTTCTCATCAAAAAGCTTCTAATGTTAAAAAAAAAAAAAAAAAATGTCAGCATTAGTAGTTTTGCTTCTTGACCTGATAAAAACCAATAAAACTGCATTTCTAGGAGCAAAACAGCACATAAAAACCGAGATTGGTGTGCCTCCGTGTTTTAAAGAGATTGTTTATTGGAGAAATTGTGGCACAATAATTATCAGATGGGTTCTGTTTTTGAAAGTGGTTCTGTTGTGTTTGCTCTAAAGATATTCAAAGAGAATATTCAAATCAAGCAAAACAATAAAACATTATGACATTTTTAGATTATTTGCAAGTTGGATGGTAGTGAAGTCACAGAAATTAAACTCCAATCAATGCTAGGCTTCCTTATTATTAACTATTTTGTTCCAGATCTCGCGAATCATTGCAAATTCTGTAATCTTAGTCCAAAAACAGACTTTGATGACTTTAGCTGAAGCATTTACTGGAATAAAGTGATATGTGATACCAAGTGATGAAGATCAACAAATAGCAACACAATCAGAAATTTTACTACAGAATAGTTTGGTCACAGAACACATCTTATTAAAACATACTGTCCTAGAAAGGAAGTTTTTTTCTTTGACATTTATGAAGCACATAAACCATAACTGCAAAACATTTTTTTAAGTTTTATGGCTTAACAACTTAACCCCTCCCTTTGCTGTTCATGGTTAAGGATTGTGGTGTATTGCCAAGGCCAGACAGCAATATTACACAATGGTTTTTCCTGTCAGAGCCACCGGGGGGCTCTGTGAGTTTAAAAAGTTTGGTCTTCATAAATAATACAATAAGATACAATCAATCAAAGTCAACATCAGCACAGACGGGAACGTTTTATGGGGATGTTGCAGGATTTTTTTCTTATAAGCTGTTGTATCTTTTGTCCAACTATTTATGAAAATGTGTTCCAGTGAGGTCTGCAGGCCCTTCCAGGGAAAAGTAAATTCCAAAAGCTACCAAGATGCAGATTTAAATGTTTTAAAATATCTTTGGTTTTGTTCTCCAGAACTGATTGCTTGCAGTCATTCCTGTTTTTGATTTTTTTTTAAAGCCAAGTAAAAATTTAGACTTGTATTAAAATGTTGATTTTACGAGACACATTTTGAGGAATGAAAGTGACTTTTGTTCATTTTTTGGTAACTTACCATTGCTGTCTGTTTTGAAAATGTGACGGTTTGAGTCTCAGTGGGTGCCTTGCTGGTTGTGGTGAACATGACGGTGCGAGCCCCACCGTTCAGAGTCACAGCCATCTGAGGTTTACCATCAAGTGTCTGTATCCTCCACAGATCCCACTCCTCCACAGCTACCGATCCTTTGTATTTGAGGGTGGCCACAAAGACGTACGATGGAGGCAGACCATCGGGGAACAAAGATCTGAAAAATGTCAGTTAAAGTTGAAGTCTCATTAGTTGGTGTGTGAAATTTGTTCTCTTCATTTGACCCATCCCCTGGGGGAGTGGTGAGCTGCAGACAAAGCCACGCTCGGGAACCATTTGCTGGTTTAATCTCCCAATCCAACCTCTTAATGCCGAGTGTCAAGCAGGGATTTGAATTCCCAACCTTCCAATCGCAGGGCAGACACTCTACCACAAGGCCACTGAGCAGGTATTGGTCCCCCGACCGGGAATTGAACCCACACCGTGGCAGTGAAAAGGTACCACTGAATTCACTAATATATGTTCAGAAATGAAGTATATCGAAGGTTACCGTGTTGCTTCACTCAAGTCAACGGGAGTTGTCACTTCAAATGCGTTGGTGCCATAAAACGTCCCTCGTGTCTTCTTGGCCTTTTTGGCCAAATTTAAATACATTAGTAGATCAAAGCCTTTTTCCTCCCGAGAATTTACAGGAATTCTGGCTGGACAAACTGTCTCTGTAACAAACAAACACATTGATTTAGAATAGCTCTGGAAGAAAGAGGACAGTCAAGCAAGAAGGAACTGCTTACCTTCACACAGTTTTTGCCGTATGACCTGTATAATCCGTGAAATAGCTTTGTAGTCTTTAACAGAAAAAACGTACGTAGACGATGGCTTGTTGGCAATGTTCCTTAGTTCAGACTCCTCTGTTTCTGAACCGACGCCGATCGCGAACAGAATTACTCCTTTGTTCCTTGCTGCTTCTGCTACTTTGAAGACTTCATCTTGAGACTTGCCATCTGTGAGGACCACAGCAATCCTAGAAACACCCTGTGGGCCTCGTTCAGAAAGCCCAAACAGTTTGTCTGTTGCAAACTTTATTGCGGTCCCTGTCCTTGTGTTTCCTCCCATATATTGAATTGACTCCATGGCTGTGATGAGGTCTCTGTTTGTAGAGTACTTTCCCAAAGGTATCTCTAAAAGGGGGTCATCGCTGTACTGGACTACTCCAACCTGGGTAAATTTCTGTCCAATGTTGAAGCTAGTTGTTATGTTGACAAGCCACCCTTTCACTATTTCAAAATTAACATCTTGAACACTCCATGATCCGTCCACAATGAAGACTAAATCACACGGTGCTGTCCTGCAACCTGGAAACAGAAAGTTAAATCTGAACTTTATCAAATTATTAATGAAATGCATGGTTGATACAAGTCAACTTGGATACATTTTATTGTTTTTATCAACATTAGGCACACATTTGTGCGAGAAGGATTAAAAAACACATGGACTCTTACTTCTCAAATCTTCATCTTGAGCCACACTAAACATATGAAGAAGCATGAGACACATGCATGTTAAGACATTACGTATAGATGACACTTTGTAATCCATCATGCTGTGGTATTGATTCCCAACTGTGCACCTACAGAAACAGAGAAAAGCCAAAATGGGAAATAGCTGGATAAATGTTAGAAGATAAAAATAAACAACATATGGTAAAAGAGGGTGAACAGTGTTTTGGGTTACATAACCAAAAACTGGTTCTGCGTTATCACTTGTCAATATGTGAAAGGTAAAACCATTGACTGTATAAGAGACCTGGACTCCGTGACTCCTCCCCACTGGTGTTCCAAACAGGAAGTGCCCGTGAGCTTCAAGAAGCCAAAATCTTATTGAGTTCTTTTGACAAATAAACAGCTATAACTCATTATTTTGTCAGAATTAATCACTTTTGCTCTACTACTATTTTTAATCTGTTCTTGCTAATCCTAATGTTTTTTCAGGAACTTTTTTATGTAGTTATAAACGGACTAATCAGCTCACATTTGACTGGTGAGAGTGGTTAATATGGAAATGATGTCTCAGACTGATTTGGACCAATCACTGCTCATTGATGTCATCCAACATGGTGGCGTCTGTATTGCAAAAAAAGACAACTTGACTGCTTTTATTTTGTCGGAGATTAAAGTAAGCCATGTTTTATTTGTAAAGTCATACTCACTCAGTCCAGTTCTCCTATACAGTCAAACAAAAAGTCATCAAGATTCAAACATTTAACTTTTTAAGGATCATCTACAGATCCTGGCTAAGTATTTTATGGTGATCCTCAGAAATCCAACTGAACAAGTATTTCATATTCTCATGAACATTTTGTAGAACTTAAGCAAGAACTGGATTCAGTACCTACAAAAATTCATATAAAATCAATTTAAAAAATGCAAACTGGTCAATATCGTTTTCATATGTGATCAAAAATATCTAAATGTAAAAAAGATGGCTGAGGAATGAATACTTGAGGTCAGAAACATTGCTGTAATGTGAAATGGAAAGGAGCTCTGAGGATAAAGACATCAAATCCTAAAAGCACCTATGTACGGCAATTTCAGATTTTGTTGTTTAAACATGAAACATCAGAGACAAAGAAGATAGAATTGTTATAGTGAATTAGCATTAATTTAAATTAACTGTAAATTGAATACCTTTATATTTCTTTATCATGGGCTATGTCCGAATTCCTACAATAATCTCTAACTACAAAAAAACTATATAATGAGGGACTATTTAGTGTCCTGGATTTTAAAAGTAATTTGGACACCATCCTCGTTAGTTTTCCTTATTTTTTTTAAACAGTTGATTATGAAGTCACCGATTTCAGGAAGTGAAAATCTAATCAATATGAACATTTTACGATGTCTATTTATGACTCCACTGTGTTCTAGTGATTAAAATGTGGATTGTTATTAAAACATTACATTTAAACAAATTTTTTTCTCACATTTTTTTTAAATGCAATGCATTGTAGTCTGTATTATTGGCCAATGTTGTGAGGATTGATGCACAGTGGATTTTCGCAAAGACTTCTGGTACTCATTCTTGGAATTGTAGACTCAAAGAGCCTACAATCTATAGAAATTTACTACAATCATTGCAAAATATATTCCTTTTTGGATGCTGATGTTGCAGAGGGCTGTGAGACGCATCAGTCCAAATTACTCCAGATGAGGGGAATGAATCTGGCACAGCGTAATTCAACTCAAATCTTTGTGCCAAACAAACGCCCCCATCGCAATCATGTGGCTGACCACACAAAAAGAAATCTGATAAAGGTGATTATCTTGAACAACTTTGTAATGACTTACAAGGACAGATGGGTCCGATCTACGCCAGAGAAACATCCCACTCACTAAAGTGCAGACTCTCACTTTTTGATTACTTTTAATCTGTTTTTCATCTACTTCATCTTTAATAATCCCACTGGGACATCAGTAGCAAATCCCACCTTCTTTGCTTACATTAGCTTCCTACTTCTCCTCACTTCCCTACTATGTCAAGAGATTCCCCAGAAAGTTATATTTCAATTGCTTGCACAAATATTACTCCTACAACTCATCACCTTCTCAACTCCCCCTCAAAGCCCTCCACCACCATCATACACTTTCATTTTCCTCTCATGACGCCTCCACCACATCCTCAAATGTCACTGTCAGCTTTACATAATACCCAACTCATAGAAACTCTAGCCACATTTACTATAAAAACAGAACCCTCCGTTTCCTGTTGAATTATCAGCTGTTTCCTCAAATTTCTGCCTGTTCTTTGGCTTGAATGCCCAAAACAGCCTCGCTCCAACATTTTTTCTCCCTTATGGATAAAACCAATTGCAATACCTTTCTTTCCACTAGAACACAAAGTGGTTTTAACATGTGCCTGCCATGTGCCGCTGAAGCACACAGCTGTGTCACAAGGTGTGCCATTCTTGGTGTAAGATTATTTGTCTTCCAGTCAGAATGTTTCAAAATGTTGGCAAGTCTGAACATGAGGGGATCCAACATTTTAGAGCAGTCCCACTCAAAAACTCAAGTAATTAGCTTCCAATTTCCTATAATACTTTTGCAGCTCCTTAGCTTTTCAGGCAGTCCATCAAAATGTTTCATATTATTTTATACTTTAGTTAGGTTTGGGGAAACAAAACACAATCAATGGACAACAAATACTTTGACTGACAGAGTTTAATGTTTTCTCTTTAAATGTCAAATGAAATTCATGTACATTTTCCATTGTCATAGGTGACAGTGCATGAATAGAATCAGTTTCAAGTTTTTTTCCCTACATTTCAAACTGCCCATAAAGGATCTTCCTTATGTTTCTGTTTTGTGACCTGATATCTCATTTTAGGATTCAATTTTTACACAAAAAAATTTTCTGATTTAAAAAAAAAAATCTGTTTTTCAGTATGACTTTGCAAGAATCTCAACCAAAACACCTTAACTGTTTTCTTTTAAGTCTTGATTTCTCCAGAGAACATTCCGATCCTCCAAAGTCATGAAATCTTAGACTATGATAATCCTAATAAGCCACAGGGGACGGAGGATTTAGCCGTTTTAGCGTTCACTTGGAAACACATTAGTGTCTTTGCTGTTGTGCATAGAAGGAGCAACAACACAACTTCTTGGATTGTACAGATCCACCAACGGATGTTTGAAGAAAACCAGCTCGCAGTGGATGCGGTTTATTTTTTGATCTAAACAGAAACCTGGGTCTTACAAGTTTATCTACACAAATACATGGAGGAAAGTTTTGTAAACAAAAACAGTGAATCTCATATCAGGGAATGCTTTTTCTGCCAAGGAGTTTGTGGAAAAAATAAATTATGTATATGAAATTCAAATATTATAAATGTGTTAGGATGTAACAATTGACTTTTCCAAAAGTTTTTCAAACCTCAAATATTGGGTCACAGTTTTGTTTCAGTTCAATTTATGACTTGTGTATTACAAAACAACAATAAAATTGGAACATTTATTTTTGACTGCAGTCAAATGAGCCGCCGTTCACATTTCCGTGGTCACATCAAGAAGCTTTGTGGAGTCTTGCAGAGATTTTCCAGCGTTCTCAGCCCTGGTACCGTAAGTGCATGATACTCACAAACAAATCCAGTGACGGCTGATTTGAGCATGGAAATGTGAACGGTGGCTCATTTGACTGCAGTCAATGGGAAGACGCCATCTTCTCTTCTCCAGAACCTGAACTAGACATGCTAGCTGGGCCAGATGAGGGTTTAGTGCATGTGCAGCAGAGCTGTCGTGATGTAAAGAAGATCATTAATTCAAACGGAGCCCATCTGACAGTTTGATTGACAGCGATTTAAAAGGAGAAATACTGCAAAATGCAAAAATTAAATAATTTCTTATTACATTTGTTCTCTTTTATTAGAAAAATGCCACACATACATGTTAAAAACTCATAAAACATGATTTTCATAGGAGAGGAACTTTGAAAGAACTTCTAGATGTGTTGCACATATCTTTATATCTGCGCGTATTCTTTGTCTTGTGTATAAAATCATAGTCATTGGTAAAGAATTAATTTTGTTCTAATAGCTAATAAAGTGACATCATACCCAAGACAAATACAAGGCGATGGTGTGGGTTACAAAAGCTTAACCTGGCGAGACTGAGGGGCAATTTGAGCTATGCATGTGAGAAATCACACATAAAACTCACACTGTCTCGAACATAAAACTTGGTTTTCAAAGTGCTTTGATTTTACTGCAACTAAACTGGGGTCAGACATCTTGACATGACTGAATTTTTCCACCATGTACACTCTGCATGAAAGTAATACAGTCGGAGGGGGTGTCAAGCTGTTGTAGAAATGTAAGCCGTTCTCCCCAGAATTTTTCCCCACTGGACAGCTGGAGGAGCTTGTTGGAAAACCCCCTCACTGGCAGCATCCAGCTGCAAGGATGCATATCCTCTCCACTGACTTTCTCCAAACTAGTATTTCTGCACTTCTGCCTGAGCCACATGGAATTAATTTATGGCATTAGACTGTGAAATTCCAGCAGAGAACATTGACCAGAAGCATAAAGTCCCCTTGATAGAAATTAGTCTTCATTAAATAATTCAGATGCTACTTTTCTGATGCTGTCTTTCATAAGAAACATGGAAAGACAACAAAATTTACGGATGTGTCTCATGATCGTGCATAACTGCAGTCATCCCTGGATTTATAGGTCAGCACAGATTTGTTGTTTAAGCAGTTATTGGTTACTGACTGACAGAAGAGCAATGGTGGAACATCCATTCAATCTGAAAAAAAGATGGAAAAGGCTCTACTTATAACTTCCACATGACATTCTTTTTGGGTTGTAGGTTGAAACACTGAGCCTTTTCAGATTTATGTGAGATTTAGTTTAGTGGCAAGGGAGTTCCAGCTGCAGATGTTGTTCAGGAAGCTGGTGAACAAACGATTTCTCACATTTCCCAAGATAAAACTGCTGTTGAGTCATCAATCAGATTAAATGAATGTTCTGGACAAAAATAGGCTTAACATGCTTTTAATCTAAAAGAAACCCAAATTGTCCATTATTTTTAGCACAAAAAATACAACAAACATTCCTATTTTTATCTTTTCTTTTGTATTTCTCACAAGGAGCCTAATTATGATTGAACTCTAAAAGTTAAATATATCGACCTGGCAAGATAAAACCGTTCCCATCCAGAAACAACAACTGCTGATCAACACTCACGGCGTTTGCCAAGATTTTGGGGGAGTTGTTCCAGCCAAATTCTTTTAGCCTCAATGCAAAGCCAAGTGCTATGCATTGTTCTCCACAGAAACCTGTCCAGTTAAATAATGTTTTATAATGCATTCTCTGTGGGATATTTTTTTTGTTTCCAAGACTTTTCAGCCTGCATGTTCTCCATCAGTAATAAAAGTTTCCTCAAATGTCTCAAAAATCATTGGTATTGACATTATGTCTGTGAAACACCTGTATACACCTGTATGTGTAAAATTGTATATGAGTTACTGTTTCGCAGCATGATTGTATGGTAAAAATGTGTTATATTTACAAAAAGTAAAAGAAAAATTGAAAGTAAAAGTATTTATCATGTTCACAATTATTTTTTAAAAATTTAACTTAATTATAGAAGATATGCAAGAAAATTTCAAATATTTCTCAATATATTTAGACTGTTTTGCAATGTCTGACTTACTCAACAACCAGTAACACTTTAACAGTCTTATTTTTACTTTACAGTGACAACTAAATGACTGTCAGCCCAAAGTGATCAACAATTGCTTTTCATCACCTGGCATAATATTATGTTTAAGCAAACAATGTATAAGCAGATATGTAAAAAAATAAAAAATAAAATGAAGATAATGCAAAAAGATTTACCAGAGAGTGTCCAAGTCTTTGCAGCAATTCCCATTGATCCTTTCATTGACAGCAACACAGCCTTGCGTTTGGAAAGTGGCTTTGGGGAGTAGTGTGCATGTTTCTTAGCTGAATGAAAGTCTGCCCTTGTCTCTCTCTGTGTCTCAACTGCTTCTGTCCTTCTTCCTCTCCACCCACACCCCCTAACCCCTTCACTTTTTTTTTATTGGCCCTCAGCCACACTGTTACAATGGGTGGAAAGAGCAGCAGATAAGGGGAGCGTGGAAATGGTTAAACAGTCCGTCCCATCTCTCAGAGTCCAAAAGGAAAATAATTATAATGACCAAACCTTTTTCATGGTCTTCTGGGATTTGGATCGGGACTGGGTTGATCGAGGGCAAAGCAGAGAACATGGAGTTTTTTGGATGAGAGACAGACACATGATCAGCAGATAACTTTCTCCATTCTGGGGCGCACAACTGTACTACTTCATGGTGCATTCAACAGAATTGAAAGTGCTGAGCTGTGAGCTCCTCCTGAATTAACGGCATTGTGACATTTAGAGAAACAGCAGCTTGTGTTTTGCAGAACAAGGTGTGAGGAGCTACTGTGGTGCTATTTCTGCACAGACAGCTGGAAATCATTAGAAATGCAGAACTGCAGCTGCTATCTGTGGAGTTGGCTGGATTCAGTTTTATCCTCTCTAACAAGTTTTATCATGTTTTTAGTTAGTGGCTGCCAGTAATACATTTTCGAACAACAGCCAGGGAATATGGACGCTTTATAAAGGCAGCAGAAAGAATGTGTGTGTTTTGAAAAGTGCACAAATATGTAAGTTCATGCCTCCAAAAATGTGGAATAACATTATAGTTAAAAAAAAAAGTTTTTTTTGTGCAAAAAGCAGGAAATCTATGTTTATTAGGTTACGCTCTCTGACTATAATTTTTATGCTGTTGGAAAGCTTGTTTTTTTCCTCTTTGAAATCATGTTTTAGTAAGTTCAGCATTGTTACAGTGCATCTAAGTGTACAGGGCTCACTCCATACCAAACACAAAACCTCATACAACAGAGGATGTGAGACAAGCTTTGAGGTTGGAATGCCAGTAAGTCAAAACCCCAAGAAGATCCTCTCCTCACCCTGTCACCACTTCAGTTGTCTTCTGCAGATTTGCAGCCAAAGTTTGCTGGACAGTATCGCAGACAGCTCTCTGCCCAGACTGTGCGGAACGAACGATGCTGAGCCAATCTCCGGTCTCATTGGTCATTTTTTTTTCTACATTTTTTTTTAGAGTAATTCTGTAGAAACAACTTCATACATATTTCTTCTGCAAAATGTCTCCATCAACATATCCACTACCGGACCAAGTTAAGTAGACAGGATGACATGACATGTACATGTTTATCCATCATCAATAATTATGCCACAGTCAAGTTTGTACAGAAATAACATTCCTCAAACAGCAATTTTCTGCTAAAGAACACTAGTGAAGTTTTGATGAATGAATCCATAACAATAAGGGCAGTCCACTTATTCTCAGAGCTGTATTGGTTTCTGGTGAACTTGAGCCTGAGCACACTCTGGTGGGTCAAACAGGCAAATACTTGGCTAGCTTGCTGTGACATCAAAAACATTCATTTTCTGCATTAACACACAGTTATTCCAAGCAAAAGAGGTCAAGGAAACCACAAAGCAGGAAACGTTATTTTAGTGCCACAAGACGCCAAGACATTTCTGTCTCCTTGTGTGGATGTGGTTGGGAGAATGATTAAAATATAATGTTACAATAAATTGGGACAGTTTTGTTGCTGGTTTAATTGGTCACCACACAGTTTGAAATGCAGCTACAGAGGGCCTTTTATATGGAGAGAAAATAGACTCACACCGATTTGGGCATAAGCAATTCTTGATTTGTGCAGAATTTTGCATTTGTGTCTGCATAATATTTGATTTGTGCACAACTTTGGATTGGTGAATACATAATTCTTAATTTGTAACTCATACAATACATTTTGTGCACAGATAAAAAATTACACATATAAATCACGTCTCGCCGAGGGCGCCATGCAGCTCAGGGCTGATCCTGTACACACGCACAAATCCAAAGTTGTGCACAAATCAAATATTACGCACGCAAAATTATGCTCAATTCAAGTATTACGTACCCACAAGTCGGGGTGAGTCTATTTTCTCTTTATAATTATGCTTGACAAAAATGCCATTAAGAGTAAACTATGTTTAGTTCTCTTCATGCTTAGCTGTTGGTGCATTACTAAATTGAGTGCATTACTATAGACAATTGTTAATTGTTAAAATTCTACACCATGAATGTTTTTTCATGAGAATTCGTTTATGATCAATACTTTCCATCCTTACTTCCCATTGAAGTGTTGATATGCGCTGATTTACCAAACAGTTCTGACCTGTCTTTGTATGGATATCCCATCATGCTCGTTGCTGGGGCCATCAATCAACAAGTCTCGCTTCATCTAGATTTTCTGACAGTGGATCGAGCTTGTGTTGTTACAGCATGTCTAAAGAGATATGGTTGGATCGCAGGTTGGATGAAAAGTTCCAGAAAAAAAACATTTAAATGAGACAATCAGTGTTATTCAGCCTTATTAAAGCAATTTGTCATGTTATGTGGCTAAATGAAGCTAAGTGGATTTGTTTAGTTGAAAAAATAGTTGGAGTACATATTCTTCAGTTTTATTTTGATAAGCTTTCTTGTTTGATTTTACACTACCAGTCAGAACTTTAGATTAGTCTGAGAGAAAAAGCTTCACAGTTTCACAAATGATAAAAACAGACTTCTGTAACATTTCTTTTTCTGGCTTCATAATCAACATAGGATCACCTTTAAATACAAAAGTCTTAGCAGTAGGAACCTGTTTTACATTCACTAGTATATATATGATATAATGGGAATAAAAGAAACAGTAAAGTTTCTTTCGGTCACTGGGTTTGCATGTGAATTTAGTTTTGTTCTGATACGATTATTAAAACCAGGAGCTCAACCTTGAGTTGACTAGAACCTCTCTCATTTTTATTCCAAAGCCAACAACACATGTGACTCCATTCCTAGTTTTAAACTTTGAGAAAGCTGAGTAGAAAAAAACCCATAAAACCTCTAATCACTTTGGGGCTGGTGGCATCACTTTGATTTTGGTCAAATTGCCCAACATGCTGGGACATTATAATTTCTAGTCTGTGTTGAGTCATCAATATTGTCATCACTTCTTTGTGTACCACAGATATATATCATGAGCATGTCTGAAAACAAGTCTCTGAGTCTGGCAAATCCAAGATAATCCTACAGTGGTAATATTTTCCATGACAAAGATGACAAACTTTATGGAATAAAGCAGAGCAGCATGAGATAGATAATGCATCAGCCAATTAAGAAAGAAGGAAGAAGATTTTTTTTTTCCCCAAACGAGTTCTCTTTAAGCACTTACATAAAAAAATAGAACAAGTTTTTCTTATTGAACAACTGTTTTATGCAGGGGGTATGAACAATCTGTTGCTGCATAATATGTGGGTGGACATAAATTATTCCACAGTTAATTACAACAGCAAGACAGTAGAATAGACAAGTGATTTTATATTTTCCACTCACCTGTTTGGTTAATTTGATTTTGAAGACTAGGATGCAGCAGAAGAGAAAGAAAGAATAATATAAAAAAAGGAAGTGACACTGGGAGATTGAACAATTTAGAATTTTGCATTTGTTTCTTTGAAATCAACTCTTGCTTCATCATCTAGAAACAAGCGGTTTCCCTTTGAAATTATGCTTTGTTTACCTTATCATGATAATCAGCACAGATCAGGACAGGCTGTATAGTATGAGGGGCCGTACAAGACATTATTTATTCTGAACCATTCACATTCATATATACTCTCTTTTGCATACATATATACTCTCTAACGCATACATATATTCCATTCACATGACATAGTGTCACACCACCTTTCAAATAGTTCACTTTTTGAGGAAAAATGGTTTGTAACTTAAAAAAAAATAAGATTAAAGTACTAATAAATGATTTGATATGTATTTATTTTGTACAAACGGGATAAATCCCTTTTTAGGTGTGTAATATCAAAAGATAATGGAATTTACTGGAATTTACCATCCTGCGCTTCGCGACACATGGTTCAGGCCTCTGCGACGTCCATTAATTTCTGATAATGGACACCTCGTTGGGTATTATCCCTTATTTGCAGCCAATCGGAATCAAGCATGGTATAAATCAGTTTCAACACATGTACATGCTTTATTTGGAAGTTTATGTTTTTCCAGCAAATCCATCTTCCAAATTTCCTTTCAGTCTCTTCCAGTCTCCTGTTGGTTTTATCAGTTTTATCATAACTAAAGCATTAAGTTGGCAGAGTAACACAGCAATCCATGCAAAAAAAAAAAAAAAAACTTCTGGTCCAACATAAGCGATTATAAAACATTCATATCTAAACCTACAGATATGGTTAAGTTCAGTCATAAAAGGTAAAGAACATTTTCTCCATAAAAGAATAAACTGACCTGAAACAAGTTTTGATTGGAAAGACTTAAAGTCGTAGTAACTAAACGTTAATAAGCAATTCAATAATCAAGTACTTTTGAACATTTTATTACAAAGTACATGTATTTAAAGCACCTTATTTGACTTAAATGAAATAAAAATTTCCACAAAAGTTTGTAATTTTTATACAATTTTTGATATTTATATATTTTTAGATATCTCTATCCACCCAATACATGTTATAGTTATCAAGAACTCTGTTTATTTTTCATATTTACATGCAAAAGCTTTAAGCATCACATTTCGCCTTTAACACACTTAGTCTTCTTAAGTTTTATCGTCCACACAGCCATTGCTTTCTTTTTTTAAGTGCGAATCCTTGTCCTCCGTGGAGCTGGCCGAGGTGTCCCACTAATGGGGTTTGGCTGAAAACACCCAGAGGCGACACAGACACCTGGAGGTCCCCTCAGACCTGCGTGGCCCCTGAGTCCAGGCCGCCCTACATGTCCTCTGTCGCCTGGTTTGCCAGGTTGGCCGTTAAAGGCTCTGCCAGGACGGCCACGCTGACCTGGGATCAAAGCAAAGAAGTTAAGACTTTGGTTAGGACTGTTTTAAGAGATTTCATAGGAACTTCAAGAAAAAAAAATGATTCCATTCTTTGGCAAATCGTGAAAACCTTCTACGGTAAAAACCTTTATTTTCCTGGAAATGAATTGTGGAGGTCAGACAAGCTGTGACTCAGCTCCAGACGTTTTATAAAGCAGAATGATGTTCTGCCACTCATGTGGATCTTGATTTATGCCTCATTTTGAGTAATTTAAACAAGGTGATGTTGAGTATCAAGTTTACCCATTGGTCCTTGATCTCCTGTGTAGCCAAGAATGCTGTAACCCTTGGCTCCTTTGTCACCCCGCTCTCCTCTGCCACCTGAAATCCACAAAGACAAAAGGCTCTCTCAGCAGAAATGTTGTCAGCTTTCAAACAATGTCCCATAGATTACTTTTTTTAGCGTTTTTTTTAATATGTTTTTATAGCATTTTTCTGATGATGGAGGATACAGCTGTGTTTCTGAGTACTTCTTTATGCACATAAAAGGGGAATCAGAAGCAGACCAAAAAAGCTGGTAGTTAGTATGTACAAACTACAATCGCCAGGCCACAAGCTCCTGCTCTGCTCCATTCTGATGCATCCACCCGCAGACAAGTACATCCATGTACGTCTTTGGCTTACTTCCTTCCAACAGTCCCACCTACAACTCAGAGGCAAATTTCTGATGAACTACTGCTGCTCTGCAGAAACTATGTCCTGGAAAACAACACAAGTCTTTTGATTTTTCCTCAAAACGACATAATCATAATTAAAAGACCACTAAGGATGCTTTTACGATAGATCAAAAGATTATTTGAGTGGGGCTTTAAAATAGTCTCCAAATGTTTATCAAATCTAAGTCGAATGACAAGCTGATGTCAGGGAAGTTCCAATCTAGTTGAACAATTTGTTTTTTTTTTACTTTTGCTTATCTCAGTTAAAAATGTCCTATTCTAAGTTTATTCATAAATAACTTTGTAATAACTGTTTTATTTTTATACAGTTGTTTAGACATGACAGCTTTTTTAAAATGATAATTTTCACTCTTTTTATTCTTGTTTTCTTCTAAGTATGTCAAACAGACAGAAAAACAAGTTGTATTATTTCCGTTCCCTTTCATTTTCCCAGGTATAAGAACTTGTAGAAGATCTTTGTTTTGTTGTTTTATGGAAATGAAAAGAAATAAAAGGATAAATTAAGCAATTTCCACAAAGTTGAGAAACATGAGAGATTCAAAAAAACCTAACTGAAATCAGTAGAGACAAAGTTGTGTATCTTTAGAAAACTGAATTTTCTACATTTGTATCAGACATTGGAGGCACTAGATCTCAAAGGATACATGTTGACACATTTCTATCAAATGTGGAAAAGTTTTTAAGTCATTTTTCTATGGCAACAGTTGAGCTTAAACTAATATTGGAAAGTCTGCAATATTTGTTGATTCCAAAACCAAGACACATGTCAACCAAAGAAAAATACTTTGACTCCAGAACAATGTTCCGATGTCGGCAGCTTTTCAAAACTCATCTGCTCAAATGGCATCTTTGCAGATAAATGGAAATAAAAAAAATGATCAAGGATCGTGTGTGTTCTTCCATTACTGCTTCCCAAAATAACCCTGTGGGAGTTGCAGTTTTTAGGATCTATTGCTATGAGTTCATTGCTCATGTTTTTCACACCTAGTTCTCCTTGGCGGCCTGGCTCTCCAGCTTCTCCGTAGAATCCTGGTGGACCCATTTCTCCATCAACGCCATCAATACCAGGCTCCCCCTGACAGCAAGTAAAGACACAAACATTCTTATTTCACCCAAAAACCTACAAAATGTTTTATTTCTATAAAATAGTTTTTTTTTTTGCTGTTTTTTTTTTTTTTTTTTTTAAGAAGTGTAGTCCAGAATATTTTACTTCAGACCAACTCTTTACAAAAATGAATGAAGTTTAAAAGAAAGGAAACCTTGTTCTGTATTGGTGCATCCCTCGCTCTGGCACTGACAGCTAAATCAGAGTTACTGACCATAATCTAATATAGTGGAATATTTTCATTTTGTAATGGCTTCAAGAAAAAAAACACAGCCTTAAAGTCTCTGTGATTAGAAGCTGTGGAGCATGAACTGATTCTACAAAGTATAAAAATGTGGAAAAGGGTTTCCAGCCCAGGACAGCCAAAAAGCAGTCAACACAGACCAAGTGTCTAGTCTGATACTACTTATTTGTCCTCATGGAGACGTGGAAAAGTTTGGTTTTCATTCCAACATTTCTGTCAAATACTTCAGTTTTCTCAGTCCAGTCCAGACCCTCACAATATGTTTGCATGTTGCTAAGCCAGTGAGCTCACACTGAGAAGTTTATGTATGCAAAATATAGTTTGGTTCCAAAGGTTTGCAAGAATGGAGAAAGTAAGTGTCTTTATCCTGATGCATCTAAAAAATTAGAACTGTAAAACTCACTGGAGGTCCTGGCGGTCCTTTCTGTCCAGGGGGACCCGGGGCACCCAGGGGAACGTCTCCGTAAAGAGGACAAACGGCAGCGCACGTTCTTTTCACTGAGTTTGCAAAGGTGGACATCTGCTCCAGAGCAACTTTCTTACAAACTTCGATCACGTGCTCAGCTGAGAGTGTTTGGCCCTGTGGAAGAAATCGTCACCACATCCATCACTGAAGGTGGCCTTGCAGTGGGACGTCGCATGCTGAAGCTATGGCTGCGATTCAAAGTAGTGCAAAGCCAGACGTGTTTCCTGAGACTCATTTAGGGTTCACAGCCACACTGAATGTGACTTTTGTTAACATTCCTGTTTCATGTAGACACATAAAAATAGCCTCTAAAGGCCCACTCTAATCAAAATTGTTTTGGTGTTTTTTTTTTAGCATGTTGTAATCTTGGTCCTACAGTTGGTGGAACACAAGTTCACAAGTTCCCTGCTCTGCGTCATTCCAATTCATCCACTTGTAGATCCCTGTAGGTCTTCGTTTTCCTCGTCTAAACTGCCATCTGGCTCAAAACCGCACAGCTGGATAGCTCCAATATTTCTCGCTATTTTTATTGCATTGCTAATACTAAGTTGGGGTTGTGAGGGGCTATACGTTAACAGGAAAGAGTGTAAACAAAGAGGGCATGATGGGAAATTTAGGCAGGCAGAGTCCAATTTCTACTGAACCACCGTACTGCCATTCTGCAGAAACTATGACCTAGAAAATGATACATGATCTTGATTTTGATATTGATTGGTCTGGAATATTTTCATATGATTATTAATCATCTTGGTATGTTTGGGATTTTTGATGCTGATTGGTTCAGGTGATTTTTTTGGTAATGATGGTCTGAATGTGCAAGGATTTTTGGTATTGATTAATGTAGATGATTTTTTTGTTTAATTATAATCGTCTGACTATATTTAGATTTTTGGTACTGATTAATATAAATGACTTGTCTTTGATATGAATCTAAGACAAGTCCAATAAAAAAATATACGGCGGGTGTTTGAAATGTGATTACTTCACTGAACTTAAGGATCCTTAATAACCCAAATCTATGATAATAGGGTATAAATAATTGATAAAAAGTCCTGAACTGGATGTTGATCATTTATGTAGAGAAAACGATCAGATCGAACCAGAATGGGATTATATAAGTGTGCTTCCTCCCACTCCCTTTCAAGTAATCATGGTTGATTATGTAATAGGTGTCTATTACCTGATTGCTTGAAATAAACCATTTCATTCATTCACTCATTTAGGCTAAAAACAGTAAAATCATAATTAAAAGACCACTGAGAACACTTTTGAAAAATATTAAACAATGATCAGAGTCTTTATTGAATTTCAACCAAAAAGATGGTTGCAACTAGCATTATTATTCAGGCAAATTACTGATTTGTCACTAAAATGCATGGACATATGAAATTCTGCAACAGACTAAAGAAACTTTACTCCAAGCAGTGATTTTTGACAAATATTGTTTGTTTAAAATATTTTTGGTCATAATTTACTCACTGGTGGGCCTGGGAGCCCCTGAAACCCATCTGGTCCACCTTCACCTCGGACTCCCTTTAGTCCAACTGGACCAGAACGACCAGTTGGGCCTGCAGGGCCACGCTTTCCTCGTCCTCCCTGAGGACCCTGCTCCCCTCTGTCTCCAACCTACAGACACAAGACGGCAAATACAATTGCATAACAACGCTCACATTATATCACGTCACACTAATGAGAATAAAGCACAGCTGACAGAATTGTATAAAACATCAGTAACGTGATATTGTTAGTTATAAAAACTGCAAGTTATGAGATTCACGTGGGCCTGCTCTGACAGCATATAAATGTCTTGCGTAAAACAAAATGGGAATCTTCTGTGTCAGTTTCAAAACAAAAACCAAATCTGGCACATTCCATTTGAGAAATATGCAAGATTCTTTTTCAAACAGTGGTGGGAGTTACCGTTCTTATCGCATCTGCAGATGCCCCGAATATGTAAGGAATGCTATTTGATGGGTTCATATTCAATTTTTCCAACTATTAACTCTGCAAACACACTGGAACATGAGGAGGATATTTCAACTGGTATTATGGCGGAAATCTAAAATATAAACAGGCCTGACCGCTCATGTTAATTACACAATTCATTAAAAAGCCTTAAATGACCGATATATTTGTCTGTAACAATAAATTCTACTATTTGGGCCATGCATGTTCGGTTTTCAGCACATCCTTTAATTTACTTCTATAATAAATGATAATTTACTGAATAAAAAGTTGTGCATTGGGACTGAATCCCAGCTCACCTTTCCTTTGGGTCCTTTAACTCCTTTTTCCCCCTGTAAAAAGTAAGAGGATCCTTGTTAATAACAACAACAACAACAAAAATGACTGGAAGATGAGCCATGAAGTTTGGACTTTAATATTTATGGCTGTACCTGTGCACCTCTGGCTCCTTTTGTGCCCTGGATTCCTGTGTCACCCTGTGCAAGGCAAATCAGATGCAAATAATTTAGGATAATCCCCTTGCAATTTGTGTGAAAGCCTTTCTCAGATGTGCTTACTAAGAGGAAAAGCATGCATTAGATCAAAGAAGGGTTCAGATTCATACTGAATGTGATAATAATGCAAAACATTTGTCTAAAACAGAATGTTTTATCTTAACGCCTAACATCATTACAGCAACTCAAGCTGTTTGATTACAAAAATGTAAGGATATACTGTATATACAACATAAAAGCTAGAGACATTGACAGGTATTTGTTTAAAGCAGCTCTAAAAGGGCTAAGACTCATCACTTCCTCATTTCTGCAGACGAATTGCAAATAAGCAGAACGTTAAAATAGAGCAATAATCAAGGCATAAAACATTCACCCTCATTACATTAAATATGGACTTGTGAGTATGAACCGTCAGTAGCACAATGAAGACATGTGCTTTGTGTTTTTACTGTCGATGCTGCCGCAGTCAGGCTACTGCCTGTTTGTCCTGCAGCAACTTTTACTCTTGGAACATGTGATTACCGTTATTAAAGGTTGTATTTTAGCCAAGACCACAGCGGTTTCCAAGTCTTAATCCGTATGTTTTGATAAAGAGAAGTAATAAATGGAAAAGCAAAGTGCAACAGTAATAGTTTCAAAATGAGCTCTGAAAGTAAAAAAAATCCAGAGATTTATTATTATTATTATTTTATCATTATTATTCTCACATTAGCATTGGAGCTTATTAGTATATTTTCAAATCACAAGCAGAAAATTTCTAAAATTATTTTCTATTAATAGTTTCAAAATTGGCCTTCAAAATTCTCTTTTTATCGTGATCTGAACAAAAATAGATTTTTCTACTTGACATGTTGATGCTTTTAAGATGTGCATTTGACTTACTATAATTTATTGGGCTATCAATAAAATCTAAGTAGTTCCACATTGCAGTCTTCTGCTTATTGCAGCTGATCTGTGGTTGAGACACAAGATAAAACAGAAGTAAACTATCATATCAAGCCTCAAGTCACATGAGGCTATAACATCATGGAGCAGAGTATAGCATTCTGTATCCAAAAGTGCAACTAATTTAAAATTAAAATTCTTTAAGTTCAGCCAATTCTTATTTTAAAACTTGTTTTTTTATTTATTTTTTATCTGAGTATTAGCTGTGAAAGACTGCACTATTTGACTAAATTCACATTTATAACAACTTTCTTTACCAAAAAAAGAATTAGTGGATGCTTTTGCAGTACTGTCATTCACCCTTTTCCTAATTAAGTTATTTTATTGTTCAAAAATGTGACTAGGGCTTCGTATTTCTGTTCTTAATGTAAGTATTTTCTTTTTGTATTTGTTTAATAAGTAGACAAAAAGGGATCTGGCCAAATGTAGTTTTCTTAAGCTAGAATCTTAACGAGATATTCAGAACTTGTAACCAATCACCTAAAAAACATAAAGTCACTAGCTGTACTGCTTGCTTATGTGTTTGCTTGATTGTGATTTTTCTAGATGACAATTACATGTTTCTCCTGCATCTGTACATAACAATTAGAATGCTTTTTTTCAGCTGCCACAGGAGAATTAGTGCTGTATTCTTAAAACCTAAACTTTGTTTCCAAACCAGGAAAAAGTCGGTCTGGAACCGGAACACAACTGTAGTTCTGCTTGGCTCGATAATGACACAGCAAATAATCCCCCAATAGCCACAGTAATTGTGCCATAAAATGGTCATTTTGCTCTCATTTTATATTTATTAACGAGTAATGTGTGCAGGATGTATTACCTTTGCTCCTGGTTTTCCAGGCACACCCACGTGACCCTGTAATATGATGACACTCGTTGATAGCTGGTGGGGAACTGTATCTGGTGTTTGGAAGATGAGAGAATTCATACGGAGCACTTACAGTAGGCCCAGGTGGGCCAATAAATCCAGGTCTTCCTGGCTTCCCTGCTGAACCCTTGTAGCCTCTTGGGCCCTTGAAAATAAAATGTTTAGTATCCAGTCTTAAGGGACTGCATTGTTCCTGTTATTTATCTTTAAGATGGCAAACTCCTTTACGATTGAAATATTTTGTATTCCTGACTTCAGTTGTTGAATATTTGACTTACAGTTCGACCTTGGGGGCCCATTTCTCCTGCTGGCCCCTGGGCACCTTTTTCCCCCTGTAAAAGACAAGTGGCAATAAATGAAACTGCCAAAAGAACTCCACTGCACACTTTTTTCAGTGTTTAAAGTGAACCTTGGCTCCGCTTTGTCCATGTTTTCCACTGGGGCCTTGCGGTCCTTGATAGGCCTGTAAGCAAATACTGATGTTCACAATCTTTGTCCCAAATTGAAGATGAATTTTTAGCTCTAAAGCGGACGATACCTCTATTCCGGGATCACCATCTCTGCCTGGTAAACCTGGATCTCCAAGAATACCCTGCACAAGCAGTTAGCATTAAAATATTTGTAAATTTGAGTGCTCTTTTACTAATGGTGTACTTTATCTGCAGTAAGTTACTTTTGCTCCAATAGTGCCAGTTCTCCCCACTGGTCCGTTGGCACCCTAGTTTTTAAACACAAAAACATAAAAATCAACTTTAAAGTTAAATGTGTTTTTATTAGGTCAATCATGAAAATAATAATAATAATAAAAAAAGAAAGAAGTAATTCTTCTGTGAAACCCACCGCCTTTCCTTTCTCTCCAGAAGCTCCTCTTTCTCCAGGATCCCCCACAATACCCTGTCAAACCATTACATGTGACATTTAAAAAAAAAGTAATCATATTTCTCTTTGCAGTGCACAGAAAGCAGAATTCTGAAATGTGTTCTTTAATACACAAGAAGGGCTTATTGAATTACTTCAGATTCGTCTTTCAGTGAATTGTCAACTTTTGTTGTTACAGTTCAATCCTTCAGATCTCAGAAAAAATCCACCCACATGAACAAATGCTTTTCATGTGAATGCCACATAAGCCCAAGACATAGTTTTATTGAAGTGTTTTATCACATCAAACATGATCTTTTTGGCTTTTCCCACTTGATTATGAAACAGGGTGACCCACCTGCTTTCCTCTTGGTCCCGCCCGACCCGTTGCACCAGTGGGCCCTGTTTGACCCTATTGAGAAAAGATGTGTAGTTAAGGATTATTTAATCTAAAATAAAAGAATCAAGGAAAAAATAATGCAAACACACCTTAACACCTTGAAATCCAGGAATCCCTGCATATCCTTTGACACCTTTAATTCCCTTCAATAAATCCAAAATCTCATCAGTAATCATACAATCGTCTTAATAAAATGTGCTCCCTTTTATCTATAAAACTTACAATCTCTCCTGGTTTTCCTGTGTCTCCAATATCTCCTGGTGGTCCTTGAACTCCCTTTGATTATAGGAAAAATGTCAAGTTTATTTTTGCAAAAACTTTGCTAAAACTTCCATAACTTTCTGCCACCAGTAGAGTTTGGAATCAAAGTCAGCGTACCTTGAATCCTGCTGCACCCTTCAGTCCTTTCAGTCCCTTTGGACCTCTGTCCCCCTATGAACACAACAGCTTCAATAACATTCATGTTTCCATCGGTCCATTTTTTTAATTTTTTTTTTTGTTAAAAGAAAATATCTTCCAAATTACCACTTGGCCCCAGGATCCTCTCATCCCTTTCTCGCCTCGGATTCCCTGTTCACCCTGTGAACATGTGTACAAGAGGCTTTAATAATGTTGTTGAGCAAGACTGAAAAGTGACACCAGCCACTTTCACGCAGCTGTCGAAGGATAAACATGCAATTTGTGCGCCTCTTTATTTTACTCCAGCTCCTCTGATGTCTTCACTTCCAACACAGACTAGAGGCGGACATTCCCATTTATTTAACGTTTTCACACAGGATATAAAAGGCCAGCTCTGTCCAATGCAAGAAGGTATAACAGCTGATGCAAGCTATCGTTATTTCAACTTAGTAACTTAAATACATGATAGGTTGGGAAGTTTTACACTGCACAGAGATGCACCAGAACAAACAACAGCTACCTAATAGCTTTTTTGGCCAAAAAGATTACCTTTGGTCCAGTTTCACCAATGTTTCCATAGTCTCCTGCATTTCCTCGGATTCCCTGAAAAAGTTCACAATTACGATTCATTGATATTAGACTTGAATGTTGCAGATGTGGGAATGTAAAGCAGATTTTTTAGTAGGAATTTAATAGGAAATTGTTATGGCCTTCTCCAATGTTTGAGTTAGTAACAACAATAGGAAGTCTCAATTTTACATATATATAAATCAGATTTTAAGTTCAATCTTTTGTTCAGACTAGTCCTTTCCACTGCAGAAGCCATACAATTATGTTTTTTCTTTTTAAACATTTTTTACACACACACAACAGTAGCTGGGATAGGCTCCAGCAACCCCCAAAAATGGATTAAGCAGGTTTAGAAGATGGACAGTATTTATGCTCTATGCTTAATTGTTGAGGCTTGACATCTGGACACCCTTCCAACAGTTTTGTTGAGTTAGCCTCACTACACCAGTAAGACTCAACAGTGAACTTCCTTTGCAACCTTTCATGACTTCTGTACTCACCTGACATTGCCCCACACAGTATCATTTCTCTTTTTCCATAAGTACACACTAAAGCTAGCAGCAGTGTTAGACGTGTTTTTAATTAACTGCTTTGGGCTTGTTCCTTTAATATCCAGCTCTTTCAGTGAGTGAGTTGATTTTCCTTAAAACCTCTTACAACCATACTCCAGTGAGCGGACTGCAGCTCTCCATCTGCATTCTTCGGCTTCGGCAGCCAAGTCTGTGTATTTACATTTTTTTTCTGTCACAGGCCATTTCTACAGAGTTCTTCCAGGGAAGTGTGTGGTCTATGAAATACACAATGTTCTGAATATAGGATGTTCTGACTCAGACCACAACACTGTATCTGGCCTTAAGTCTGTGCAGGCAATAAGAAGAGGAACAATGAGCCTAAGTCTACTCCAAATTGCTGGTCTCTAATTTCATCCAACTGACCAGTAGCTGTCCCACAAGCTGCCAGTAATCCACACTAGTCTCCTTCACAACAAATACCATTCCCTGGTTCACTTTTTTAAAATTAATTCCTTCATTTCAGTTAATTTGCCTTCAGCAGCTGCCGAACATCTCAGAACATGCCTTTATGGAAATCCCCCAGTGACAAGCTTTCTTTTAATCTGGACAGGATGTGCTTAAAGTCCCACTCCAATTTAATTATGATTGAGTCATTTTTAGCCAAAATAAATAAATAAATAAATAAGGACATAGTTTCTGCAGAGTGGCAGGAGTTCAATTAGTCTCTGACTGTTCAAACAGACCCCATTTTGAAAACATTTTGAAGAAAGAAATGCTCTGAAATCCAAATTTGAGCTTAATTTTTTACATATGTCCATCATATAAAAAATGCCACAATAACATCAAAAACACAATTTTCATCAGAGTGGGTCTTTAAGTGAAACTGCCTCTGAACACAACAAGGTCAAGCTGTATTTGCTTTAAAAGCTGTTTCTGATTAAAAATGGTTTAAATTTATTTTAAGTGAAACCATTTTCTATTTCAAATCTGATGGTTTATGTATTTTTATAATATTTACTCAAATTGTATCTTTTTAAAAGGTTTTGTTGTTGTTTTTCTTAATTTGATTTACTCTCCTAGCTTTTTAGGAATCAGGATCTTATTAGTCACTTTAGTGGAAAGCATGTAGAAAGTCTTTGTCATAAAAACAACAACATGGATCAAAATGGTTTGAACAGAT
Source organism: Oryzias melastigma (assembly GCF_002922805.2). NCBI lineage: Eukaryota > Metazoa > Chordata > Actinopteri > Beloniformes > Adrianichthyidae > Oryzias > Oryzias melastigma. The sequence goes on from NC_050526.1 coordinate 23,746,277, forward strand.
GTTGACTCCTGCAGTAGTAAATGCAAAACTGTTTTCCACTGGCCCGCGTTACACCAAGCCCACAGACACATTAAAGAGGCCAAAAGGCCTTTAGCTTGTTGGTTTATTTGACAATCTCACCTAACGGTGTATGTCAACCCGTGTCAGCTGGGCAGAGGTTAACCTCAGAGATGGCAAGACCATGAACTTTACAACATTTCTGAGGCAGGACAACTCAGGCAAATGAAGGACCACCCACCACCTGAAATGGGCAAACCGCATATCTGTGCCAGAAAATGCCCTCCTTGGATGCCAGCAGAGAAAGAGATAAACAAGGTGAAGCCCTTTGAATCATGAGCTGGCAAAAGGTCAAAACTCCAACCAGTTACATGAGGCAGATGTTTGCTCTCAGATGAGTTACAGCTGCAATTCAAGACATGAACATGTAGCATTCACAGTTCTGGAAATGTGCTTTGGGTATGTGTTGGTCTTCAGGTCCACATGTGTTTCCTGAGGCAGATTTGGGGATTTCTCTAAGCTCAAGGGTGAGTTGCATGCCAAACCATTAAACATGAATTAAACGCTCTGAAAAATATCCATGTTTTTGAACACACTTTTCCAGTTTTGGGTCGTGGTCAACACTGATAACTGCTGAGCATCAAAGAAATTAACGAGGAATAAATGGACATTTTCATGTCTGCTACCCCCAGAAGCATAAACATCTGAGAGATTGTTTGTGAATCTGTATATTCTAGCTGAGTTTACTCTTCTTTAAAGGTCAAACTCTTTTCTTGTCTTGTATCAATACGTTTTTCCTGAGGCAAACTCGTGTGAATTATCCCTATTAACAAAATAAATGCAAAAACGAGACTTCTAAATGGCTCAAGGGGGGTTAAACAGTTACTGAACTCTTGGGAGAGTATAGCTGTTGCTTAACCACTTGGTTTTCCTATGTATGGGATTCATTACTACTGGCTCCCCTTTTTTTCCAAGTGGAAAAGCAAAACCATTAGAAATCTTGTGAACTTCAGCCAGTTTGGGTTAAATCTTATATTCTAAACCAGCGGGGCATGTGTTTTAAAACAGATGTGGTTCCCCCACAGCTACAAAAATAAATTGTGTCACATCAATGTAAGGTTGAGTTTATCTTGGATTCTCCCCAAATCTGCTGAAAAATGGACAGCAGAGTGTTCAATGTATCAAAGGAGTCCCATGGACACTGTTGCCAGGAGCTCCTGCTTCCAGATCTGTTTACATCCTGTGTGCTTCTGCCATTTTCCAAATCCATGCTGCTGTCTCACAAGGTGACACCCATCTAATGTTCATGTTGTTCAGAAGTGTTGGACCAGTCTGGGGCATGTTTACTAAAAACTTCTTTGTTTACCCAATTTCCTTGTCTTCCTGGGTCACCGGTATTTCCTGGAAGACCCCGATGGCCCTACAGGAAACGAAAATGTCAGCGTTGTCACCGTTTTAGTTTGTGTTCATGTTAATCAAATTCCTGCCACAGGTACACTCACCTTTGTCCCTGGGGGGCCCTGAATGCCAGGTTGTCCATGCAGACATTTGCATGACGCTCTTGCACCGGTTAAACCTATTTCTGCATATCCTCCACACTGCTGTAAACATAAAAAGGTCAGGACTGCTGGGAATCTTCATAAAAAAGTGTTTTGTAATGTTGATAAGTTGGTGACTCACTGCATTAGAAAGCTCACAGCAGCCTTCTGAATAGGCCTGCTCTGGATCACATGACACTTTCATCTGCTGGAGATCCAGCTAAAAGTAAAAAAGAACATGCAATTTAAATCTGCATCCAATCTGAGCAAAATGTATTTCTTAGTTTCGACATACCGACATTGAGCGGTCTCCTATAGCCCTCTTGACAATGGAGGTATATCCTTGGCGTATGACAGGTCTTGGCTCATCAATCGGCTCCACTCTGACCTCCTCGCAGTCTATCAGCAGCCTCACCTGTCTGCCTGTCACACTCAGAGCCAGCTTATGCCACTCACCATCAAACAACTTTTCCACGCCATGAAAGGACCGCAACATGTGGCTCCCATGGGGACTGGTGTAGAAAAAGTCTAACAAGCGTGCGTTGCTATGGAAACGCAAGCCAACCTTCTCTTGTCCCTCTGGGTCGCTGACTTCCCACAGATTCCACGATGCCTGAGCAGTGTCATTTGTCACCTTAAATGTTGCAATGATGGAGTACTCGGAGGGAAGTCCATCTGGATAAACATCCCTATGACATGAGACATGGATTCAGGCTCTGATTACAAACTGGATGTTTTATTTGAAAGGAACTGGTATGAACTACTATATATAGAAAAGCAAAATTGTATAGAACATTTCAAAGCTATATTTTATAAATTAACAAATTAACAGCCACAAAAAACATAAATAAAGTGTGGTTTTCTAACTATGAGGTGAGATTTTGCAGCTCTGACTGGTTTTTGTACTAAGAAGCTGGACCAAACGGTTCTTCTACTATTAAAGGTTGCAGACCTCTGGTCTGAGCCATTCTGGAACATGCTAACACAAAATATACAGAAATGCACAAAAAGGCATGGATCCTGTGAGATGTAACTCTTTTACCTCATCATCTTCTATCAATTAAAAGGTTATGTTTAAAGACTGAAAGTACAATTTACGTGCTCTCAAAGGTTAAACTATGGAATTCAGAGAATCAAATCAATCATCTGTCTGCCTGTTTGGGACTCTGTACCAGTCTTAAAATGTTATTTTCTTCTATCAACTCTGTCTACCCTTCATACACATCATACACATATTGCATGAGTGACTTTAGCTCACACTCTCCTGTTAATGAGTTACAATTTTAGCTGTTAATTTATATTTTTCGCAACTTTTGTATTTTGTTTTTCTTAAATTTTGATCTTACAAGATAAGATGGTTCATGAAACCTTAGTTTTCACATTTTTACAACAAACACATGGAAGTGTGACACATTTACTGTGCTTAACCCATGTATTGGATGGTTGCACACTTAACTGGGATGCGGTCACTCATAGGTAGATGCACTACAACAGGTGTGACTGCTTGAAACATTTAAAAACAGTTTGAATATATTTATTTTATTTCCCTTTTTTTATTTTAATCTACTATTTTTCTTTGAAGCGTTTCCACAACTTCACAAAGTTATGAAGAATGACACACACTCAAATCAGATGCTGCTGCAAAAAATATGGTCTTAAGACACGAATAACAACATGAATTGTTCTCTTGGTCCACAAAAGGATCTAATAATTTCCTTAGGAAATATATTCAAGTCCTTTAGAGACCAATTCTCTAACACATATATTATTATAAAATACTTAAATATTACTTAAACATTAAAATGGTATACCACCGATGATACATTTTTGAAAGAAATCTTCACCAGATCATTCTCGTCTAACTGGAGATTTGGAGTTAGTGCCCTCAGTTCTCAATATATAAATCTCATATTATGTGGCTAGTAGGCTGTTGCTTGACAGTGTACCTTACAGCCTTTTGTAGATGGATGGAGGGATTTACACGATAGGCAACAGCCTCTGGTTGTGATCCGTCCACTCTCCTCACGCCAGTCGCCTCAGGCACTCGAAACTCCTCCAGCAGATCAAAGCCTGGCAGCACAAACATTCAATTTACTTTGACATCGCATCCGTCAAGCATCAAAGGAGGTGAACTTCTTCAGAATTTTACTCACATCTTTACACATGATCTCGAAACAGTTAGTATGTTGTCATCCATCAAAAACAACTACCATGACATTGCTCTTTATTTTTCGATTATTGGTGATATTGGTTATTTCAGTTCAATTCTTTGTGTTGCAGCTTAAATGAAACCTGCTTGGCTGCAGTCTCTTCTGTGCAAGTGTCAGCAGGTTGGAGATTCTGGGCATGAGAAATATTTTTATTCAGCTTTTCTTCCTTTTTTTTCCTTGCTTCTAAAACACATTTAATTGTTGTGCAACACACTCAATGGAGAATAAATTGACTGGTTGGCATATATGTTAGCAGGACACTTAATTTTTTTAGGATCTCAATGCTTCACATCTTGTGTAATTGTAGCTATGGTCTCACTGTGGTCTCACAGACAGAACTAGAAATGGAACTGTTGTCAGCACAGTAAGAAGCATGGAGCTGAAAAACACTGCCATCTGCTGGTCAAACCCTATTAGTGCAGTCAGTATTCATGCTCAAAAAGTTCAACCCATTAGAAACAAAGGATCCTTTTAAAAACAATATAAATATGGTTTTCCCTTTAACTACGGAGTGTTAGAAACCCTACATTTATACAGCAGCGTGTTAATTCAAAGTGTTTTAACAAAAAATGCTCTTGTGTGATTTTAACTGTACTGTACACATCGCAAGAAAATAAGAAAATAATGCAACTTACTGGGCAGTGTCTGGGGCTGAATCACTTCCAGGTTGAAAATAAGAGCAGCAATCACCAGCGCTTCTTTGAAGGCCTTCATTCTTGATGTATGGAAAGCAAGAGCTATGACTGCCTGTTAATCAAAAGTCCAATAGATCAGTCAGAACAGCTAAAGAGATACTAATGTTGGTGTTTCTTTCTTTCTTTTTTAGAGAAATAACAATACGAATATCTCAATAAGAAGTTCTATTTCAATAAACACATACAAAAAAGTGAAATAGTAACAATAAAAAAAGAAAAACGTGGTTTATATGGAATGTTAATGAGTTAGCAGCTTGTGAAGCTTCTATTTAATGTAAATTACTTACACTCATCCTTGCAGGTGTTTCCAGATTTCTCTCATGTATTCTTTTAAGGTTTACATTTATTATTAAGATGTTCTGATGCATATTTAATTGATTGGATAATAGGGCTGGAGTTTTTCAAGCTTAGCATTTAATTAACTTTAGGCTCAAGTAACTATACAACTTTTATATAATGTTTTGTAAATAAAAGTTCTTTGTAGACATAAAAGATTTTCTTCAAGCAAATCTCAAAAATGAAATATTTGTTAAGCTCGTTATACACATTTTAACGAATGTGTCCATTGATATGCTATTCTTTTGTTCTATTTAAAAAAAAGTATCTTCAAGCACTGCAAAGTTTGAACTTGGTTTAAATTACCATTATTAAATCAAAACCCTTGGAGAAGTAACAGCTACCTAGAATATTTTCTACTTTTAAATATGGACAACTCTTTGTTATGTCCTTTTTACAAATTTTATGAAGCAACACAATATTCTTAGACCCTTGCAGGTGTTGATTTCACAAATATCATTATGCTTTTTTGCAGGTCTGCATATCTGTTGGTTGTCATGGTCTGCTTATTAACAAATCCTGACTTTGTCACACGTTTCAGAGCTCCTTCTATTTTTTTTTTTTTTTTGAGCCAAATGAAAACATATTTAACTAAATATGTATTTTATTTATTTCAAATTTGTCAACATTTTCAAAAAAGCTTTTTTTTATCTAAAGCGTTTATTTTATATCCTTAATGATCACAAATATAGCTGCTCCAATGATACTATCAGCCTAAAAATGATATCTTATAGAACACTTTATTTACCTACCTTAAACGAGTGTATTTAAACACAGAAAAATGTTGGCATTACTCACATATTCCTGAAAAACCCCAGACCTCCTGCTGAAGGATCTTTTCAGTTCTTGCTGTGAGGATATATCCCACTTTAAAGTGCCATCCAGAGTGAGTGTCTGAGCTGAACGGGAGGCCCATTCTGACCCCTGAGCTCCACTCTACCTGCAGACCCTAAGGGGATTTGTGTCTTCTCATAGGTCGGTTATGCTGACATTCAGGAACATGGAGCTAGTTCTAGAGCTCTGTCAACCAAAGACATGAAAAATGAATAAAAGGTGGCAGAAGATCCAAGAGTAAAGTGGAAAGTGGTTGGATCTGGTCTAAATTAGAGAAGTTATTCAATACACTTCTTAGAAAATTTTAAAATAGTACATTTTTGCAGAATTTATATACATTTTAGGAAAAATAATTTCAAATTGTCAGAAAGTTTGAGTCTGTGTTGAGTCTATGCAGTATTTCACAGTCAAACACAAGATCCTCTGCAAACATTCCAGCAAGACTACATCAGTGCACAGTTTCAAAAGAACTTGCTGCAGCAAAGAATATTAAAAAATGACAAAAGATGCATAAACACAAGTTGTGAACTAAAAATTGTTGAAGTAAACAAACACGACACAAGGTTGTGGTCGCCAGCAGTTTCTGGAGGCTTTCCGCAAGCAGGTTTATTACAAAGTAGTTGGACAGTAACAATTTCAGCTCTACCGAAATTAACCATACATTGACATGAAGACAGAGAGAATGGCTACATGGAGTGGCACCTCACGAATGCCACACATTGCAGTGCAGTGGTGGGTCTAAGGAAGGGCTGCAGCGGCTGACAGACAAACATGACTTGAAAGCTTCAGGATTACACAGTTTCTGCTACTCTCTTCTAAAAAAAAGAGATTTTCCAAGGTTTCTGCAGTGCTTAAGAGGGCTTATTTTAGCATGTTGCATTGCACATTATATGCAAGTTGGCAGTATAACATACCACTTAAATAGGTAATTGCAGTGCATCAACCAGTACCTTAATGCTACTCCAAACATTAACAAACTTAAATTACAGTACATCCAGTAACTCTCAAAGCATTAGCCTGTGAACTGTCCTTCGTTAGTGTGATGAAATGTTAATTAACAGTTCCACAAGGTCATTCCCAGATTTTCTAGTGTTCATGAAAAATCTACAGGATTTGCATAAATAAAATAAAATACGATAAAAAAACATTTTTGATATTTTCACACAAAAATAATGTACATGAAAAAAATACAGAAGGCCTTTGACATTCCATTCTCACTTAACATAAAATCATATTGCCTCTGAAGAGAATAATTTACATCTTTGCAACAATTTAAATAACACTCAGCACATTTGTAGTTTTTCAGTTCGACATCTCCAGTGTCCTTTTTTTTTTTTTTTTTTTT